>NC_141876.1:121531136-121834166 GCF_056163025.1 Triticum urartu | reverse complement strand
TGCTGCGGCGTTTATATGCTGCTTTGTTCCCTATATTTGCACTGTCGGTGAACTTTGATGCCCAGTGGATGTAATATGTGTAATAGCCGTGATAGCCTAGCGTAAGTTGCTTGCTAATTTATTTTCTTATTGTCTTGTTTATTTGTTTTCTTTTAATCAGTGCAGTTCTTTTTCTGCGGCTTGCTAGTGGCCGCAATAACCTAGTTTTTAAAACTAGGCCATAATAACCATGGGCTACATATTTATTGTAGTTAACATGGGGCTCCTATGGTCCGTAGAAACAATGGGCCTTCTACGGGGCGTAGAAACAATGGGCCTTATACGGGCCGTAGACACAATGGGCCTTCTATGGGTCGTATCATCAATGGGCCTTCTCCGGGCCGTATGATCGGCTGGCCAAACATGGGCCAACAACAGACCACATTATGGCCGTAAATGGGCTAGAGTTGAAATCGTCCGTTCATGGACCGACCATAGCGGGCCGTCGTTAATCGGCCGTATTTGATGATGCTATGAAAATGGCCCAACGTATTAACGGGCCACAAACAGGCCGACTGTAACCACGGGCTGAATTTGGCCCACAAGCAGAAAATGACAGTAATGGGCCGTAAGTAAATGAATACTGGAAATGAGCCCAAGAATAAATGGGCCCTAAGAAGGCCGAAAGATAACATGGGCTGGAAACGGCCCAACGGAATAATGGGCCGCTAATGGGTATAAAGTGATACACTGTTCATTACGGGCCAGTTTCACCACGTACCGTTAATGGGCCGAGGGTTACTAAGGGCCTCATATGGGCCGAAAGACATCATGGGCCATACATGGGCCGGAAGTTAAAACGGGCTGGAATTATATTGGACGGCCCACATGAAGCTACTGGGCCTAATTCGGATAAGCCGTAAATGGGCCCTAGGTTAGCAGGCTGTAAATGGGCTATATGCGAACAAGCCGTTAACAGGCTTGCCGTGGGCCGGCCCGCCACCTTTTTACCAAGTCAAACGGGCCAGCCTTTTCATAGGAATGGGCCTTTGTTGGGCCATCCCACGTGTCGACGTATCATATGCGCTTTGGGTCCAATGAGTGGATGACATTTGTCCCAACGGTGAGCCGACACGTCTTTCCTCCAGCCAATGATGATTTTACACGTGGAAAATCCCCATTGGTCGGGGCTGCTAACGGGTTATCGGATCCAAAACCGGACCCAATAGCTTAACGGCGTTTTGTTACGGTGGATGCCAGGTGTCGGTCACCATTGACGAAAGCACTTTTGTGACGCGCGATTTATCGTCATGGAAGTGGACACTTCCATGATGACAATTTTGGCAATGTCATGGAACACTTCTACGACAACACAAGTATGATTCTGTCATAAATTTGTCATGGATGTACATGCATGACAGAAAACGTGACCTACTGTGACAAACATGTATCATCACGGAAGTGTTTTTTTTGTAGTGTATGTTGTCTCCCCTCTAGTGGTGTCATGTGAACGTCGACTACATGCCACATTACCATTGTTTGGGCCTAGAGGAAGGCATTGGGAAGTAATAAGTAGATGATGGGTTGCTAGAGTGACAGAAGCTTAAACCCTAATTTATGAGTTGCTTCGTAAGGGGCTGATTTGGGTCCATATGTTTCATGCTATGGTTAGGTTTACCTTAATACTTCTTTTGTAGTTGCGGATTCTTGCTATAGGGGTTAATCATAAGTGGGATGCTTGTCCAAGGAAGGGCAGTACCCAAGCACCGGTCCACCCACATATCAAATTATCAAAGTACCGAACGTGAATCATATGAGCGTGATGAAAACTAGCTTGATGATAATTCCCATGTGTCCTTAGGAGCGCTTTCCTTTATATAAGAGTTTGTCTAGGCTTGTCCTTTGATACAAAAAGGATTGGGCCATCTTGTTGCATGCTACCTCTTGAGCAGTGCGTTGGTTTTCCCTTGAAGAGGAAAGGGTGGTGCAGTAAAGCAGCGTAAGTATTTCCCTCAGTTTTTGAGAACCAAGGTATCAATCCAGTAGGAGACCACGCGCGAGTCACCTCGTACCTACACAAACAAATAAGAACCTCACAACCGACGCGATAAAGGGGTTGTCAATCCCTTCACGGCCACATTGCAAGAGTGAGATCTGATAGAGATGATAATAATAAGATAAGTATATTTGGTATTTTTATGATATAGATTGAAAGTAAAGATTGCAAAATAAAATAGATTGGAAACTTGTATGATGGAAAATAGACCCGGGGGCCATAGGTTTCACTAGTGGCTTCTCTCAAGATAGCATAAGTATTACAGTGGGTGAACAAATTACTGTCGAGCAATTGATAGAAAAGCGAATAATTATGAGAATATCTAGGTATGATAATGTATATAGGCATCACGTCCGTGACAAGTAGACTGACTCCTGCCTGCATCTACTACTATTACTCCACACATCGACTGCTATCCAGCATGCATCTACAGTATTAAGTTCATAAGAACAGAGTAACGCCTAAAGCAAGATGACATGATGTAGAGGGATAAACTCATGCAATATGATATAAAACCCGTCTTTTTATCCTTGATGGCAACAGTACAATATGTGTCGTTTCCCTTTCTGTCACTGGGATCGAGCACTGCAAGATTGAACCCAAAGCTAAGCACTTCTCCCATTGCAAGAAAGATCAATCTAGTAGGCCAAACCAAACTGATAATTCGAAGAGACTTGCAAAGATAAATCAATCATACATAAAAGAATTCAGAGAAGATTCAAATATTGTTCATGGATAATCTGGATCATAAACCCACAATTCATCGGATCTCGACAAACACACCACAAAAAGAAGAGTTACATCAAATAGATCTCCAATAGAATCAAGGAGAACTTTGTATTGAGATCCAAAAAGAGATAAGATGCCATCTAGCTACTAGCTATGGATCCGTGGGTCTGAGGTAATCTACTCACACATCATCGGAGGGGCCATGGAGTTGATGTAGAGGCCCTCTGTGATCAATGTCCCCTCCGACGGAGCTCCGGAAAAGGCCCCAAGATGGGATGTCTTGGGTACAGAAGGTTGCGGCAGTGGAAATAGGGTTTCGTGGTGCTCCTGGATGTTTGCGGGGTATGTGAACATATATAGGAGGAAGGAGTAGGTCGGTGGAGCTATGAGGGGCCCACGAGGGGGAGGGCGTGCCCAGGGGGTAGGCGCGCCCCTGCCTCGTGGCTGCCTCGTTGATTGCATGGCGTCCACGCCAAGTCCTCTGGATAACGTTTGGTCCAAAAATCATGTTCCCGAAGGTTTCATTCCGTTTGGACTCCGTTTGATATTCCGTTTCCATGAAACAGTGAAATAGGCAAAAAACAACAATTTGGGTTGGGCCTCCGGTTAATAGGTTAGTCCCAAAAATAATATAAAAGTGTAAAATAAAGCCCATTAACATCCAAAACAGATAATATAATAGCATGGAACAATCAAAAATTATAGATACGTTGGAGACGTATCAGCATCCCCAAGCTTAATTCCTGCTCGACCTCGAGTAGGTAAATGATAAAAACAGAATTTTTGATGTGGAATGCTTTCTAGAATATTCTTCAATGTATTTTTCTCTATTGTGGCATGAATGTTCAGATCCGAAAGATTCAAGACAAAAGTTTATTGTTGACATAAAAATAGTAATACTTCAAGTATGCTAATCAAGCAATTATGTCTTATCAAAATACCATAGCCAAAGAAAACTTATCCCAACAAAGTCATATATTTTGGCCATGCTTCATTTTCGTCACACAAAATGCTCTCACCATGCACAACCCCGATGACAAGCCAAGCAATTGTTTCATACTTAGCCTTTTGAAACTCTTTCAACTTTTACGCAATATATATGAGCGCGAGCCGTGGACATAGCACTATGGGTGGAATAGAATATGATGATTGGTGTTGTGTGAGAAGACAAAAAGGGAGAAAGTCTCACATTGACGCGTATAATCGATGGGCTATGGAGATGCCCACCGATTGATGTCAATGCAAGGAGTAGGGATTGCCATGCAACGGATGCACTAGAGCTAAAATATATGAAAGCTCATCAATGAAACTAAGTGGGTGTGCATCCAACTTGCTTGCTCACGAAGACCTAGGGCATTTGAGGAAGCCCATCATTGGAATATACAAGCCAAGTTCTATAATGAAAATTTCTCACTAGTATATGAAAGTGACAAAATAAGAGACTCTCTATCATGAAGATCATGGTGCTACTTTGAAGCACAAGTGTGGAAAAAGGATAGTAACATTGTCCCTTCTCTCTTTTTCTCTCATTTATTTATTATTATTTTCTTTTTTATTTGGGCCTTCTTTTTTTTCTTTTGGCCTCTTTTCTTTCTTTTTTTTCTTGTTTTTTTCGTCCGGAGTCTCATCCCGACTTGTGGGGGAATCATAGTCTCCATCATCCTTTCCTCGCATGGGACAATGGTCTAATGATGATCATCACACTTTTATTTTCTTACAACTCAAGAATTACAACTTGATACTTAGAACAAAATATGACTCTATGTGAATGCCTTCGGCGGTGTACCGGGGTTGCGATGAATCAAGAGTGACATGTATGCAAAAATTATGAACGGTGGCTTTGCCACAAATACGATGTCAACTACATGATCATGCAAAGCAATATGACAATGATGATGCGTGTCATAATAAATGGAATGGTGGAAAGTTGCATGGCAATATATCTCGGAATGGCTATGGAAATGCCATAATAGGTAGGTATGGTGGCTGTTTTGAGGAAGATATAAGGAGGCTTATGTGTGATAGAGCGTATCATATCATGGGGTTTGGATGCACCGGCGAAGTTTGCACCAACTCTCAAGGTGAGAAAGGGCAATGCACGGTACCGAAGAAGCTAGCAATGATGGAAGGTTGAGAGTGCGTATAATCCATGGACTCAACATTAGTCATAAAGAACTCACATACTAATTGCAAAAATCTACAAGTCATCAAAACCAAGCACTACGCGCATGCTCCTAGGGGGATAGATTGGTAGGAAAAGACCATCGCTCGTCCCCGACCACCACTCATAAGGAAAGCAATCAAAGAACACCCCATGCTTCAAATTTGTCACATAATGTTCACCATACGTGCATGCGACGGGACTTGCCAACTTCAACACAAGTATTCATCAATTCCACAATTACTCAACTAGCACACTTCTAATATTACCACCTTTGTATCTCAAAACCATCTATCAAGCATCCAACTTCTCTTAGCATTTGAAATTTATAACCAAAGTGAATTAGCATGCTGTTCTAAAGGACTCTCAAAATGATATAAGTGAATCATGAGAGATCAATTATTTCTATAAAGTAGAACCACCGCCGTGCTCTAAAAGATATAAGCGAAGCACTAAAGCAAAAACCTATATAGCTCAAAAGATATAAGTGAAGCACATAGAGTATTCTAATAAATTCCAATTCATGTGTATCTCTCAAAAAAGGTGTGTACAGCAAGGATGATTTTGGTAAACTAGAAAGCAAAGACTCAAATCATACAAGACGCTCCAAGCAAAACACATATCATGTGGCGAATAAAAATATAGCTCCAAGTAAAGTTACCGATAGACAAAGACGAAAGAGGGGATGCCTTCTGGGGCATCCCCAAGCTTAGGCTTTTTTGTGTCCTTGGATTTTACCTTGGGGTGCCTTGGGCATCCCCAAGCTTAGGCTCTTGTGACTCCTTGTTCCATAATCCATCAAATCCTTACCCAAATCTTGAAAACTTCACAACACAACTTAAAAGAAAATCTTCGTGAGCTCCGTTAGTAAAAGAAAACAAACCACCACTTCAAGGTACTGTAATGAACTCGTTCTTGATTTATATTGGTGTTAAACCTACTGTACTACAACTTTTCTATGGTTCATAAACTCTATTACTAGCCATAGATTCATCAAAATAAGCAAACAACACAGAAAAACAGAACAGTCTGTAGTAATCTGTAGGTTTCGAATACTTCTAGAACCCCGAAAATTCTTAAATAAATTGATGGACGTGAGTAATTTATCTATCAATCATCTGCAAAAAGAATTAACTAAAGAGCACTCTCCAATAAAAAATGGCAGCAATTCTCGCGAGCGCTAAAGTTTCTGTTTTTTACAGCAGGATCAAAAAGACTTTCCCCAAGTCTTCCCAACGGTTCTACTTGGAACAAACACTAATTAAACACAAAAAACACAACGAAAACAGAGGCTAGATAAATTATTTATTACTAAACAGGATCAAAAATCAAGTAATAAAAATAAAATTGTGTTGCCTCCCAACAAGCGCTATCGTTTAACGCCCTTAGCTAGGCATAAAAGCAAGGATAGATCTAGGTATTGTCATCTTTGGTATGCAATTCTTCAATAAGACACCTATAACCCCTAGGAGTCTCTTTATTTTTATTAATTATCAAACTCCTAGGCAAAAAAAATCAAGAAAATCATTTGTAGCAAAAGGTTCCTTAAGGATAGCAAGAAAGTTGGGGTGAACACTTATGGATTTGAGGTCCGCATTTCCCTTACTAGAAGTTTCACCCTTAATTTTAGGAACATACATCAATTTGGCAATCTTAGCATTAGAAGGAGTGTTTTTCACGAAAGAAAAGGCAGATCCTAGGTTGGTAATAATATCCTCAATTTTATCAATTCTAGTGGAATCTTGATCTATCTTTTCATTTACCATAGGTTCCTTTTCTTTAAAAAAATTAAGAGCCACTCCTACCTTAGATCCGTATTGGGTAACTTGGTTGTGGATATTTCTATCCAAATTTTCAATCAACTCTATGGTAGCAACTTTATTTTAATAATTTCAAGCCTTTGCATCACATGTTCCAAAGTTAAAGTAGTTCCATTAACCAAAAGAGGTGGTGGGACAAACAAATCAATCATAGCATTATAAGAATCAAAAGTATGGCTACCCAAGAAATTTCCTCCGGTAATGGTATCAAGAATATATCTATTCCAAGGCGTGATGCCTGCATAAAAATTGCGAAGAAGAACGGAAGTAGATTGCTTCCTAATAGATCTATTTTGCGCATTGCAAATTCTGTACCAAGCATCTTTTAGATTTTCTCCCTCCCTTTGTTTAAAATTAATAACTTCATTCTCGGGAGACAAGGGAGTAGATAAAGGACTAGACATACCGACAAGGCAAGCGAAAAAGAGGCGAACGAAAAAGAGAGGGCAAATAAAATGGCAAGGGTGAAGTGGGGGAGAGGAAAACGAGAGGCAAATGGCAAATAATGTAATGCGAAGGATAAGAGTTGTGATGGGTACTTCATATATCTTGACTTGGCATAGATCTCCTCGGCAACGGTGCCAGAAATCCTTCTTGCTACCTCTTGAGCACTGTGTTGGTTTTCCCTTGAAGAGGAAAGGGTGGTGCAGTAAAGCAGCGTAAGTATTTCCCTCAGTGTTTGAGAACCAAGGTATCAATCTAGCAGGAGACCACGCGCGAGTCACCTCGTACCTACACAAACAAATAATAACCTCGCAACCAACGCGATAAAGGGGTTGTCAATCCCTTCACGGCTACTTGCAAGAGTGAGATCTGATAGACATGATAATAATAAGATAAGTATTTTTGGTATTTTTATGATATAGATTGAAAGTAAAGATAGCAAAATAAAATAGATTAGAAACTTGTATGATGGAAAATAGACCCGGGGTCCATAGGTTTCACTAGTGGATTCTCTCAAGATAGCATAAGTATTACGGTGGGTGAACAAATTACTGTCGAGCTATTGATAGAAAATCGAATAATTATGAGAATATCTAGGTATGATCATGTATATAGGCATCACGTCCGTGGCAAGTAGACCGAATCCTGCCTGCATCTACTACTATTACTCCACACATCGACCGCTACCCAGCATGCATCTAGAGTATTAAGTTCATAAGAACAGTGTAACGCCTTAAGCAAGATGACATGATGTAGAGGGATAAACTCATGCAATATGATATAAACCCCATCTTTTTATCCTCAATCGCAACAATACAATACGTGTCGTTTCCCTTTTTGTCACTGGGATCGAGCACCGCAAGATTGAACCCAAAGCTAAGCACTTCTCCCATTGCAAGAAAGATCAATCTAGTAGGCCAAACCAAACTGATAATTCGAAGAGACTTGCAAAGATAAACCAATCATACATAAAATAATTCAGAGAAGATTCAAATATTGTTCATAGATAATCTGGATCATAAACCCACAATTCATCGAATCTCGACAAACACACGCAAAAAGAAGAGTTACATCGAATAGATCTCTAATAGAATCGAGGAGAACTTTGTATTGAGATCCAAAGAGAGAGAAGAAGCCATCTAGCTACTAGCTATGGACCCGTGGGTCTGAGGTAAACTACTCACACATCATCGGAGGGGCCATGGAGTTGATGTAGAGGCCCTCCGTGATCAATGGCCCCGCTGGCAGAGCTCCGAAAAAGGCCCCAAGATGGGATCTCTTGGGTACAGAAGGTTGCGGCGGTGGAAATAGGGTTCCGTGGTGATCCTGGATGTTTGCGTGGTATGTGAACATATATAGGAGGAAGAAGTAGGTCGGTGGAGCTACAAGGGGGGAGGGCGCGCCCAGGGGGTAGGCGCGCCCTCTGCCTCGTGGTCGCCTCGTTGATTGCTTGACGTCCACTCCAAGTCCTCTGGGTCACATTTGTTCCAAAAATCACGTTCCCTAAGGTTTCATTTTGTTTGGACTCCGTTTGATATTCCTTTTCTACAAAACAGTGAAATAGGCAAAAAACAACAATTTGGGCTGGGCCTCCGGTTAATAGGTTAGTCCCAAAAATAATATAAGTGTAAAATAAAGCCCATTATGATCCAAAACAGATAATATAATAGCATGGAACAATCAAAAATTATAGATACGTTGGAGACGTATCACTGCACCTTATTTACTTTTATTACTTGTTACCCGTTACAAATTACCTTATCACAAAACTCTCTGTTACCGATAATTTCAGTGCTTGCAGAGAATACCTTGCTGAAAACCGCTTATCATTTCCTTCTGCTCCTCGTTGGGTTCGACACTCTTATTTATCGAAAAGGCAACTATAGATCCCCTACACTTGTGGGTCTTCACGGTTCCGCGGAGTTGTCATGCGCGTGATTGCACACTGTCAAGCTCTTCTGGAAGAGGACCAGTAGCCCCAAGAGCCTCCCAGCGCCAGCAGCTCCGTTGGCAGAGGCGGGTCGGGACACTTGGAGTGAACGGACGCAAGGGTGCTATGATGATCATGGAGTCCGAGAAGACCATCGTCGGAAGGCCGCCGACTAAGCCTTTTAGCTTATATTTGATTATAATTGTATGCATATGTAGGTCCTGAGTGTTCTGGGCCTTGCCGCATGTGGCACTTTAGATTATCCTGAATATGTAAGACAATTATTAAGAATTATTAACCATTTCCATTGTAAATTTGCCTTGATGGCGAGCAGAGTGCGCGCAGGGACGCCAGAGCGGAGCGCACCGCGGCCGCCTCAATGGCGAGCAAAACACGCGGACGGACATGAGCAGAGCGCGCCGCCGCAGCCTCAATGGCGAGCAACCAACTGTTCAACCTTCTGCCATCAATAAGTTTTGACCTTGTTTCTCATCACATTGCAGATTACAACGCAATAAGTAATTGCAAATATGTTCACACCTATCAGACTAATATGTGTTCACACTGAGCACCGGGCTATAAAATTACCCACTCAAAAATTACTTCACAGTTCCTCTCCTCATCACCCACAAAACTGGTCTTTCCTATCAAGTCGTCCCGCCATGATCGGTAGGAGGAGTTTAGGGTGGACATATAGCCATGCAGCAAAGACCAAGGCCACATAAGCACTATAGGGGTCCCGCCATGAAGCCGCAGCCGCAGCAGAGATGTCCCGGTGCACCGCGGAGCCCTCGAAGAAGCTCTCACGGGCACGCGAGGGCTCTCACAAGGGAATTCGTGGTGTCGACCATCGCGACGAGCCGGCGTTCCTGAAGTCCTTCGCCAGCAACGACGACATTCTCGCTGGCGTCGGTACGCAGCAGGAGCTGGTCGACGGCTTGATGAAGCTGCTCAAGATCAGCGATGCCTTGGTTTACAAGGTGATCAGCCTTGTCGAGCAACTCATGGGTGACAATGCGAAGCTCCTCAAGGCGCTCGCCGAGAAGGAGGAGGAGGTCGCCGATTGGAAGATGGTGCATGAGTGATACGTCCATTTTGCATCATGCTTTTATATCGATATTTATTGCATTATGGGCTGTTATTACACATTATGTCACAATACTATGCCTATTCTCTCCTATTTTACAAGGTTTACAGGAAGAGGGAGAATGCCGGCAGCTGAAATTCTGGGCTAGAAAAGGAGCAAATATTAGAGACCTATTATGCGCAACTCCAAAAATCCTAAAACTTCACGGGAGCAAGTTTCAGAATATATAAAAAATATTGGGAAAAAAAGTATGACAGGGGGCCACCCACCATCCACGAGGGTGGGGGGGCGCGCCCCCTGCCTCGTGGGCCTCCTGGCAGCCCTCTGATGCCCATCTTTGGCTATATGAAGTCTTTTGTCGAGGAAAAAATCATAAGCTAGCTCACGGGATGAAACTCCGCCGCCACGAGGTGGAACCTTGGCGGAACCAATCTAGGGTCCGGCGGAGCTGTTCTGCCGGGGAAACTTCCCTCCGGGAGGGGGAAATCATCACCGACGTCATCACCATCGATCCTCTCATCGGGAGGGGGTCAATCTCCATCAACATCTTCACCAGCACCATCTCCTCTCAAACCCTAGTTCATCTCTTGTATCCAATCTTTGCCCCAAAGCCTCAGATTGGTACCTGTGGGTTGCTAGTAGTGTTGATTACTCCTTGTAGTTGATGCTAGTTGGTTTACTTGGTGGAAGATCATATGTTCAGATCCATTATGCATATTAATACCCCTCTGATTACGAACATGAATATTATTTGTGAGTAGTTACGTTTGTTCTTGAGGACATGGGAGAAGTCTTGCTATAAGTAGTCATGTGAATTTGGCATTCGTTCGATATTTTGATGAGATGTACGTTGTCTTTCCTCTAGTGGTGTCATGTGAACGTCGACTACATGACACTTCACCATTGTTTGGGCCTAGATGGAGGCATTGGGAAGTAATAAGTAGATGATGGGTTGCTAGAGTTACCGAAGCTTAAACCCTAGTTTATGCGTTGCTTCGTAAGGGGCTGATTTGGATCCATATGTTTCATGCTATGGTTAGGTTTACCTTAATACTTCTGTTGTAGTGGCGGATTCTTGTAATAGGGGTTAATCATAAGTGGTATGCCTGTCCAAGGAAGGACAGTACCCAAGCACCGGTCCACCCACATATCAAATTATCAAAGTACCGAACGTGAATCATATGAGCGTGATGAAAACTAGCTTGACGACAATTCCCATGTGTCCTCGGGAGCGCTTTCCTTTATATAAGAGTTTGTCCAGGCTTGTCCTTTGCTACAAAAAGGATTGGGCCATCTTGTTGCACCTTATTTACTTTTACTATTTGTTACCCGTTACAAATTACCTTATCACAAAACTATCTGTTACCGATAATTTCAGTGCTTGCAGAGAATACCTTGCTGAAAACTGCTTATCAGCCGACAGCGGTCGTCGAGGAACTGATGGGTGACTTGAGGAAGCTCCGGATCAAGCGCGAGCAGGAGGCGGAGGAATCTGTCGCTGCTTTCAAGCAAAGTCGTGAGAAATCAAAGAAGGAGCTGGATGTCGTCGCCTGGCGATCCATCAATGAGTAGAGACAATAGCAACCTAGATCATTGTCTGCAATTTCCTTCTTCTCTTCCCCCATGTCTTCGGGCTTTACCGCATGTGGCATTTTAAATTATCCAGAATATGTAACACAATTATTATCTGCGCCATTGTAAATTTGTCGTCATATTATCCGTTGCCATTTTATTTGTGGTCATATTATCCGTTGCCCTAGCCCTATGTGGCAATTTAAATTAGAGCAGAATACAAGTTGAAAACACAAACAAATAAAATGCTGCCATGGGATCACAAGCAAACACCCTCCGCCCAGGTGCTTTAATTAACCCATTAATGGAGAAGTTGTGAGCGAGGCGGGCGGCGGCTGGTTGATGTCTACTACACAACCTTCTTCTTGTAGACCTTGTTGGGCCTCCAAGTGCAGAGATTTGTAGGATAGTAGCAAATTTCCCTCAAGTGGATGACCTAAGGTTTATCAATCGGTAGGAGGCGTAGGATGAAGATGGTCTCTCTCAAGCAACCCTGCAACCAAATAACAAAGAGTCTCTTGTGTCCCCAACACACCCAATACAATGGTAAATTGTATAGGTGCACTAGTTCGTCGAAGAGATGGTGATACAAGTGGTATATGGATGGTAGATAAAGGTTTTTGTAATCTGAAAATATAAAAACAGCAAGGTAACTAATGATAAAAGTGAGCGTACGCGGTATTGCAATGCGTTGAAACAAGGCCTAGGGTTCATACTTTCACTAGTGCAAGTCCTCTCAACAATAATAACATAATTGGATCATATAACTATCCCTCAACATGCAACAAAGAGTCACTCCAAAGTCACTAATAGCGGAGAACAAACGAAGAGATTATGGTAGGGTACGAAACCACCTCAAAGTTATCCTTTCTTATCGATCTATTCAAGAGTCCGTAGTAAAATAACATGAAGCTATTCTTTCCGTTCAATCTATCATAGAGTTCGTACTATAATAACACCTTAAGACACAAATCAACCAAAACCCTAATGTCACCTAGATACTCCAATGTCACCTCAAGTATCCGTGGGTATGATTATACGATATGCATCACACGATCTCAGATTCATCTATTCAACCAACACAAAGAACTTCAAAGAGTGCCCCAAAGTTTCTACCGGAGAGTCAAGACGAAAACGTGTGCCAACCCCTATGCATAGGTTCATGGGCAGAACCCGCAAGTTGATCACCAAAACATACATCAAGTGGATCAATAGAATACCCCATTGTCACCACGGGTATCCCACGCAAGACATACATCAAGTGTTCTCAAATCCTTAAAGACTCAATCTGATAAGATAACTTCAAAGGGAAAACTCAAACCATTACAAGAGAGTAGAGGGGGGAGAAAACATCATAAGATCCAACTATAATAGCAAAGCTCGCGATACATCAAGATCGTACCACCTCAAGAACACGAGAGAGAGAGAGATCAAACACATAGCTACTGGTACATACCCTCAGCCTCGAGGGAGAACTACTCCCTCCTCGTCATGGAGAGCACCAGGATGATGAAGATGGCCACCGGAGAGGGATTTCCCCCCTCCGGCAGGGTGCCGGAACGGGTCTAGATTGGTTTTCGGTGGCTACGGAGGCTTCTGGCGGCGGTACTCCCAATATATTGTGTTCCCCAAAGTTTTTAGGGTATATGGGTATATATGGGAGGAAAAAGTACGTCAGTGGACCTCCGGGCTGTCCACGAGGCAGGGGGGCGCGCCCACGGGGGTGGGCGTGCCCCCCACCCTCGTGGGCAGCCCGGGACTCTCCTGGTCCAACTCCGATACTCTGTGGGCTTCTTCTGGTCCAAAAATAAGTTCCGTGAAGTTTCAGGTCAATTGGACTCCGTTTGATTTTCCTTTTCTGCGATACTCTAAAACAAGGAAAAAATAGAAACTCGCACTGGGCTCTAGGTTAATAGGTTAGTCCCAAAAATCATATAAAATAGCATATAAATGCATATAAAACATCCAAGGTTGATAATATAATAGCATGTTACAATCAAAAATTCTAGATACGCTGGAGACGTATCACTAGTGCATGGAGGTCAAAGAGCTCGCTTCCCGGTGAGCATGAGCGGCCTTGCTGCTCGCACGTGTCCGGTCGAGCCTGCGAGGTGGACAGGATGCATGCATCCTGTCGAGCCCGTGCGGCGGACTGCTCGCACGCGTCCCGTCGAGCCTGCACAGCGGACTTCTCGCGCTCGTCCTGTCTAATCAAACAGCTACACGCATGCCACCGAGTATGGTTAAATTTCGACATAGTTAATGTAATACAACCATTTGCGATACTAACGTGTCAGCTTTTTGTTTCAAAAAAGGACTTCGTTGGCTACTAATGTGTGTGCCTCTTCTCAAACTAGACGATTTTTTAACCATGGCATATATGTGCCATGTCATGAAACCATGCCAAGTTTCATGTTTTTTGGGTGAGTTTTTGATTTACTGGGATTTAAAAACCGAGATTCTAAATGTTTCAGGATGACTACAAGTTTGTAATTCATTCCCATTCCTTAAATGAGACCTAAACATGCACCCAATGACACATGTACGATTTCCCACCCATTTTGCTTCACTGGAGCATGTGCTTGTAGTTCAAATTTGAATTATGGACTACATTAAATGTATAGAAAACTTAGTAATTAGTAATATATACAATGGCCAAGCGAACCCTGAACTGTTTCAAATTTCAGCCCGACACTCCTGTTATTCTATGTTGCCTGTAGAAAACAAAGTTCAAGGCGAGAAGAGGCAGCGATTATCGTTTCGCCCACAAGAGGGGCATGTTTCCCTACCGAAACCACGAGGGTTGCGACAGGCTCTGGTTTGTAAGAGGCTTGTAATATAGCTTCACCCAAATTGGACAATTATATGTACCATGTAGTGACACCATGCCAAGTTTCATGATTTCTTGGTCAGTTTTGGATTTACAGAGATTTAAAAACCGAGATTCGCAATGTTTGTGGCCAAGCCAGGATGGCGAGACAGTTGAATTCATTCCCATTCATTCCATGGGACCTAAACATGCACCCCAAGGACGCATGTACATTTTTTCTAGCCATTTTGGTGCACTCGAGCATGTATTTGTAGTTCGGATTTGAATTATGGACATTAAATGCCTAGAAAACTCAATTAATGAATAAAAGGGTCAAACGAACCCTGCATAATTTCAAAGTTCAGTGCGAATCTCCCATTGTTCCGTGTTGCGTGTAGAATAAAATACAAGGCTAGAAGAGGGAGCGATTATCGTTTGGCCCACAAGGGGACACGTTTCCCTATTGAAACCACGAGGGTTCTTGTGACAAGCTCCGGTTTGTAAGAGGTTTGTAATAAAGCTTGGCCCAAATGACGTGACACCATGCCACCTTTGATGACTTTTCTAGTGAGTTTTGGATTTATGGGGATTTAAAAACCGAGAGTCGAAATGTTTGAGGACGAGCCAGGACACCAGTACGGTTGTAATTCGTTACCATTCCTAGCATGGGACCTAAACATGCACCCAAGGACACATGTATAATTTTTCTAGCCATTTTGGTGAACTAGAGCATGTATTTGTAGTTCAGATTTGAATTATGGACATTAAATGCCTAGGAAACTCAATTAGTTTATAAAAGGCCAAACGAACCCAGAATAAGTTTAAATTTCAGCACGGATATCATGTCGTTCCATGTTGCCCGTGGAAGAAAATACAAGGCGAAAAGAGGCACTGATTACATTTCGCCCAGAAGGGGAACACATTTCCCTGTCGGGACCATGATGCTTCTTTGAGAGAAGCTCCAGTTTGTAAGAGGTTTGTAATAAAGCTTGGACCAAATTGGACAATGTTTTTACCAACACATATATGTGCCATGACGTGACACCATGCCACCTTTGATGACTTTCTGGTGAGTTTAGGATTTACGAGGATTTAAAAACTGAGATTCCAAATGTTTGAGGACGAGCCAGGATGCAGGTACGGTTGTAATTCATTCCCATCCTGGCATGGGACCTAAACATGCACCCATGGACACATGTATATATTTTCTAGCCATTTTGGTGAACTGGAGCATGTATTTAAAGTTCAGATTTGAATTATGGACATTAAATGCCTAGGAAACTCAATTAGTGTATAAAAAGGCCAAATGAACCCTGAATAAGTTTAAATTTCAGCATGGATATCCTGTCGTTCCATGTTGCCCGTAGAATAAAATACAAGGCAAAAGAGTCAGTGATTACATTTCGCCCACAAGGGGGACGCATTTCCCTATCGGAACCACAAGGCTTCTTTGAGAGAAGCTCCGGTTTGTAAGAGGCTTGTAATAAAACTTGTGCCAAAATGGACAAAAAAATTCCTCAACATATATGTGCCATGTCGTGACACCATGCCAGGTTTCACGATTTTCGAGTGAGTTTTGGATTTACGGGGATTTAAAAACCGAGATTCTTCTCACGAAATGTTTTCAAATAGCACACAGTTCACTCACGAAAGCCGTGTAACTACCAAACCATGGCCAATGCCCCCTCCCCCCTCCTGCGCGCGCGATATGAGTCATGCGTTCTGATTGGCCAGAATCCAAACCCACGGATCGTACATGTGCACCGTTGGATGCACCCAGATTGAAGGGCAGCCCTCAGCCCTTTTGATGGCACATGCAATACATGGGTAAGCACTGTGCGCATGCGTCGTGCTAGCTCATGCTTCCTTCTCTACTTTGTTTCCTAAACAGGCTACCATTTCCTGCCACTCCTCTCATCGGTTTCCCGCCTCTTCTCCCATCGTTTTCCTGCTACCAGTGTCAGTGCTCATTGAAGGCCAGCAGCGACACAACGGCTGTCGGTGTCAAAACCGGCGGATCTCGGGTAGGGGGTCCTGAACTGTGCGTCTAGGCGGATGGTAACAGGAGACAGGGGACACGATGTTTTACCCAGGTTCGGGCCCTCTTGATGGAGTTAATACCCTACATCCTGCTTGATTGTCCTTGATAATATGAGTAGTACAAGAGTTGATCTACCACGAGACCGAAGAGGCTAAACCCTAGAAGCTAGCCTATGGTATGATTGTTGTTGGTCCTACGGACTAAACCCTTCGATTTATATAGACACCGAAGGGGGCTAGGGTTACACAGAGTCGGTTACAAGGAAGGAGTCTACATATCCGTACTGCCAAGCTTGCCTTCCACGGCAAGGAGAGTCCCATCCGGACACGGGACGAAGTCTTCAATCTTGTATCTTCATAGTCCAATAGTCCGGCCAAAGGATATAATCCGGCTGTCCGGATACCCCCTAATCCAGGACTCCCACAGTAGCCCCTGAACCAGGCTTCAATGACGATGAGTCCGGCCCACAGATTGTCTTCTACATTGCAAGGCGGGTTCCTTGTCCATATACTTCATAGAAGATTTTGAACACGAGGATCGTGTCCGACTCTGCAAAACAAGTTCCACATACAACCGTAGAGAGAATAATATTTTCACAAATCTAATCTGCCGACGCATTCCACAGTGTGACATCACACCACAGCCAGGTCACCATTCAAATCGTTTTTCACAACCAACCTCAGCGTGTTTCGCGAGGCGGTTTCCTTGGCACGTCTTGTCGAGGCAAAGATCGTGTCCCCTTATTACGGGATTCCCATCAATACAGAGGTGGATAACCCAACCGCGCCATCAATTTCGGCGCTTGGGGGATAAGCGAGTTTTACCAGGCTAGTGGGGGCGCATAGTTTCGTCCGCCCTTATAAAGGGATAAGGGTTCACCTTTTTCTACCCATGCCTTCTTCCTCCTTGCTCATCCATACTCGCGCACTCGAGCTCCAACGCCCAAGTCCACATCCTTCTCCTCAACCCTCTCCAAACATGTCCGGAGCGGGAGGCAAGTGGATGGCCTCCTCCGTTACGGAGGGAGACATCAAAAAACTGCGCGGGGCCGGATACTTAGCCGCAGATATTGCGCACCGGCTGCCAGCCGCAGGGCAGATCGTCCCTACCCCAGAACCTTACGAAAGGGTGGTTTTCCTCACCCACTTCGTCCGTGGACTGGGGTTTCCCCTCCATCCATTCGTCCGCGGCCTTATGTTCTATTATGGCTGGACTTCCATGATCTAGCTCCGAATTTCATCCTCAACATCTCGGCGTTCATCGTCGTGTGCGAGGCTTTCCTCCGCATCAGGCCCCACTTCAGCCCGTGGCTAAAGACTTTCAATGTCAAACCGAAGGTAGTAGGCGGCCAACAAGCGGAATGAGGCGGAGCCATGGTGGGAAAAATGCCCAACGTTACATGGCTCGAGGGCTCCTACGTGGAGACCATAAAGGGATGGCCATCGGGGTGGTTCTACATCACCGAGCCGCGCGACACCCACTGGGTAGCGGCCCCCGAGTTTCGATCTGGAATCCCCACATGGCTCACTTCCTGGAAGGAGAAGGGCCTGTCCTGGGGCTCATCGGTGGAGCTGGACGGACTCCAGAAGTGTATCCGGAAAATGATAGGCAAGAAACTCAAGCTTGTCAACATAGTCCAGGTCATGCTCTTCCGCTGGATCCTCCCGTGTCAACAACGGGCTTTCAACTTATGGGAGTTCGACCCGGCCCAGCACCAGACTCTACGCGAGCTCTTCGACACGACGCATAAGGACGTCTGGAAGGTGTTGTTCAAGGGCGCCGAGGTCCCCCCTCCCCTTACCAAGGACCGCAGACTAAGCGCGACGCGCCCTGCGAATCCGGTAAGTTTTGTACATCTCGTAGGGTATTTATTTTCCATAGTTTAACCATATGTGGGGTCTGAGCTCCCATGCCTTTGATAGGACTGGGTGGAGACATCGGAGCAGATTAACTGTCCGGCCCCTTTGCCCGAAGACCCTGCAGACGCTCTCCTGACGGAGATGCGGACTCCGACTCCTTATGAGGTGCTGGAGAAGAGGATCAAGAAGAAGGCCACGGGAACCCGAAAGAGTTCCCAACGCCAGGTGGTATCGGACTCATCGTCCGATAACTCCGAGACGCACTCCTCCCATGAAAACGAGGAGAAGGAAGATGACGGTTCTCCCCCTCTAGTCGGGGGAGAGAGGAAAAGGAAGGCTGCCCCAACCGGGGAGGCCAGAGGGTCCAAGAAGGGAAGGACTCTCCTTCCGGACTGTTCCACCACCGCCGCCAACAGCGAAGACGAGTGGTTACTCAGGGCCAAGCCCCTAGCGAAGTCGTAAGTATTCGGATACCAGAGTAACTCATAGCATACTTTTATTGCACTGCTTCTCCTAACGTCGAATATGATCATGCAGTCCGCCCCGAGCCTGCATCAACGTATCCTCGTCGGACGGTTCCTTGGACTCGTCGGATATGAATAGCGAGTCACTTCCAACCGCCTCCTCTCCTCGCCCTACGGACAATGTCGAGGTATTTTCTCAAGGGGCACCGAGCCGAGGGGAGGTAGCCCTGGAGGCGCCTCAAGGAGACCTTCCAGACTCCAGGCGCAAAGGGAGCAAGACTCCCAAGGGCTCCAGGTTCGGCCCTCAGCCGAACACCCCGCCGGAACCTCCAATGGTTCCTGACTCCGGCGGGCGGCCCCCTTCCAAGAGGGGCAAGCCGCCCGTGCCAGTGACCTCTGTCCATCCAGAGGCACCGGACAACCTGCTGGGAGCGCTTCCCGGCGCTTCCATCGACGAAGAGCACTGCACTATTATGAGTGCGGTGATCAAGAAGGTTCAGTCCGCCAAGAGCGGACTGACTGAAGCCTGTGCCAGCCTTCTAATAGGATTTGAGGTAAATATTTAAAATATAGGAAAATATTACCGCATAGACAGTAGCCCCTGATGCTCTGTTTGGTGTTCACAAAGAAAAGCCGAATAGAGGATCAAATAATATCTGCAGGAGTCTAATATAAGTATGTCTGTATGCATATGCAGGCTTCGCTGCTGACCTCTGCCGCACTGAAGCAGAACCTCGAGCAGTCCGAGAAAGAGCTCAGCCTTGCCAAGAGGCAGCTCGAGGAGAACAAAGGTAAGTGATACCTTGTCTATATATATATAAAAAGATGTGGTTGCAAAATGATAGGATCATCATGGATGTACCAGGGGCCACGACCGAAGTGGCGACCCTGAAGCAAGCGCTGTCCGAGGCCGAAAACAAAGCGGCCAAGGAGCACACCGAGCGGGAGAAACAGGAGGCACGGGTGGGCGAGGTGCAGCAAGAGCTCCAAGCTGTCGTGAAGAAGCACGAGACTTTGGAGCTTGACTCGAAGACGCGAGAGTCCGAGCTTGCCTCGGCCCTCGAGAGCACAAAGCGTGCCAAGGCTAAAGCCCAAAAGGCCCTCTAGGAAATTGAGGCGATGAGGAAGATAGCGGTGGGTAAGGCATTCATTATGCAAAGCAAGCATGTGGAAGTAAATTACTTGTTACTTACTCGAGTCTGGAGCTCTCTAGGAGCATTCGTAGATTTGCCCCGCAGCGTGTCAGATGCCGCAAAGTACTACCAGGCCAAGGAGGGAAGATCAACGGAGAAGTTGTTCTGGTCTCAGTATACTAGGACCGAACACCCGATGCCTGTGAGCGACCAGCTAAAGCAACTGGTCGAGCTGCACAAGGCAGCCGAACAGGCCATGAGGGGCCTTATAGTCCAGATGTGGCCTGGCGACTCCCTTCCCAACAGCTACTTCGGCCTAGTGAGGCGGCTTGTGGATGCCTGCCCACGGCTGGAAGTCATAAAGCGGTCCGTCTGTATCGAAGGTGCACACCGGGCTTTTGCTCGTGTGAAGGTGCACTGGGCCAAGATGGACACCGAGAAGCTGGTGAAGGAGGGGCCACCGAAGGGCAACGAGCATCGCCACCCTGAAATGTATTATGAGGGTGTCCTGAAGGGTGCCCGTCTTGTGGCGGACAAGTGTGCGAAGGATGTAATTTTTGAATGAACTTGCTCGTGTGATCCTGTATTATGAAAACGTGTCCATGTGCGCTATGCAATGCTTGTTTGAATTTAAAATATTACCTTCTGTGCGGCTGTTTATCAAATCTGAGAGATGGCCAGTCGTCGGCTTCTGCCCCCATGCCACGAGTGCTGGGGTGTTCGGGATAAATCTGAGCACTCTTTTCCCCATTGTTGGGTCCTTCGAGGGAGGTGCTCAGCGCAATGAACAAGGCAATCATACTATAATGCTTTATCACTCTCACATAGCCATAGAAGTCTACAATTTTAAATTTTGGCGAAGCCCCTAGTATTCGGAAGGCCGAATTCGGGGCGCTATACACGCCTAAGCCGGACAAAGCCGACTCCTCGCCCTAAGCAGCATAAGTCTTTAGGGACTCGAGACCTCTCGAACAGCGACCAACTCTCGCCTTATCATGACAGTCAGTTTTAGCTTTCTCTACTGAGGTGCTTGCCCAGATGAACCGGGGCACAATCACAGTAGTTCTCCCAGTGCTACCTTAGCCGATATAGCGGAACGTAAGGTACCAAAACATGGGAGCCGGGAAAACCCAAGTATTGACCCAAGACATGATTCGGAGCTGATGCATATAATGCTATAAGTTCGGGGTGCCGCACTGTCGAAAGTGTTCGGACTTCTCACGCCGTATTATGGGGTACGCTTAAGCCCCTGGCGTATTGGCCGTACCAGAGTGTACGGGTGCTGAATGTCATGAATGAACACACACACATATATATATAAAAGAATAGAGAATGCGGTAATAGTCTAGTGCATAGAGGGGGCTAGGGTTACACAGAGTCGGTTACAAGGAAGGAGTCTACATATCCGTACTGCCAAGCTTGCCTTCCACGGCAAGGAGAGTCCCATCCGGACACGGGACGAAGTCTTCAATCTTGTATCTTCATAGTCCAACAGTCCGGCCAAAGGATATAATCCGGCTGTCCGGATACCCCCTAATCCAGGACTCCCACACTGGGCATATAAATATCACACACAGTTTCTAAAAGCACAAATGTGTGCGATAGGAGGGAGTAGGTCCCATAGGGTGATCAGCGTTAAATGCCTTAATGGCAAGGAGGAAATTCCTATCAGCAAGGGGCGGCTTCCCATCCGCTAGCCTAGTCGAATAGAACGCAGAAGTTAAGCGTGCTCGGGCTGGAGTAGTCCAAGGATGGGTGACCTGGTGGGGTCCTTGTTTTGCTAATTTGTAGACTATGTTTTTATGGGTTATTTTTTTGTTCTAAAAAATTAAAGAATGATTGACTTGACTTGTCATGGCAATTATGTAAACCTACTATGTTTTTATGGGTTATTTTTTGCTCTAAAAATTAAAGAAGGATTGACTTGACCTGTCATGGCGATTATATAAACCTTTTTTAGGTTGCATGCGGGGTATAGGGGGTAGGGTGTACTTCTCGAGCATGTCTCCCTTGTGCGGCTTATAGACGTGACACATATCTGTGGGCTCCCCAAGGTATATATACTATCCTTTACCGACAATTAGGGGGCCCACACAATCTATCCCTTTGTAACGCCCCGTGACCGATGTGCCAGGTGTCATCTAGTTATTCGCTGTTGTTGTGTTGTCATTGCTTGCGTGTCATGCATTGCATATCATGTCATCATGTGCATTTCATTTGCATACGTGTTCGTCTCATGCATCCGAGCATTTTCCCCGTTGTCCGTTTTGCATTCCGGCGTTCCGTTCTCCTCCGGTGGTCTTTTCTACCTTTCTTTCATGTGTGGGGATTAAGCATTTCCGGATTGGACCGAGACTTGCCATGCGGCCTTGGTTTACTACCGGTAGACCGCCTGTCAAGTTTCGTACCATTTGGACTTCGTTTGATACTCCAACGGTTAACCGAGGGACTGAAAAGGCCTCATGTGTGTTGCAGCCCAACATCCCTCCAATTTGGCCCAAAACCCACCTAAACCTCTTCCATCATCTAGAGCATTCGATCACGATCGCGTGGCCGAAAACCGCACCTCATTTGGACTCTCCTAGCTCCCTCTACCTATATATATGTGCAACCCTCCCGAAATTCGCGGATGAACCCTAGATTCGCTCCTCTCCGCGAAGTCGGACAAATCTCGCACCGCCCGGACATGTCCAACTGCCGCCTTCGACGAATCCGCCGCCGCCATGTGTCGCCCGCGCCTCCCTCTCTCTCCTCGGCCCCGCCGTCGGCCCGCGGGACCCAGATCGGGCCCGCGCGAGCCCGCACCGCCGCCGTCGTCCGCCTGCTTCGGCCCACCGCCTCCACACCGGACCTGCGCCACCTCCCGCCAGCGGCCGAGCCCTTCGCCACCCCGGGCGCCATCGCTGGCGCGCCTCCCGCCGCCCGACTGCACCGCTGGCCGCCGCCGCTTCTCCGCCACCGGCCGCGCGCCGCCGCCCTTCGCCAGCCCCGCCGCCGTCCTCGCGCCGCCTCCTGCCTCGCCGGTGAACGCCGTCCGACCGTCGCCTCGGTCTCGCCTCGCCGGAGCCCGCCATCGTCGGAGCTCGCCGCCCTCTTCGCCGGAGTTCGGTCCGGCCGGATCCGAAGGAGAAGATGGATCAGATCCACCCGCGCGTTCATCCAAACACCACGCCCACGCCTGGACCGCTCCGTCCCGCTCCACCTCGTCCGCCGTTGACTTTTTCCGCGGGGTAAATTCCTCTAAGTCCCCGAAATTGCCAGATTCATATGCCTATGTTCGTCATGCCGTAACTTTGCATCCATAGCTCCGATTCATGCATATAGCATATCAAAATGTTCGTCTCAGAGAGAACGCCATTTCATTCCATTGCATCATTTTCATTTGAGTTCATCTTGATGCCCGAAATGCTGTTAGAAGAGTGCTACTTGAGATAATTGTCAGATCTGCTACTCCATTTAGCTTTTTGTCATTTTTGCCATGATTATTGTGTGCATGATATGCCCTGATGCTCTACATATGTTTTGTTAAGGGTTTTGTCATCTTTCCAGAGGTGCAACCCATATATTTTTGTGCTGTGTGTGGTGACTAGCACGAGCTTGCCAAGTGAGGCACTTGGTAATTTTGATTTCAGGGACTTAGCATTTCCACTAAGTCCTTGATCTGTTTATCTCATGATGCCATATGTTCATGTTGTTTCCTAGTGATCCGTGCCTCTTTTGAGGATGATCAGTAAGGATGTTTTGTTAATATTGTAGTGCTCTATCCATCCATGTCTTTGTTTGAAATTATGGAGCACCCTAGCTTGAGTCAATCGAGCTCTACTTTTGCTACTTTTTGAATCTGGGCAGATTGTCAACTTGTTTGCAATTTTGCCGATGATGTTGTAGTTGATCCGTGCATGCTATGTTATTGTTCTTGCCATGTATAGCTTGCATTTTGTGTGTTCTTGTTGGGTGTATGCTTATATTGCCATGACTTGCACCGTAGTGAGTGCATCGAGCTCGTAAACATGCCTACTTGAGTTATGTTTCAGCATGTGCCAGTTTTCACTAAGTCTGAAAACTGACGATGTTTTTGCCATGTTCACATGCTTGCAATTGTTTTTTATGATCCCTTTTGGCTCAAGGTCACTAAGGGACTTGTGTTAAGCTCTTTGAGTAGCTCCATGCCATGCTTTACTTTGCCATGTTCAGGTCCTGTAGCATGTAGTTTTGTTGCTCCGAAGAGTGCTATCTGATCTGAAATTCCTGACAAGTGTTAATTTCACAAAGTTTGAAATCTGTTTACCATATGCATTTTTGCCATGCTTGTTTGAACCTGTTAATGGATGATTTAGCCGTAGCTCAGTGCTAGACTTTTGTTAAGCATCTTGTATGCATCCCTAACATGTATCTTGATGCCATGTTTGAGTGTTTTAGCATGTTCATCTCATTGCATTTAGATGGCTACTTGCTGTAAATCGCAGACCGGTGTCATATTTGAATCGCTTGCCATTTCCAAACCGTAACTCCGATTCCGCGATCTTTATATCGTTTTCAAGCGATTTCATCTCACCTTTCCAGTGGCATAATTGGATTTCCATGTTGATTCCAGGTTAAATCATTCCTTGTCAAATCATGCATATGCATCGCATACCGCATCCCGCATATCATACCATGTTCTTGTGTTGGTTGTTTACTATGTTGTGTGCTTCTTTCCGGTGTTTGCTTCTTCGGGTTGGTTCCGGTAACGTCGCGCTTGTGAGGACCCGTTCGTCTATGTTCCGTTTGTCTTCTTCATGGACTCATTCTTCTTCCTTGCGGGATTTCAGGCAAGATGATCATACCCTCGAAATCACTACTATCTTTGCTTTGCTAGATGCTCGCTCTTTTGCTATGCCTATGCTGCGATACCTACCACTTGCTTTTCATGCCTCCTATATTGTTGAACCAAGCCTCTAACCCACCTTGTACTAGCAAACCGTTGATTGGCTATGTTACCGCTTTGCTCAGCCCCTCTTATAGCATTGTTAGTTGTAGGTGAAGATTGAAGTTTGTTCCTTGTTGGAACATGGAGATGTTGTTCCTTGTTGGAACATGTTTACTTGTTGGGATATCACAATATATCTTATTTAATTAATGCATCTATATACTTGGTAAAGGGTGGAAGGCTCGGCCTTATGCCTGGTGTTTTGTTCGACTCTTGCCGCCCTAGTTTCCGTCATATCGGTGTTATGTTCCCGGATTTTGCGTTCCTTACGCGGTTGGGCTATTATGGGAACCCCTTGACAGTTCGCCTTAAGTAAAGCTCTTCCAGCAATGCCCAACATTGGTTTTACCATTTGCACTAACAACCTACCACCTTCCCTTGGGTTCTGCAGACTCAAGGGTCATCTTTATTCTAACCCCCCTGGGCCAGTGCTCCTCTGAGTGTTGGTCCGAACTGAGCTGCCTGCGGGGCCACCTCGGGGAAACTTGAGGGTTGGTTTTACTCGTAGCTAGTCTCATCTGAGTGTGCCCTGAGAAAGAGATATGTGCAGCTCCTATCGAGATTTGTCGGCACATTCGTGCGGTGTTGCTGGTTTAGTTTTACCCTGTCGAAATGTCTTGTTGTACCGGGATACCGAGTCTAATCAGAATGTCTCGGGAGGAGGTCTATTCCTTCGTTGACCATGAGAGCTTGTCATGGGCTAAGTTGGGACACCCCTACAGGGATTGAACTTTCGAAAGTCGTGCCCGCGGTTATGGGCAGATGGGAATTTGTTAACGTCCGGTTGTAGATAACTTGAACCTTAACTTAATTAAAATGAGTCAACTGCGTGTGTAACCGTGATTGTCTCTTTTCGGCGGAGTCCGGGAAGTGAACACGGTTGTTGGAGTTATGCTTGACGTAGGTTGTTTTAGGATCACTTCTTGATTATACTTTTATCGAACGTGCTTTGCCTTCTCTTCTCGCTCTCATTTGCGTATGTTAGCCACCATATATGCTAGTCGCTTGCTACAGCTCCACCTCATACTTTTACCTTACTCATAAGCGTAAATAGTCTTGATCGCGAGGGTGCGAGATTGCTGAGTCCCCGTGGCTCACAGTTACTTCCAAAACCAGCTTGCAGGTGCCGATGATGCCATTCCAGGTGACGCAACCAAGCTCAGGAGGAGCTCGATGAATATCTTGTCCTTTATGTCGTTTCGTTCTAGTTGATCAGTAGTGGTGCCCTGTTGGGGGTGATTGGGACCGTGTCGCATGTTGGGTTATCTTTTATTTTGGCGCCATAGTCGGGCCATGAGTGTTTGGATGATGTAATGTTATTTATGTACTTGATTGACGTGGCAAGTGTAAGCCAACTATGTTATCTCCCCTTTATGATTTATATTACATGGGATGTTGTGAAGATTGCCTAACTTGCGACATATGCCTTCAATGCGATTATGCCTCTAAGTCATGCCTCGACACGTGGGAGATATAGTCGCATCGAGGGTGTTACAAGTTGGTAATCAGAGCCTTCCCCGACCTTAGGAGCCCCATTGCTTAATCGTTTTTAGCGGCCGAGTTGTGCCTAGAAAAATGTTTTGAGTCTTTTAGGAATTATATATTGGAGAGTTAGGAATTCTTTTTACTTCCCAGTCTCCTCATCACTCTAGTAAGGCATCCTGACGTAGAGTTTTGACTCTTCTCTTCTCAAATTTCACTAAATTTTTTTTAGGATCACGCGGGTATCTTGGAATCGTTCCGATGGTTTTATGATGAGAACATTGTCTTGGTGCCTCCTGTCAGGGGTTTTGTGGAAGTGTCCCGGGGAGTTGAGCTCTCAGGTGTTGTCATCATAATTTTATCGTTGCAGTTCTGGAATACCTGAGTTTAGTACGCCGACATCGAAAATCTCTTTTATGCAGTTCGTTGGTGAGATAACCTCGACGCCACCCAGTACTGGGGCGGGAGTTCGGGAGTATCGCCATAACTCGTATAACGGATGCTTTTCGAAGGTTGAGGTAGATGATTTCCGAAGGTTTCTTGGTTATGTGTTGAAGGATGGATACAGCTGGATGTAGGATTTGCTAGTTTGGGTGAGATTTTATGCTTCCCCTGTATCCCCAACACCTGATTGCATAACCGGAAAATTTCGGGAGTTTCATAGCTGGGAATTCAAGTAGCTCTTAGGATATCTTTCGAACAGATGTATGATATGAAATTGGGGTTCAACGTCTAGTGGTCCGCCTATTCACGGTCGGTTTTACAGTGGTCTCGTTGTGTCTTAAAGAGTCCTTGGCTATGCCGACTCGGGGACGCTTCGTATGTCATGTGCACTGCCTTGTACATGATGGTGCTGTACGATCGAGCCCGTGTAGGCCCCACCACAAAAACTTCGGACAAAATCTCTATCATATGTTTGTTCTGGCTTATTCTGCAAGCCAATCCTTTGTCTTTGTTTTGAGTTGTGGTATTCGAGTTGCTTCGAAGTCAAATGTGGATTCCATACCTGTCCCAAATGGTGTTCGCATACTCCGATGTGGATACCAATCCTTCTTGATCATCAAGATTGTTTTGTCAATCCTTTTTCACCGGTGTGTCTCTCTTCAAGTGGATCCGATCACTTCAACACTCGCAAGATCAATTATCAGTTCTTCTCAGCGGTGTTGTTTCATTCGTCTCCATGTTGCCTTTGTTTTTCCCGCCCTCCCACCCTTGTTTTTCTATAAGGACTAAGATTTCTTAATCAAGTATCCATCTTATTGATGTGAATCCTCTCCATTCTTTTCTATCAATATCCTTATCCGGTGATTCTCAAGAAGATTCTAATGGAGCTTCAAGTTCGTCACTCTTCACTCGTTCTCTTCTCCGGTGGATTCAAAGCAAGCTTTTGGGGTTTGATCATATTCTTTTCCTTATTTCAAATGTCTTCTCTTGCCGGTGCACCTCTCAATCATTAACTTTTCGTTATTCATTTGTTCCGGAGTGCTCAAGATATCTCGAAGACTCGTGTTTTCCACTCTGCATTCGTTCAAGATTGTCACGACCGGGTTTTCTAGACATAAATTTCCAGAAAAAGACCGTCGTGCTCATCAGCCCCAGGATTACTGTTAGCTGATGAGGCTCCACTTGATACAGAAATTCCAAGCAAAATACAACATATGTAGTACAAGACCATTCTGGCTTGTGAATACAACAATTGGGTTTCTAGTGGTCGATGGCGGAAGCGGTTTGTGAGACATCAGTGTCTATGGGACTCCATTTCCCACAGGAACAGCTGACCAGGATAACTCCTATCTTCGCAAGGCTGCTATCACCGTTGCTTAGGTCCTGAGGCTGTCATCGCCACGCTCCTCTCCAAGCAAGCAATCTGGCCAAGACAATAACCAGGGACAAGCCAGTGAGTACTTTGAATGTACTCGCAAACATTAAGAACACAGGTATAATATAATTGATAATCATGCACTAAAAAAAATTTCATGTTCACATCGTCAGTCATAAATAAAACATCTTTTATGCATGCAAGCAGGTTATTTTCATGCAACATGAATGAGCGGTAATAGAGTGGGAATAAAATGCCGCAGTCGGGTGTCTGAGCGACACCACATAAAGGGCTTTAAAAGAAATGCCACAGTCAGGCGTCTAAGCGACACTACATAAAGGGCTTTAAAAGAAATGCCACAGTCGGGCGTCTGAGCGACACCACATAAAGGGCTTTAAAAGAAATGCCACAGTCGGGCGTCTGAGCGACACCACATAAAGGGCTTTAAAAGAAATGCCACAGTCGGGCGTCTCGGCGACACCACATAAAGGGCTTTAAAAGAAATGCCACAGTCGGGCGTCTGAGCGACACCACATAAAGGGCTTAAAAGATAAATAATCACAATGAATATCCAGGAGGTAGAACCGTCCAGGGATACACGATAATATAAATAATGCAACGGGTTAGTCCATCACAAGATAATAATCATAAACTTCACAAGTCACAAGTCACCGTCCAAGTTCTGGTTTAACAATCTCTCCTCCGAAGACCGACACTAAGACCAACACTTGACCCATCCCAGACTGTAATCCTTAACCATGGACACGGCTATTCGAATAGGTTTAATCTCTGCAGAGGGTGTACTCTTTACCCACGAGTAACGGATTCCTTTAGTCCATCGGGACTAATTCCGTCTACGGTCTTTTAGTAGAAAACACGCCTAACTTGCACACACCAGCCTAACTCATTGGTGTCTGGAATCACCCACGACACTTGTTAAGCAAAACTCTAAGTGGGGAGGCTACAACCTCGCGTAGCATGGGATCAAATTTATATCGCGCGCTCTAAGGGGTGGCCTCCCCTCTCGGTCTCAACCGGAAACACCCATGCCCCCGGACCAGGTGGCCTGCCTACCAGCTACAACCGGTATCTTCCACCATGGCCTCTCTGTACGGTGTGTTCTTGAAAGGGGTTGACGACTTACTGAACCATACCCTACCTGCGGCAGGGACAAGTGGTAGTACATAGCAAGTATGGGGGTTACTGGAACAAGACTCGGTCTACGGTCGACTTAGGAGGTTTATAAGTTCCTTGCATGACAAGTAAAGAAATATATTTCAATCAACAAAATCACCACTCAATATACCTTACCATGCCATACCGGACATAACCGTCCCAACGGGGACCGGCGACAAGCTCACTCCTACCCAAGGCAGAGGCTTTCCCGGATTCCTTTCCGGCATGCATGCAAGGCACATGAGGGTGATTACCATCACAGGTATATTCATTTCCAACAGCAAGGAAATCACTAATATGCCTCATGCAAATGATCATATCACATGAAATAACAAGCTCTCCAATATAAGGTGGTGTTATAAACGTGTCAACTAACACACCAAAAATATTATTCCGGGGTTCAGAATGCTTGCCTTTAATGGTGTGGGGGTGCTCTCCAATTTTTTTGAAAGCTTCCTTCTCTCCCAAAAATCCTATTTCCAAAAATATGCAAATAACACATATTTCAAAAACAGTACAAAAAAGTTGTTTGGAAAATTTTCAAATAAATCTTAAAATAAACTAGACAATATTTGAGAGATGTAGGGAAAAGAATCAATTCATTTGGAGTTATATTTAAAAATTTATAGGCAGTCAAAGTTGTGGTTAAAATCTGTTATTTAAAATAAAACAGAAAAGAAAACGTTTCGAATAAACACGTACACGTCGAAAGCGTATTTTGGAAATGCGCTTCCACTTAACCCACGTGGACCGGCGCTGGGTCACTGACGGTGGGCCCGCCTGGCCCACTGGTCAGGTTTGACCAGTCGCTCGCGTCTTCTCCCTCCTCTGCACGAGCGGGGCGGGGCTCCAGCGAGGCTCACCGGCGAATGACGGCACCATTCGGGGAACGGAGGCCATCGGCGTGCTCAGGGGATCAAGACGGTCACTCCGGTGGTCGATATGGTCTCGGGGATGGACGGAGCTGCCGGCGGCGAGCTTCGCGGCGGATGGAGACCGTCGGGCAAGGTGATTTTTCTCCCGCGGTGTGTCCCGATCAAAATTGAGTAGTGGGAATGGTTCTCGGGAGGATGAGGAAGCTCTTGGTGGAGAGAACGGAGAGGGGGAGGTACTAGAGGTGCCGGATTGGCCGGGGCGGTGGTGGCGGCAGGAGTTGCCGGAGATGACGAAGGAGGCCTCCCCGGGTCGAATGCGAGCTAGGGGAGTGCCATTGGGGTGGCCTGAGGTTGCCTGCATGCTCGGGGGAGCTCGAGGCCTCCTTTTATAGACGTGGCAAGGCGGTTCTGCGGCGGCCGTGGATAAGCTCTCCGGCGACCGCCATTCTGTAGCTGCAGGGCATCGTGGCGAGGCTGGGGATGGCGGCAGGAGCTAGCGGACGAGCGGCTACTGCTCCAAGGGCGAGCTGGCGAGCGGAGGTGGCTTGGGCGGTGCTGGCCAGCGCAGGAGCTGTCGGGCGGCGGATGCGGCCGCGGGCATGCCGCCAAGCGGCTCTGACGGTAGTGCTGCAGGGCACCAGGGCCTGCTTGGCGTGTTGCGGTGAGAGGGGGAGTGCGTGGCGCGGCTCTCTGGTGCGGGAAAAATCTAGGGGCACGACGTGGCGACTCGGGCGCGGCACGTGCAATACACGCGCTCTGGGCGCGGCCAGATCATGCACGGAAGCTGTTCGACGAAATGCTAAAGCATGCTAGAGGTCGCGGTTGAGGTTGGGAACAACAGGGCTAGGTTAGGGATAGTGGGGCGATCAAGGGACAAGGTGGTTAGGTCTGGAGACCAGGTTCACAGTGCAAACCAAAAATTCATGCCAAAACAGATCATGCCCATAAGGTGTTTGACAAAATGCCAAGGGCACTTAGGCAAGTCTTGGAGTGGTCAAAAACTCCAGATCAGTGTCTCCTTAGATGCAAGAGAGAGTGGTAGGGTTAGTTTGGCAAAAGGAGAAACTTGTTAGTGCAAGTTTTACAAAACTTCAATTCTGGACAGGAAATAAATGGCATCATTTCATGAACCAAAAATGACCCAAAGGGTGCATGCTCCTGGACTTAAGGGTTTAACATGGAGGACTATAAGTAGGAGAAAGAATTAAGGGCTAAAGAGCAAGCAAAAATATGGTTTCTGTACAATCCATCATGTTGGACCAGAATGAAGATGAGGTTGAATCACTTAAAATTTGCAAAGAACAACACCAGGTTTTTGCATAAAGTGGAATCATAGGCTATTACCAATATCCCATGATTTTGGGTGGAGGATAGAAATAATTATTTAAATGGGTTGTAGTGCAAATTGCACTCTGGACCAGAGAAGGAAAATTGAGTGTAGAGCTCAAAATGTAACATGAATAAAAGATATTTTTGTACAAAAGTGATTTAAAAACATCTCATGACATCTCCAAATTTTGGTTGGAATTTTAAGTGAATTTATCAAATGGTTGTAGTTCAAATATGGCCATTTAACCTAGAAAAACCATTTTCAAGAAAGTAAAGATCGAGCAACTTAATTATTTAATTAGTTATATTAAATAAGGGAAAGTTTCTCTTGACAGATTAAATAAGTCCAATGACATATTTGAAAAGTTTTCTCTTTGGGAAAAACTCATCATAACAGGGAAGGAAATGATTTAAAAATCAAAATGGAGCTCAGAAATTCAAAGTTTTAATTCCTGGCAAATTTTTTAATTCATTAAAACAAGGCCAAATTTTTGGGGTGTCACAACACTACCCCCCTTAAGAAAAATCTCGTCCTCGAGATTTGTTAAAAGCTGTTTTAAGAAGAACAATAAGCAGTAAAAATGTGGCTACAGTGAGAGGGCAATAAGTGGTGAAAAACCACAGTGTGAAAACTGGTGCCGCGTGGAAAATTCTACGGTTCGGGACAAAATCATGAGATTTCTACGCTGGATATAAATTTAGACTAACTTCTAAATTTAAATATACGCTGGTCGTACCCGAGAGCACAGTGCTCCCTCTGGCTGACAGGTGGACCTGGGGTCCACTGTCAGTCTCTTCTTCTCCCTCTGGTTCTCTCTTCTTCCTCTCTCCCGTGCGCTTTCCCGCGCTTTCTCCACCGGCGATGTCTAGCGCGTAGGGCATCTAGGCCGTACCGCGGTAGTGCGCGGCGTGCTAGCTGCCGGTGCAGCGTGCACTCACCTCGCGGGCCAGCGCGCTGTCGGCACTGCTCGCGGATTCGACTCCGAACACCGGCGATCGGCGACGAGCGGCGTTGGTGGACTTCGCCCACCGTACACCGAGCTCGAGCTATAAAACAGCCGGGGTGCCCCTCTCTTCTTCCTCACACCTAGCCTCACTTCTCCTCCTCCTCCTTCTTCCTCCATTACTGCTTGCAAAGGCTCGGGTTAGGCTCTAATGGCGGAGGCGATGCCGGACTGGTTTGCGATCCTGATATGCATAGGGCTGGCGACACTGCTGGGGCTCTCCGTGCTCCTGTGCACGATGATCCTCGACGAGCGTCGCGACGCTGCTGCTCGGGTGTTGGCTCTCCGCGGTGGTGGTGATCACGAGGAGTAGGTGAGGTGTGCCGGGTGCTAACCGTTGTTAGGGGGTGATTAGCTGGATGCAACACTGTTGCAAAGTTTTGCAAACAGTGTATGTGTCCGAATGATTATGGTTGTGAGTCTGCTGCCGTGGTGCTATGTGAAATTAATAAATCCACGCCGTGAGAAAGTGTAGATGTAGCAACTCAGGGAAAAGAAATCTCACTCCAGAATTTTGAGAGGGAAAAAAACAGTTAATTTAAAGGAGCATAAACCACAACAAAACTATACCCATTAGTAGAAACCAAATAATTGACTCGTCGTACAAACTCAGGGTGTCACGCATAAGTCACACACATAAATAAATGTTGCAATAATGAACACCGCAGCGACGTCTAAAATGGAAACGGTAACTGGACGGGGTCCCTAGAAAACGTATCTGGTACTGGGATACACTCCTCTTCTATCGGGGGAAGTGGATTGACCAGTCGATGCACGTGTCTCTCCTGGTCGGGCCTTAGTGCTCTGCCGATGGCAATCTGAGGATTTAAATCTGCGAGGCTCTAGAGATAACCCATCACACGTTGGGTTAAATGCTCTTGAGCGATGACGTACTGGACAAGGTTGGCCAGGACTGGGTCCCTCTCAATTCGTCCATCGGGAAAAGATGTCACTCCTCCAGGTGCTGCACGGCTCGGGAAGTAATAATACCCTCGTTCGCTGGCATAGGGTACCGCGAATCGAAGGCGAGCAAGCGCTTCATATGCAACAGCTTCTATGGCCATCTGTGAGGTTGGCATAGATTTCCCCACGAAGGAGACTTCCGTTGGATCTTGGTTCGAGTTTACGGGAGGGATGTGTACTGCTGCCCAATATCTTGAGGTGGAAGGGGTAATTCTTGATTTGAACAGCTCGTACTGGGGTGGCTGGGTAGCGCCCATGGTACTGCAGGTAAAATCCCGCAATATCTTGACAAAACTTCCTGGGGTTGCATCTGGGGTTCTCAGATAAATGCTAGGGCTCGGCATGGCTAGGAAATGGTTGTGAGGATGGTGCACAAGATGAGGGTTGCTTGGCAAGGTCACGCGGTGGCCTTTTATAGCACTGGAGCTGGGTCATTTTTACCGTGGTGAATGGTAAAGAAAATTTTCAGCTCTGTTCCAAGGGTCGAGGTCAAGCCACAGATTCACACATTTCACTATAGTGATGTGTTACTGTGGGGGTTGTCGAGGAGGTTTTTGGTAACTGTGCCTGGGATAGAAATCTTATACTGCATACTGGCGCATCCAGGCAAGGCTACTATTAAAACAGAGGCACGACAACAGGCGGCGCTTACTTACAAGGTCACACGATAACAAAGTGAGGGTACACTAGGACTCGACACTACTCGAGTGACTTAGTCTACCTCGTTTATATCCAAGCGGGCGTGCCTTGTGGATGTCGAGGCTTCTCTTCGGGTCTCGTCGTCGGAATTAGCTGGAGTGGGTTGAGGGGCTGCAGGCTCGGGGTAGCGATGAGGACCATCTCGGGGATTGTTGGCCACAATCCCGTTGGAGTGTGCTCCCAATATGCGACGAAGCACTTCTGGGGTTATCGCAGCACCTTGGCCGATGGCTGGGGCAGGCCTCAGGGACTCGATCGGGTGTCCAAACAGCACGACTGGGTTGTCGGCGTTGGGCTCGTTTTCTTCTCTCGCCGGGGCTCGACGAACCAGCTCTCCACGAGCTGCGATTAAATCAATAGTTTCTTCTCTCGCCGGGGCTCGACGAACCAGCTCTCCACGAGCTGCGATTAAATCAATAGTGATTTGATCGCACAGTTCCTCTAGTGCACTTACATAGCGCACCAGGTGCAACAATGCAGGATCCATCTCGTGATCTCCGTTGGCAACTTGGGTGGTCTACCATACCCTTCACGTCTGGGGTAGTAGTGGAACGAGCGACAGTTAACTCTGGGCGACAAGTGCCGGAGATGAACTATAGCTTCTCGAGCAGCTAGTTGGACGGCTTGTGGCTCAAAGGAAGTTGTTCTTCCAGTGAACCTATAGGGGCGCTCGGGCTCTAGACCCCTACCGTAGATGTGTACAGTGGCCCAGAATTGACGGTTCTCACCGCTCATGGGTCCTTGGTACACAACATATTCTGGGGGCTCTTCTAACGCATAGGCACGACGGGTGAGGTTTGCGAGTATGGTCACAAAGCCTCCAAGATTGGTTGCTGTGGTCTCATTGTGCACGACAGGGCCAGGCATTGTAGCTTGGTTTGGGGTAGAGGCTGTGCTGTGCTGTGTTGGGGCTAGCGTGCCCCTTTTTATAGGAAAAAGAGGATGGAGTCTTCCTTTACACGCTTGCGAGAAAGGGCTATTTAAGATTCGATCACTGGCGCATGAGCGACAGGTTAGGTTGATAGGTTGGGCACCGACTGCCAAAAGGTGTTGGGTCACTGTGTGGCTATCTTGCACGAGAAGCTTGGCTGGGGTGTGGTTATGGTTTGGTGGGTTGGTTTGCCTAAGTTTATAGACCCGGCTAAGATAGGATTAGCCAATGGTCAGCCTGGCGCTGATACCAAGTCTGTCACGACCGGGTTTTCCAGACATAAATTTCCAGAAAAAGACCGTCGTGCTCATTAGCCCCAGGATTACTGTTAGCTGATGAGGCTCCACTTGATACAGAAATTCCAAGCAAAATACAACATATGTAGTACAAGACCATTCTGCCCTGTGAGTACAACAATAGGGTTTCTAGTGGTCGATGGCGGAAGCGGTTTGTGAGACATCAGTGTCTATGGGACTCCATTTCCCACAGGAACAGCTGACCAGGATAACTCCTATCTTCGCGAGGCTGCTATCACCGTTGCTTAGGTCCCGAGGCTGTCATCGCCACGCTCCTCTCCAAGCAAGCAATCTGGCCAAGACAATAGCCAGGGACAAGCCAGTGAGTAGTTTGAATGTACTCGCAAACATTAAGAACACAGGTATAATATAATTGATAATCATGCACTAAAAAAAATTCCATGTTCACATCGTCAGTCATAAATAAAACATCTTTTATGCATGCAAGCAGGTTATTTTCATGCAACATGAATGAGCGGTAATAGAGTGGGAATAAAATGCCGCAGTCGGGCGTCTGAGCGACACCACATAAAGGGCTTTAAAAGAAATGCCACAGTCGGGCGTCTAAGCGACACCACATAAAGGGCTTTAAAAGAAATGCCACAGTCGGGCGTCTGAGCGACACCACATAAAGGGCTTTAAAAGAAATGCCACAGTCGGGCGTCTGAGCGACACCACATAAAGGGCTTTAAAAGAAATGCCACAGTCGGGCGTCTGAGCGACACCACATAAAGGGCTTTAAAAAAAATGCCACAGTCGGGCGTCTCGGCGACACCACATAAAGGGCTTTAAAAGAAATGCCACAGTCGGGCGTCTGAGCGACACCACATAAAGGGCTTAAAAGATAAATAATCACAATGAATATCCAGGAGGTAGAACCGTCCAGGGATACACGATAATATAAATAATGCAACGGGTTAGTCCATCACAAGATAATAATCATAAACTTCACAAGTCACAAGTCACCGTCCAAGTTCTGGTTTAACAATCTCTCCTCCGAAGACCGACACTAAGACCAACACTTGACCCATCCCAGACTGTAATCCTTAACCATGGACACGGCTATTCGAATAGGTTTAATCTCTGCAGAGGGTGTACTCTTTACCCACGAGTAACGGATTCCTTTAGTCCATCGGGACTAATTCCGTCTACGGTCTTTTAGTAGAAAACACGCCTAACTTGCACACACCAGCCTAACTCATCGGTGTCTGGAATCACCCACGACACTTGTTAAGCAAAACTCTAAGTGGGGAGGCTACAACCTCGCGTAGCATGGGATCAAATTTATATCGCGCACTCTAAGGGGTGGCCTCCCCTCTCGGTCTCAACCGGAAACACCCATGCCCCCGGACCAGGTGGCCTACCTACCAGCTACAACCGGTATCTTCCACCATGGCCTCTCTGTACGGTGTGTGCTTGAAAGGGGTTGACGACTTACTGAACCATACCCTACCTGCGGCAGGGACAAGTGGTAGTACATAGCAAGTATGGGGGTTACTGGAACAAGACTCGGTCTACGGTCGACTCAGGAGGTTTATAAGTTCCCTGCATGACAAGTAAACAAATATATTTCAATCAACAAAATCACCACTCAATATACCTTACCATGCCATACCGGACATAACCGTCCCAACGGGGACCGGCGACAAGCTCACTCCTACCCAAGGCAGAGGCTTTCCCGGATTCCTTTTCGGCATGCATGCAAGGCACATGAGGGTGATTACCATCACAGGTATATTCATTTCCAACAGCAAGGAAATCACTAATATGCCTCATGCAAATGATCATATCACATGAAATAACAAGCTCTCCGATATAAGGTGGTGTTATAAACGTGTCAACTAACACACCAAAAATATTATTCCGGGGATCAGAATGCTTGCCTTTAATGGTGTGGGGGTGCTCTCCAAATTTTTTGAAAGCTTCCTTCTCTCCCAAAAATCCTATTTCCAAAAATATGCAAATAACACATATTTCAAAAACAGTACAAAAAAGTTGTTTGGAAAATTTTCAAATAAATCTTAAAATAAACTAGACAATATTTGAGAGATCTAGGGAAAAGAATCAATTCATTTGGAGTTATATTTAAAAAGTTATAGGCAGTCAAAGTTGCGGTCAAAATCTGTTATTTAAAATAAAACAGAAAAGAAAACGTTTCGAATAAACACGTACACGTCGAAAGCGTATTTTGGAAATGCGCTTCCACTTAACCCACGTGGACCGGCGCTGGGTCACTGACGGTGCCCACTGGTCAGGTTTGACCAGTCGCCCGCGTCTTCTCCCTCCTCTGCCCGAGCGGGGCGGGGCTCCGGCGAGGCTCACCAGCGAATGACGGCACCGTTCGGGGAACGGAGGCCATCGGCGTGCTCAGGGGATCAAGACGGTCACTCCGGTGGTCGATATGGTCTCGGGGATGGACGGAGCTGTCGGCGGCGAGCTTCGCGGCGGATGGAGACCGTCGGGCAAGGTGATTTTTCTCCCACGGTGTGTCCAGATCAAAATTGAGTAGTGGGAATGGTTCTCGGGAGGATGAGGAAGCTCTTGGTGGAGAGAACGGAGAGGGGGAGGTACTAGAGGTGCCGGATTGGCGGGGGCGGTGGTGGCGGCAGGAGTTGCCGGAGATGAGGAAGGAGGCCTCCCCGGGTCGAATGCGAGCTAGGGGAGTGCCATTGGGGTGGCCTGAGGTTGCCTGCGTGCTCGGGGGAGCTCGGGGCCTCCTTTTATAGGCGTGGCAAGGCGGTTCCGCAGCGGCCGTGGATAAGCTCTCCGGCGACCGCCATTCTGTAGCTGCAGGGCATCATGGCAAGGCTGGGGATGGCGGCAGGAGCTAGCGGACGAGCGGCTACTGCTCCAAGGGCGAGCTGGCGAGTGGAGGTGGCTTGGGCGGTGCTGGCCAGCACAGGAGGTGTCGGGCGGCGGATGCGGCCGCGGGCATGCCGCCAAGCGGCTCCGACGGCGGTGCTGCAGGGCACCAGGGCCTGCTTGGTGTCTTGCGGTGAGAGGGGGAGTGCGTGGCGCGGCTCTCTGGTGCGGGAAAAATCTAGGGGCACGACGTGGCGACTCGGGCGCGGCACGTGCAATACGCGCGCTCTGGGCGCGGCCAGAGCACGCACGGAAGCTGTTCGACGAAATGCTAAAGCATGCTAGAGGTCGCGGTTGAGGTTGGGAACAACAGGGCTAGGTTAGGGATAGTGGGGCGATCAAGGGACAAGGTGGTTAGGTCTGGAGACCAGGTTCACAGTGCAAACCAAAAATTCATGCCAAAACAGATCATGCCCATAAGGTGTTTGACAAAATGCCAAGGGCACTTAGGCAAGTCTTGGAGTGGTCAAAAACTCCAGATCAGTGTCTCCTTAGATGCAAGAGAGAGTGGTAGGGTTAGTTTGGCAAAAGGAGAAACTTGTTAGTGCAAGTTTTACAAAACTTCAATTCTGGACAGGAAATAAATGGCATCATTTCATGAACCAAAAATGACCCAAAGGGTGCATGCTCCTGGACTTAAGGGTTTAACATGGAGGACTATAAGTAGGAGAAAGAATTAAGGGCTAAAGAGCAAGCAAAAATATGGTTTCTGTACAATCCATCATGTTGGACCAGAATGAAGATGAGGTTGAATCACTTAAAATTTGCAAAGAACAACACCAGGTTTTTGCATAAAGTGGAATCATAGGCTATTACCAATATCCCATGATTTTGGGTGGAGGCTAGAAATAATTATTTAAATGGGTTGTAGTGCAAATTGCACTCTGGACCAGAGAAGGAAAATTGAGTGTAGAGCTCAAAATGTAACATGAATAAAAGATATTTTTGTACAAAAGTGATTTAAAAACATCTCATGACATCTCCAAATTTTGGTTGGAATTTTAAGTGAATTTATCAAATGGTTGTAGTTCAAATATGGCCATTTAACCTAGAAAAACCATTTTCAAGAAAGTAAAGATCAAGCAACTTAATTATTTAATTAGTTATATTAAATAAGGGAAAGTTTCTCTTGACAGATTAAATAAGTCCAATGACATATTTGAAAAGTTTTCTCTTTGGGAAAAACTCATCATAACAGGGAAGGAAATGATTTAAAAATCAAAATGGAGCTCAGAAATTCAAAGTTTTAATTCCTGGCAAATTTTTTAATTCATTAAAACAAGGCCAAATTTTTGGGGTGTCACAAAGATCTTTCGAGGATGTTCTCTCTTTCAAGCCATTTATTCCAACTGGTGCAATCTCTCCTTCAAATCATTCAACGGTGTTTTCTTTTGAGTGGGCCCTAACCCACAGGTCTTTTCCCAGGATCTTACCTGACTCTTCTTATTTTTCCGGAGCTTCTCAAATTCTTTTCTAAAGTTTGACGTAAGAATGAATTGTCATCAGTCATATGTCTTCCTCCAAGATCTTTCAAATTCTTTTCACCATTGGCTCAACCTTTCTATTCGTCATCCCGGAGTATCTCAACAAGTCTTGGTGGTGTTTCTCGTCGTCATTCTCGGATTTTGAGGACTGAAGAAGAGTTTTACCTCCTTATCTTATCCGTTCTCTCAGAGATTCGTGATTCCAGTCAAGCCATCCTCTTATATTTGTTTTCAATTGTCAGAATTCTTTTCACCTATCCTGAGCAATTCAAGAGACTTTTTCAGCTTGTTATCCGGAGTCCATCATCTCAAAATTTATTCATTCTCAGTCTTCAGTTATAATTCTCCAATCTTACCGGTGCTTCGTTCAAGCGATCTTTAATCAGTTCGTGATCTCTTCGTTCTCAGGTATCTAAATTCTCTCAAGCATCTTCATTCATTTGCAATTTCTTCCCGGTTGTTTCGTTATCTTTTATTCGTTCATTTCCAATTGTACGGTGGTTCGTTCAAGATTTTCTTCCATGGTCATCATATCTATTTGTTCGTTGTTTCAACCCGACCGGTGGTTCATGGAAGACCTTTCAAAATTGACGCTATATCTATCTTAATCCTTTCTACGAGAATAAGTAGTATGCCAATTCCATTGCTTGTCATCAATTTAATCGGTGAAGTATACGCATAATGTAATTCTTATTCTTGTTTCATCCAAATGATTCAATTCCTTATTCCGGAGGCCCTTCAAATTCTTGATCTCATTTGTTCATCTTTCTTTTCCGGAGTTCCAAGTTTTTCTGCATTATATCGTCACGAAGCTCCATCTAAATCATTGCAAGGCTTCACCTTGTGTTTTCAACTACCCTTTCGTTCCGTTTGATCATTCTTTTGTTTACCTGAGTTCTCATGAAGGTTCTACATCATGGTTAATCAAAGATTTATATTCCCTCTCAAAACGTTCATCAACTTTCTTTTCAGAGGAGCTCAAGCTTTCTTCATATTGTAATCCAGAGTGCATTTCTGTCTACCGTATCATTGGAGGTGGTATTATGTCATTCTTGATAATTTGAGTTCATGTTTTCATGATTCACATGTTGTCAAGATTGGGATATTTTAAATCCATCAATCTCATCATTGGAGCTATCTTGGGTTATATTTCACCTAAAGCCTTCCCTAAGGATTCTTGTTAATTATGGTGCTTATAAATGACCCAAGTTCTTCATTTATCCTCCCGGTGAAATAAGTTTCTCATCTCCTTGTTGTTATCAATTCAATCTATCATTTTCCGTTAGTGGCAGATTTTCACCTCTTGGCTTTGAGATGTTTCCCATAAGCCCACTTCAAGCTTATCTTTTCGTTGTTGTGTTTCCAACAACTCCGTTCGACCCTTCTCCTAAGGATGCCTTCTCAAGCTCTTTTATGACAGAAGTTGGCATTTTCTTCTCCATTCTTTTATTTCATTTACCTATCTTCTATTCTTTCGTTCCGGAGGCATTGTGATGTTGCTCTCTTCAACCCTTCTTCTTGTTCTCGTCAGGACCTTGTTCTTTTCGTGCTTATCCACTTAACCGGAGTGTGTGCCGCTGCTCAAGTTCTTTCAGTTCATCAAGCCTCGCATATCTTTCCAACCGGAGTGCTGTTCGAATTTGTTTCTTCCTGGTTCCTCTTTTCTAACGGAGTGTTTTCAACTTTGTTCATCTCCGTTGTATTCTTTTCTTGAAATGGCTTAACCTTTTCATGGTTCTTTGGTTTCACTCGCTTGTCAAAGAAGCAACTTAGTTTTACCTCTTCTCTTTCTCTTCCGTTTTCCCTCCGGTGCCATTCTAGATCTCGGGACGAGATCCTCTCGTAGTGGTGGAGTGTTGTAACGCCCCGTGACCGATGTGCCAGGTGTCGTCTAGTTATTCACTGCTGTTGCGTTGTCATTGCTTGTGTGTCATGCATTGCATATCATGTCATCATGTGCATTTCATTTGCATATGTGTTCGTCTCATGCATCCGAGCATTTTCCCCGTTGTCCGTTTTGCATTCCGGCGTTCCGTTCTCCTCCGGTGGTCTTTTCTACCTTTCTTTCATGTGTGGGGATTAAACATTTCCGAATTGGACCGAGACTTTCCATGCGGCCTTGGTTTACTACCGGTAGACCGCCTGTCAAGTTTCGTACCATTTGGACTTCGTTTGATACTCCAACGGTTAACCGAGGGACCGAAAAGGCCTCGTGTGTGTTGCAGCCCAACACCCCTCCAATTTGGCCCAAAACCCACCTAAACCTCTTCCATCATCTAGAGCGTTTGATCACGATCGCGTGGCCGAAAACCGCACCCCATTTGGATTCTCCTAGCTCCCTCTACCTATATATATGTGCAACCCTCCCGAAATTCGCGGATGAACCCTAGATCCGCTCCTCTCCGCGAAGCCGGACAAATCTCACACCGCCCGGACATGTCCAACCGCCGCCTCCGACGAATCCGCCGCCGCCATGTGTCGCCCGCGCCTCCCTCTCTCTCCCCGGCCCCGCCGCCGGCCCGCGGGACCTAGATCGGGCCCGCGCGAGCCCGCACCGTCGCCGTCGTCCGCCTGCTTCGGCCCACCGCCTCCTCACCGGACCTGCGCCGCCTCCCGCTCGCGGCCGAGCCCTTCGCCGCCCCGGGCACCATCGCCGGCGCGCCTCCCGCCGCCCGACTGCACCGCTAGCCGCCGCCGCTTCTCCGCCACTGGCCGCGCGCCGCCGCCCTTCGCCAGCCCCGCCGCCGTCCTCGCGCCGCCTCCTACCTCGCCGGCGAACGTCGTCCGGCCGTCGCCTCGGTCTCGCCTCGCCGGAGCCCGCCATCGTCGGAGCTCGCCGCCCTCTTCGCCGGAGTTCGGTCCGGCCGGATGCGAAGGAGAAGATGGATCAGATCCACCCATGCGTCCATCCAAACACCACGCCCGTGCCTGGACCGCTCCGTCCCGCTTCACCTCGTCCGCCATTGACTTTTTCCGCGGGGTAAATTCCTCTAAGTCCCCAAAATTGCCAGATTCATATGCCTATGTTCGTCATGCCGTAACTTTGCATCCATAGCTCCGATTCATGCATATAGCATATCAAAATGTTCATCTCAGAGAGTACATCATTTCATTCCATTTCATCATTTTCATTTGAGTTCATCTTGATGCCCGAAATGCTGTTAGAAGAGTGCTACTTGAGATAATTGTCAGATCTGCTACTCCATTTAGCTTTTTGTCATTTTTTCCATGATTATTGTGTGCATGATATGCCCTGATGATCTACATATGTTTTGTTAAGGGTTTTGTCATCTTTCCAGAGGTGCAACCCATGTATTTTTGTGATGTGTGTGGTGACTAGCACAAGCTTGCCAAGTGAGGCACTTGGTAATTCTGATTTCAGGGACTTAGCATTTCCACTATGTAGTTGATCCGTGCATGCTATGTTATTGTTCTTGCCATGTCTAGCTTTCATTTTGTGTGTTCTTGTTGGGTGTATTCTTAGCTTGCCATGACTTGCACCATAGTAAGTGCATCGAGCTCGTAAACATGCCTACTTGAGTTATGTTTCAGCATGTGCCAGTTTTCACTAAGTCTGAAAACTGACGATGTTTTTGCCATGTTCACATGCTTGCAATTGTTTTTTTCTGATCCCTTTTGGCTCAAGGTCACTAAGGGACTTATGTTAAGCTCTTTGAGTAGCTCCATGCCATGCTTTACTTTGCCATGTTCAGGTCCTGTAGCATGTAGTTTTGTTGCTCCGAAGAGTGCTATCTGATCTAAAATTCCAGACAAGTGTTAATTTCACTAAGTCTGAAATCTGTTTACCATATGCATTTTTGCCATGCTTGTTTGAACCTGTTAATGGATGATTTAGCCGTAGCTCAGTGCTAGACTTTTGTTAAGCATCTTGTATGCATCCCTGCCATGTATTTTGATGCCATGTTTGAGTGCTGTAGCATGTTCATCTCATTGCATTTAGATGGCTACTTGCTGTAAATCGCAGACCGGTGTCATATTTGAATCGCTTGCCATTTCCAAACCGTAACTCCGATTCCGGCGATCTTTATATCGTTTTCAAGCGATTTCATCTCACCTTTATAGTGGCACAATTGGATTTCCATGTTGAGGCCAGGTTAAATCATTCCTTGTCAAATCATGCATATGCATCGCATACCGCATCCCGCATATCATACCATGTTCTTGTGTTGGTTGTTTACTATGTTGTGTGCTTCTTTCCGGTGTTTGCTTCTTCGGGTTGGTTACGGTAACGTAGCATTTGTGAGGACCCGTTCGTCTACATTCCGTTTGTCTTCTTCATGGACTCGTTCTTCTTCCTTGCGGGATTTCAGGCAAGATGATCATACCCTCGAAATCACTACTATCTTTGCTTTGCTAGATGCTCGCTCTTTTGCTATGCCTATGCTGTGATACCCACCACTTGATTTTCATGCCTCCTATATTGTTGAACCAAGCCTCTAACCCACCTTGTCCAAGCAAACCGTTGATTGGCTATGTTACCGCTTTGCTCAGCCCCTCTTATAGCGTTGTTAGTTGCAGGTGAAGATTGAAGTTTGTTCCTTGTTGGAACATGGAGATGTTGTTCCTTGTTGGAACATGTTTACTTGTTCGGATATCACAATATATCTTATTTAATTAATGCATCTATATACTTGGTAAAGGGTGGAAGGCTCGGCCTTATGCCTGGTGTTTTGTTCCACTCTTGCCGCCCTAGTTTCCGTCATATCGGTGTTATGTTCCCGGATTTTGCGTTCCTTACGCGGTTGGGCTATTATGGGAACCCCTTGACGGTTCGCCTTAAGTAAAGCTCTTCCAGCAATGCCCAACATTGGTTTTACCATTTGCACTAACAACCTACCACCTTCCCTTGGGTTCTGCAGACTCAAGGGTCATCTTTATTCTAACCCCCCCGGGCCAGTGCTCCTCTGAGTGTTGGTCCGAACTGAGCTACCTGCGGGGCCACCTCGGGGAAACTTGAGGGTTGGTTTTACTCGTAGCTAGTCTCATCTGAGTGTGCCCTGAGAAAAAGATATGTGCAGCTCGTATCGGGATTTGTCGGCACATTCGGGCGGTGTTGCTGGTTTAGTTTTACCCTGTCAAAATGTCTTGTTGTACCAAGATACCGAGTCTGATCGAAATGTCTCGGGAGGAGGTCTATTCCTTCGTTGACTGTGAGAGCTTGTCATGGGCTAAGTTGGGACACCCCTACAGGGATTGAACTTTTGAAAGCCGTGCCCGCGGTTATGGGCAGATGGGAATTTGTTAACGTCCGGTTGTAGATAACTTGAACCTTAACTTAATTAAAATGAGTTAACTGCGTGTGTAACCGTGATGGTCTCTTTCCGGCAGAGTCCGGGAAGTGAACACGGTTGTTGGAGTTATGCTTGACGTAGGTTGTTTTAGGATCACTTCTTGATCATACTTTTATCGAACGTGCTTTGCCTTCTCTTCTCGCTCTCATTTGCGTATGTTAGCCACCATATATGCTAGTCGCTTGCTGCAGCTCCACCTCATACTTTTACCTTACCCATAAGCTTAAATAGTCTTGATCGCGAGGGTGCGAGATTGCTGAGTCCCCGTGGCTCACAGTTACTTCCAAAACCAGCTTGCAGGTGCCGATGATGCCATTCCAGGTGACGCAACCAAGCTCAGGAGGAGCTCGATGAAGATCTTGTCCTTTATGTCGTTTCGTTCTAGTTGATCGGTAGTGGTGCCCTGTTGGGGGTGATTGGGACCGTGTCGCATGTTGGGTTATCTTTTATTTTGGCGCTGTAGTCAGGCCATGAGTGTTTGGATGATGTAATGTTATTTATGTACTTGATTGACGTGGCGAGTGTAAGACAACTATGTTATCTCCCCTTTATGATTTATATTACATGGGATGTTGTGAAGATTGCCTAACTTGCGACATATGCCTTCAATGCGATTATGCCTCTAAGTCGTGCCTCGACACGTGGGAGATATAGTCGCATCGAGGGTGTTACACCCTTTGACCCAACAACGAGAAGGGTTTGACCATGATGGTTTCCTATTGATACTAGTAAGGTACTGATAACCCACAAGTATAGGGGATCGCAACAGTTTTCAATAAGTAAGAGTGTCGAACCCAACGAGGAGCTAAAGGCAGAACAAATATTCCCTCAAGTTCTATCGACCACTGATACAACTCTACGCACGCTTGACGTTCGCTTTACCTAGAACAAGTTTGAAACAAGAAGTACTTTGTAGGTGTTGTTGGATAGGTTTGCAAGATAATAAAGATTACGTAAATAAAAAGTAGGGGCTGTTTAGATAAAGACACAACTATGTTAGGTTTAGTAAAGATCTTGTTGTTACAAGAAAGTTATTTGTCCCTAGGCAATCGATAACTAGACCGGTAATCACTATTGCAATTTTACTTGAGGGAGAGGCATAAGCTAACTTACTTTCTCTACTTGGATCATATGCACTTATGATTGGAACTCTAGCAAGCATCCACAACTACTAAAGATCATTAAGGTAAAACCCAACCATAGCATTAAAGTATCAAGTCCTGTTTATCCCATACACAACAACCCCCTTACTCGGGTTTGTGTTTCAGTCACTCACGCATCCCACTATAAGCGAATCATGAACATATTGCAACACCCTACAGCGGGGATCCCTCACGCTTGCGTGACATGGAGAGCACCATAGGACAGCACCAATGACAAAACATGCAACTCAAACCAATCTTGATCATCAAATAGCCCATAGGACAAAACAGATCTACTCAAACATCATAGGATAGCCATACATCATTGGGAAATAATATATAGCGTTGAGCACCATGTTTAAGTAGAGATTACAGCCGGTAAGAGAGAGGTTACACCACTGCATAGAGGGGGAAGAGTTGGTGATGATGGCGGTGAAGTTGTTGGTGAAGATTGCGGTGATGATGATGGCCCCCGGTGGCACTCCGACGCCACCGGAAGCGAGCGGGAGAGAGAGCCCCCCTTCTTCTTCTTCCTTGACCTCCTCCCTAGATGGGAGAAGGGTTTCCCCTCTGGTCCATGGCCTCCATGGCACGGGAGGGGTGAGAGCCCCTCCGAGATTGGATTTGTCTCTCTGTCTCTCTCTGTTTCTGCGTTTTTAGATTCTTCCCTTTCACCGTTTCTTATATTCCTGGAGATCCGTAACTCCGATTGGGCTGAAATTTTAACATGATCTCTATTCGGATATTAGCTTTCTTGCGGCGAAATAAGGGCATCAACCGCCTTACGGGGTGGCCATGAGGGTCAGGGGCGCGCCCCCCTGCCTCGTGGCCCCCTCGGGCATCGTCTCGCGTGGATTTTTCTTCCCAAAAATCATATATATTCCAAAAAAATCTCCATTAGTTTTTATCCCGTTTGGACTCTGTTTGATATGGATATTCTGTGAAACAAAAAACATGCAACAAACAAGAACTGGCACTAGGCACTCGATCAATATGTTGGTCCCAAAAATAGTATAAAAAGTTGCCAATAGTATATGGAAGTTGTAGAATATTGGCATGGAACAATCAAAAATGTTAGATACGACAGAGATGTATCAGCATCCCCAATCTTAATTCCTGCTCGTCCTCGAGTAGGTAAATGATAAAAAAGATAATTTTGATGTGGAATGCTACCTATCATAATCTTGATCACATATCTAATCATGGCATGAGTATTAAGATACGAGTGATTCAAAGCAATAGTCTATCATTTGACATAAAAACAATAATACTTCAAGCCTACTAATAAAGCAATAATGTCTTTTCGAAATACATGGCCAAAGAAAGCTATCCCTACAAAATCATATAGTCTGGCTACGCTCCATCTTCACCACACAAAATATTCACATCATGCACAACCCCGATGACAAGCCAAGCAATTGTTTCATACTTTTGACGTTCTCAAACCTTTTCAACTTTCACGCAATACATGAGCGTGAGCCATGGACATAGCACTATAGGTGGAATAGAATGGTGGTTGTGGAGAAGACAAAAAGGAGAAGATAGTCTCACATCAACTAGGCGTATCAATGGGCTATGGAGATGCCCATCAATAGATATCAATGTGAGTGAGTAGGGATTGCCATGCAACGGATGCACTAAGAGCTATAAGTGTATGAAAGCTCAGTCTGAAACTAAGTGGGTGTGCATCCAACTTGCTTGCTCATGAAGACCTCAGGCATTTGAGGAAGCCCATCATCCGAATATACAAGCCAAGTTCTATAATGAAAATTCCCACTAGTATATTAAAGTGATAACTCAAGAGACTCTCTGTATGAAGAACATGGTGCTACTTTGAAGCACAAGTGTGGTAAAAGGATAGTAACATTGCCCCTTCTCTCTTTTTCTCTCATTTTTGGGCCTCCTCTTTTTTTCCTTTTTTTATTTTTTTTCGTCCGGAGTCTCATCCTGACTTGTGGGGGAATCATAGTCTCCATCATCCTTTCCTCACTGGGGCAATGCTCTAATAATGATGATCATCACACTTTTATTTACTTACAACTCGATATTACAACTCGATACTAGAACAAAGATATGACTCTATATGAATGCCTCCGGCAGTGTACCGGGATGTGCAATGATCTAGTGTAGCAATGACATCAAAAAACGGACAAGCCATGAAAACATCATGCTAGCTATCTTACGATCATGCAAAGCAATATGACAATGAATGCTCAAGTCATGTATATGATGATGATGGAAGTTGCATGGCAATATATCTCGGAATGGCTATGGGAATGCCATGATAGGTAGGTATGGTGGCTGTTTGGAGGAAGGTATATGGTGGGTTTAAGGTACCGGCGAAAGTTGCGCGGTACTAGAGAGGCTAGCAATGGTGGAAGGGTGAGAGTGCGTACAATCCATGGACTCAACATTAGTCATAAAGAACTCACATACTTATTGCAAAAGTCTATTAGTTATCGAAACAAAGTACTAGGCGCATGCTCCTAGGGGGATAGATTGGTAGGAAAAGACCATCGCTCGTCCCCGACCGCCACTCATAAGGAAGACAATCAATAAATAAATCATGCTCCGACTTCGTTACATAATGGTTCACCATACGTGCATGCTACGGGAATCACAAACCTCAACACAAGTATTTCTACTAATCCACAACTATCCACTAGCATGACTCTAATATCACCATCTTTATATCACAAAAATATTGCAAGGAATCAAACATATCATATTCAGTGATCTACAAGTTTTATGTAGGATTTTATGACTAACCATGTGAATGACCAGTTCCTGTCATCTCTCTAAATTGATATAAGTGAAGCAAGAGAGTTTAATTCTTTCTACAAAATATATGCCCATGCTCTAACAAATATAAGTGAAGCAAAAGAACATTCTACAAATATTGGTTTTCTATGTAAAGAGAAACAGGCAATCCAAACTTCAAATGATATAAGTGAAGCGCATGAAGCATTCTATAAAGCATACTCAAAAGATATAAGTGAAGTGCATAGAGCATTCTATAAATCAACCAAGGACTATGTCACACCAGCATGGTGCATAAAAGAAAAGTGAAAACTAAATGCAAAAGACGCTCCAAGATTGCACATATCGCATGAACGAAACGAATCCGAAAACATACCGATAATTGTTGAAGAAAGAGGGGATGCCTTCCGGGGCATCCCCAAGCTTAGACGCTTAAGTATCCTTGAATATTTCCTTGGGGTGCCTCGGGCATCCCCAAGCTTTAGCTCTTGCCTCTCTTCCTTCTTCTCATATCGAGACCTTCTCGATCATCGAACACTTCATCCACACAAAACTTCAATAGAAAACTCGGTAACACCCGTTAGTATAATAAAGAAAATCACTACTCTAAGTACTGTTGCAAACCAATTCATATTTTTTTGCATTGTGTCTACTGTAATATAACTTTTCCATGCCTTAATCCACTGATATAAATTGATAGTTTCATCAAAACAAGCAAACTATGCATCAAAAACAGAATCTTTCAAAAACAGAACAGTCTGTAACAATCTGAACATTCACCATACTTCTGATACTTGAAAAATTCTGCAAAAATTATGAAAAATAAAAAATTTGTATATAAAGACAGTGCAAAAATAATCAGAACCATTTGACGTTCCAGCTAAAAATGTAAAATCACGCACTACAGCCAAAGTTTCTGTCCTACACCATACAAACCATCAAGCAAATGTAAACATCCTAAAGGCAAACCTTAGCACATTATTTTTATAATACAATGGAATTATACAAGGCAATAATTATTTTTGTTGAAAAGTTTTTGTAATCAAGATTCACAAAGTTGCCGTGAGCGTGAACAAAGTTCAAGGAGCTCTCCCACTTCAACAATTCTTGTCTTTCTCACTTTCACTTTCCTTTTTGAAAAAGTTTTGGGTTCCCCTCATTGTTTTTGTTGTTTTTAAACTATAGGAAAGCACTCAACAGAAATAAATGACTCTCTAAAACTTCCGGGTTGTCTCCCTGGCAGCGCTTTCTTTAAAGCCATTAAGCTAGGCATATAGTGCTCAAGTAATGAATCCACCTGGATCCCAAGGTATATCAAAGCCAATTTTAATTAACAATGATTTGTAATTTTGTAGTGAGCACAAAGTAACATATATCATGTAACAACTAAGTCTAACTCTCTTCCTATGCATCGGCATGTCATAACAGAACAGTTCATGCACACATAGTAAAGTCCAATGCATAGCATAAGCAGTTTCTTGCAATTTTATCATATTGGAAACATAGAGAGGTGGAGATATAGTTCCTCTCTCATAATAATTACAAGTAGGAGCAGAAAGCACATGCATATTATATTCATCAAAATCATCATGTGAAAAGGTAAAAGGTAACCCATCAATATAATCCTTAATAAGTGCAAACTTCTCCGATATAGTGTAGTCGGGAGAATTCAAAAAGATAATAGGACTATCGTGTGTGGGTGCAATAGCAACAATTTCATGTTTAACATAAGGAACTATAACAAGTTCATCTCCATAAGCATAATTCATATTGGCATCTTTGCCACAATCATATCAAGCATCATCAAAAGGGATATTTCAAGAGAATCAACGGGATCATAACAATCATCATAGCAATCATCCTTCGGTAAGCACGAAGGGAAATTAAACAATGTATGAGTTGAAGAGTTACTCTCATTAGAAGGTGGGCACATGTAGCTAATCCGCTCTTCCTCCTTTTGTTCTTTGCTCTCCTCCTCATCTTTTTCATCCAATGTGCTCACAGTTTCATCAATTTCTTCCTCCATAGACTCCTGCAAAATATTAATCTTTTCTTGGACAGTAGGGTAGTCCTCAATATATAGTTCAACATAGGCATTAGAAGCATAATTATCATAGCAATATTTAAGTATGTCAAAATTTTCAGATTTGTAAAGAGTAGCATCATACGTTTCAATCAGAGAAGCAATTTCATAAGCACCCTTAAAAGCAACAAATTCTTCAATTTGTTGAACATCATAGTAACTATAAACACCCTTAGCATACAATGATATGATTTCATTATCACTAAACTCACATTGATAGGGAAGGTGTTTCTTAGGGTTTTCAGAACAACAAGTAATATCATATATTTCGCATAAATTCCAAGCATAACATTGCAAACTATGAATTTGACCCAGTAAAATTTTCCCTTTTTCAGATATTCGGTGTCGCACATAACAAGCATGCTCATCTAAAGATTTGCCCTCAACTAAGCTAGTTGGGGTTTCAGCACGAGCACATAGGGATCGAAGATGATCCAAGTAATAAGCTTCAACAGTGTGATAGATTTTGAGTGGTTCTTCAACCATTGGTTTAGTAGGTACAACTAATTTTTTTGGTATTTTGCATTTCCTACCCATAACTAAAGATGGAAAACAACTAAGAACAACAAATAAAAATTACTTAGTGATAAAGCAAACAAGCACACACGAGAATATTCACCCCACGCTATTGCTCCCCGGCAACGGCACCAGAAAAAGGTCTTGATAACCCACAAGTATAGGGGATTGCAACAGTTTTCGATAAGTAAGAGTGTCGAACCCAATGAGGAGCTAAAGGCAGAACAAATATTCCCTCAAGTTCTATCGACCACCGATACAACTCTATGCACACTTGACGTTCGCTTTACCTAGAACAAGTATGAAACTAGAAGTACTTTGTAGGTGTTGTTGGATAGGTTTGCAATATAATAAAGATTACGTAAATAAAAAGTAGGGGCTGTTTAGATAAAGACATAACTAAGTTAGGTTTAGTAAAGATCTTGTTGTTACGAGAAAGTTATTTGTCCCTAGGCTGTCGATAACTGGACCGGTAATCATTATTGCCATTTTATTTGAGGGAGAGGCATAAGCTAACATACTTTCTCTACTTTGATCATATGCACTTATGATTGGAACTCTAGCAAGCATCCGCAACTACTAAAGATCATTAAGGTAAAACCCAACCATAGCATTAAAGTATCAAGTCCTATTTATCCCATACGCAACAACCCCCTTACTCGGGTTTGTGTTTCAGTCACTCACGCAACCCACTATAAGCGAATCATGAACGTATTGCAACACCCTACAGCGGGGATCCCTCATGCTTGCGCGACACGGAGAGTACCATAGGACAGCACCAATGAGAAAACATGCAACTCAAACCAATCTTGATCTTCAAATAGCCCATATGACAAAATGGACACGGGTGTAATATCTTAACCGTGTGCGATACAAGTGCGCTATAAATCACCGTGCCTGCGCAAGCGCGAGCAAAGGTGGAGGTACTGGCTCAACCATGTGCGATGCAAGTGCGTTGTAAAATCACAACGAACGCGCAACCGCGAGCAAAGGGTGGAGATACTGGCTTAACCGTGTGCGATGCAAGTGCGTGATAATCCCCAAGTGCAGGGAATCATTGTAGCAATTCCCAAAGGTAGAAGTGATAAGTATGGAGTGTCGAACCCACAAGGAGCTAAAGGTAAGATCAATATTCTCTCAAGCCCTATCTGCCACTAATACGACTCTACGTACACCGAACGTTTGCTTCCAACTAGAAACGAGAAATAAAACTACGTTGTGGGTATGAAGAGGATAACTTTGCATGATATCGGAGAGCTAAAATATAAAAGTAGGTGTTGTTATCATAAAGTTAGAATATATTACTAAATATTATAAATAGTATGTGTGGAATAATGATGGGTCGGTGTGCAGAATTGTCCTAGGCAATTGTTAACAAAACCGATAGTTGTCATTGCAATTTCATATGGGGGAGAGGCATAAGCTAACATACATTCTCTTCTTGGATCATATGCACTTATGATTGGAACTCTAGCAAGCATCCGCAACTACTAAAGATCAATAAGGTAAAACCCAACCATAGCATTAAAGCATCAAGCCCCCTTTATCCCATATGCAGCAACCCCCTTACTCGAGTTTATGCTTTTGTCACTCAAGCAACCCACTATAAGCGAATCATGAACGTATTGCAACAACCTACAACGGGAATCCCTCACGCTTGCGCGACATAGAGGGGACAATAGGACCGCACCAAAATAGAACATACAACTCATACTAATCTAGATCAACAATCAACCCAAAGACAAAGGATATCTACTCAAAACATCATAGGATGGCAACACATCATTGGATGATAATATGTGGCATAAAGCACCATGTTCAAGTAGGGATTACAGCGGGGTGCGGGAGAGTGGACTGCATAAAAGAGATGAGGATGGCGATGTTGATGAAGACGATCACCGCGGCGATGATTCCCCTCCCGATGGCACTCTGGCGCCATCGAGATAGAGGAGGAGAGGTTCCCCCCTTGTGCTACCTCCGCCATGGCCTCCCCCCTGGATGGGGAGAGGTTCTCCCTCTGGATCTTGGCCTTCATGGCGATGATGGCCCCTCCGGGATCCTCCACCATGGGCTCCGGTGATGATGGCCCCCTCCGGCAGGGTGCCAGAGAGGGCCTAGATTGATTTCTTGTGGCTACAGAGGCTTGCAGCGGCGAAACTTCCGATCTAGGTTTCTTTCTGGAAGTTTGGGTATAAATAAGAGGTGTTGGAGTCAGGAACAAGTCATGGGGTCCCTGAGGTGGCCACGAGATAGGGGGCGCGCCCAGGGGGGGTAGGCACACCGCCCACCCTCGTGGTGGCCTCGGGACTCCCCTGGTCCATCTCCGGTACTCCGTGGGCTTCTTCTGGTCCAAAAACAATCTCCATGAATTTTCAGGTCAATTGAACTCTGTTTGATTTTCCTTTTCTGCGATACTCAAAAACAAGGAAAAACAGAAACTGGCACTGGGCTCTAGGTTAATGGGTTAGTCCCAAAAATCTTATAAAACAACATATAAAGGCCCATTAAACACCTAAGATGGACAATATAATAGCATGAATACTTCATAAATTATAGATACATTGGAGACGTATCAGCATCCCCAAGCTTAATTCCTGCTCGTCCTCGAGTAGGTAAATGATAAAAGAAATAATTTATGAAGTGTTAATGCTAGCAAGTGCATGAGTTTGATCAATGATAGTTACAATCACTTTTTCTAGCATCATTATATATCATAACAGTAGCTCAACTCATAAAACTTCTCATGATGAAGTAACAAGCTATTCACATGTTAAAGTATAGATCAAAAACTTTCTTGAAAACTAACAAACCATGCTCTTAGTCATCAAACAATTGCAATTCATCTTATTTTCGAGAAGGGTCTATGTAAGAGCTTTGGTTCAGCAAACTCCACATACTCAACTATCATTTAATCTTTCACAGTTGCTAACACTCATGTGATATTTATGGGTTCAAAGTTTTAATTGGACACAGAGAAAGATAGGGGCTTATAGTTTTGCCTCCCAACCTTTTACCTCAAGGGTAATGTCAACAATAATAATTTATGAAAACCTACATCCTAGTGGATATATATATCTGGATCGATCCAACACAAAGTTCTTGCCAAAGGAAAAAGTGTAAAAAGGAAAGGTGATGACCACCATGACTCTTGTATAAGGGTAGAAGGTAAAAGTAAAGGATAGGCCCTTCGCAGAGGGAAGCAGAGGTTGTCATGCACTTTTATGGTTGGATGCACAAAATCTTAATGTGAAATAACGTCACTTTATATTGCCACTTGTGATATGGACCTTTATTATGCAGTTCATCACTTTTATTTCTTCCACATCACAAGATCGTATAAATCTTATTTTCTCCACATTAATAGATCATACATATTTAGAGAGCAATTTTTATTGCTTGCAACAATGACAACTTACTTGAAGGATCTTACTCAATCCATAGGTAGATATGGTGGACTCTCATGGCAAAAATGGGTTTAAGGATATTTGGAAGCACAAGTAGTATCTCTACTTGGTGCAAAGAATTTGGCTAGCATGAGGGGGAAAGGCAAGCTCAACATGTTGGATGATCCAAGATAATATAACGTTTCGAATATAGGAAAACATAACCCATTAAGTTTTCTTCCTTGTCCAACATCAACATTTCATCATGTCATATTTTAATGAGTGCTCACAATTACAAAAGATGTCCAAGATGGTATATTTATATGTGAAATCTCTCTTCCTTCAATATTCTTTCATGAATTGTTCAAGTGACCAATTCTACATTTGCTAACTTCCAATAAGTTTACTACCTATACTTATTATGTGTGAAGTCATTACTCCCCATGTTGTAATCATATGAAATGTATATAAATTCAAATTTATGATATTCAATTCATTCAACCTTTTACTCATAGGATATATGTGAAGCACGTGAGTATATGACAAACTACTCCAAAAAGATATAAGTGAAGAATACTGAGTAGTCAAATAATTAAATAGCCATGGGAGGATTCTTTTCATTCAATATTTCAGATCCAATGATTTTATTCAAACAGCAAGTAAAATTGAAAATATGCTCCAAGCAAGACACATATCATGTGACGAATAAAAATATAGCTCCGAGTAAGGTATACCGATAGTTTTGAAGACGAAAGAGGGGATGCCTTCTAGGGCATCCCCAAGCTTAGGTGCTTGAGTCCTACTTGAATATTACCTTGGGGTGCCTTGGGCACCCCCAAGCTTAGGGTATTTCCACTCCTTATTCTCCTCATATCGATATCTCACCCAAAGCTTGAAAACTTCAATCACACAAAACTTAACGGAACTTCGTGAGATAGGTTAGAATGATAAAGAGTAAACCATTCACTTTGGTACTGTCAAAGAAAAGGTTCATAATTGTTCTCACACAATGCCTACTGTACCATATCATTTCTACAATTTATATTGAGAAATATAAGCCATAGAAACTAGAAAACAAGCAAACTATGCAATGAAAACAGAATCTCTCAGAAAGAGAACAGTCTGTAATGATATGAACACCAACCATACTTCTGCTACTCCAAAAATTCTGAAATAAAATTTTGGACATGAGGAATTTGTCTATTAATCTTCTGAAAAAAGAATCAACTCAATCTCACTCTTCTGTAAAAAATGACAGCTAATGTCGTGAGCGCAAAGTTTCTGTTTTTTACAGCAAGATCACATTAACTTTCACCCAAGTCTTCCCAAAGGTCTTACTTGGAACTTTATTGAAACAAAAGCTATAAAATATGATTACTACAGTAGCTTAATCATGTAAACACACAAAAACAGTAAGGGTAAATATTGGGTTGTCTCCCAACTAGCGCTTTTCTTGAATGCCTTTTAGCTAGGCATGATGATTTCAATGATGCTCACATACAAGATAAGAATTGAAACATAAAGAGAGCATCATGAAGAATATGACTAGAACATCTAAACCTAACCCACTTCTTATGCCTAGGGATTTTGTGAGCACACAATTTATGGGAACAAGAATCAACTAGCATAGGAAGGCAAAACAAGTATAACTTCAAAACTTTAAGCACATAGAGAGGAAACTTGATATTATTGCAACTCCTACAAGCATGTATTCCTCCCTCATAATAATTTTCAGTAGCATCATGAATGAGTTAAACAATATAACCATCACATAAAGCATTCTTTTCATGATCTATGAGCATAGAAATTTTACTACTCTCCACATAAGCAAAATTATCCTCATTCGGAATAGTGGGAGCAAACTTCTTCTAAATCCACTTTAGATGATAGTATTATTCATACTCCAAAAGATATAAGTGAAGTTCGTGGAGAATTCTACAATTAATATAGACTAACAAATATCCGAGCTCAAAATATATAAGTGAAGCACACGAAGCATTCTATAAAACCATACTCAAAATATTTAAGTGAAGCACAAAGAGCAATTCTATAAGATCATACTTAAAAGATATAAGTGAAGCACACGAAGTATTCTATAAATCAATAAAGGGCTATCTCATACTAGCATGGTTCTTAAAGGAAAAACAAAAACACAAAGGACACAAATTATGTGAACAAAACAAAAACCGAGGTATACCGATAATTGTTGAAGAAGAAGGATGGGATGGCAACCGGGGCATCCCCAAGCTTAGGTGCTTGAGTATCCTTGAAATATTTACTTGGGGTGCCTTGGGAATCCCCAAGCTTGATCTCTTGCCTCTCTTTATTCTTCTCACATTGGTAACTCCTCGTTCTTCGAACACTTCATCCACACAAAAGTTTAACAAAAACTTTGTGAGATCCATTAGTGTAATAAAGCAAATCAATACCTTTAGGTACTGTTGCAAACTTAATCAAATTTCATATTAGAACTATATCTACTGTATTCCAACTTCACCATGGTTCATACCCCCCGATACTACCCATATATTCATCAAAATAAGAGAACAACTCATAGAATACAGAATCTGTCAAAAACAGGACAGTCTGTAGTAATCTGGAAGTTTAGTAAACTTCTGTAACTCCAAAAAATTCTAAAAAATATGAAAATTTTAAAAAATTGTACATAAGTAATGTGCAAAAAGTTTCATACCCATTTGAATTTCTAGTAAAAATGTAAAATCATGCGCTACAGCCAAAGTTTTTGTTTTTGTACTGTACATAGTAAACAAGCAATCTAATCATCCTAAAACCGAAGCTTGGCACATTATTTTTATAATACAATGGATATATAAAAGGAGGTAATTATTTTCAGAGAAGCTTCCATGAAATTTTTTACATTGTTTCCATGAGCATGAACACAAGTGCTCAAGGTCGACCCTCATTTCTTCAATACATAATCTTCGAATCACTTCTCTTATTGGAAAACTTCTTAGGCATGAGAGGCAAGTATTTTTTTTGTATTTTCATTCTTTAAAAAAATGTATGATTCACCCACAACTAAACAGAAACAAAAAAGGAAAAACTAAATTTACTTAGTGAAGAAAGCAAACAAGCATACACAAGAATATCAACCCCACGCTATTGCTCCCCGGCAACGGCGCCAGAAAAGAGCTTGATAATCCCCAAGTGCAGGGAATCATCATAGCAATTCCCAAGGTGGAAGTGATAAGTATGGAGTGTCAAACCAACAAGGAGCTAAAGGTAAGATCAATATTCTCTCAAGCCCTATCTGCCACTGATACGACTCTACGTACACCGAACGTTTGCTTCCAACTAGAAACGAGAAATAAAACTACGTTGTGGGTATGAAGAGGATAACTTTGCATGATATCGGAGAGATAAAATATAAAAGTAGGTGCTGTTATCATAAAGTTAGAATATATTGCTAAATATTATAAATAGTGAGTGTGGAATAATGATGGGTCGGTGTGCGGAATTGTCCTAGGCAATTGTTAACAAAACCGATAGTCGTCGTTGCAATTTCATATGGGGAAGAGGCATAAGCTAACATAGTTTCTCTTCTTGGATCATATGCACTTATGATTGGAACTCTAGCAAGCATCCGCAACAACTAAAGATCATTAAGGTAAAACCCAACCATAGCATTAAAGCATCAAGTCCCCTTTATCCCATACGCAACAACCCCCTTACTCGGGTTTATGCTTCTGTCACTCAAGCAACCCACTATAAGCGAATCATGAACGTATTGCAACACCCTACAGCGGGAATCCCTCACGCTTGCGCGACATAGAGGGCACAATAGGACAGCACAAAAATAAAACATACAACTCATACCAATCTAGATCAACAATCAACCCAAAGACAAAGGATATCTACTCAAAACATCATAGGATGGCAACACATCATATGTGGCATAAAGCACCATGTTCAAGTAGGGATTACAACGGGGTGCGGGAGAGTGGACCATGTAGAAGAGATGACGATGCTGCTGATGATGGTGATGTTCTCCCCCTTATGCTTCCGCCTCCATGGCCTCCCCCCTGGATGGGCAGAGGTTCTCCCTCTGGATCCTGTCCTTCATGGCGATGATGGCCCCTCCGGGATCCTCCTCCATGGCCTCCGGTGATGATGGCCCCCTTTGGCAGGGTGCCACAGAGGGCCTAGATTAATTTCTCGTGGCTACAGAGGCTTGCGGCGGCGGAACTTCTGATATAGGTTTGTTTCTGGAAGTTTGGGTATAAATAAGAGGTGTTGGAGTCGGGAACAAGTCAGGGGGTCCCCGAGGCGGCCACGAGATAGGGGGCGCGCCCCCACGCTCGTGGTGGCCTCGGGACTCCCCTGGTCCATCTCCAGTACTCCGTGGGCTTCTTCTGGTCCAAAAACAATCTCCGTGAATTTTCAGGTCAATTGGACTCCGTTTGATCTTCCTTTTCTACGATACTCAAAAACAATGAAAAAACAGAAACTGGCACTGGGCTCTAGGTTAATAGGTTAGTCCCAAAAATAATATGAAACATCATATAAAGGCCGTTAAACATCTAAGATGGATAATATAATAGCATGAATACTTCATAAATTATAGATACGTTGGAGACATATCAGTGCGCTGTAAAACCAGCACCAGTGCAAGCTAAAGGCGGGTAAGTTTATTTGGAAATTAGGACGAATCGTTTGGGATAGACCAGCTAACTAGAAATATAAAAAAAACTACCCGCCTTGAGCGTTGCAAAAATCGGCGATTCCGCGCCACTTTTCCTTATTATCATACAAGCATATTGTTATTGGACCGTGCGCGATCTTGGGCACTCCCACCCCACATCAATTCCTTTACCCAAATTTTAGTAGCCGCCGTACTTCAACCATCGCCCACACTCCTCCAGCACCGACATTATAGAAAAATTGCAGCAGCCGAGGCATTTGAACCATTGCCCTCTGTCGGTGTCCAAACCGGCAGATCTCGGGTAGGGGGTCCCGAACTGTGCGTCTAGGCCGGATGGTAACAGAAGGCAGGGGACACAATGTTTTACCCAGGTTCGGGCCCTCTTGATGGAGGTACAAGAGTAGATCTACCATGAGATCAGAGAGGCTAAACCCTAGAAGCTAGCCTATGGTATGATTGTATGTTGTGGTTGTTGTGTCCTACGGACTAAAACCCTCCGGTTTATATAGACACTGGAGAGGGTTAGGGTTACACAAGGTCGGTTACAAAGGAGGAGATATCCATATCCGTATTGCCTAGCTTGCCTTCCACGCCAAGTAGAGTCCCATCCGGACATGAGACGAAGTCTTCAATCTTGCATCTTCATAGTCCAACAGTCCGGCTAAAGGATATAATCTGGCTGTCCGGAGACCCCCTAATCCAGGACTCCCTCAGTAGCCCCTGAACCAGGCTTCAATGACGATGAGTCCAGCGCGCAGTATTGTCTTCGGCATTGCAAGGCGGGTTCCTTCTCCGAATACATCACAGAAGAATTTGAATATAAGGATAGTGTCCGACCCTGCAAAATAAGTTCCACATACCACCATAGAGAGAATAATATTTCCGCAAATCTAACTTGCTGACTTGTTTTGGCAACAGGACATTACGTCACGGCTCGGTGATTATTCGAACCGTTTCCTTTAACTAGCCCCGCACATAACGCGAGGCAGTTTTTTGACACGTCTTGTCAAAACAAAGATCGTGTCCCCTTATCACAGGATTCTCATCAATACAGGTGTGGGTAACCCAACCGCGCCATCGATTACGGCGCTTGGGGGACGAATGAGTTTTACCAAGCTAGTGGGGACGCTTAGTTTCATCCGCCCATATAAAGGGATAAGGATTCACCTTTTCATCCACGCCTTCTTCCTCCTTTGCTCATCCATTTTCGCACACTCGTGCTCTAGCGCCCAAGTACGCACTTCCCACCTCAACCTTCTCCAACCATGTCCGGAGCGGGAGGCAGGTGGATGGTCTCCTCCGTCACGGATGGAGACATCAAGAAGCTGAGGAGAGCCGGATACCTGCCCGACGACATCGTGCACCGGCTCCCAGATGAGGGGCAGCTCATCCCCACCCCCAGGCCCCATGAGAGGGTAGTGTTCCTCACCCATTTCCTCCGCAGACTGGGACTCCCTCTCCACCCATTCGTCCGGGGGCTCATGTTATATTACCGCCTGGATTTCCACGATCTGGCCCCGAACTTCATCCTCAACATCTTGGCGTTTATCGTTGTGTGCGAGGCCTTCCTTCGCATCAAGCCCCACTTCAGTTTATGGCTGAAGACCCTTCAATTTCAAGCCGAAGGTTGTGGGCGGTCACCAGGCGGAGTGCGGAGGCACCATGGTGGGCAAGATGCCCAACGTTACATGGCTCGAGGGCTCCTTTGTGGAAACCATAAAGGGGTGGCAATCGGGGTGGTTCTACATCACCGAGCCGCGTGACCCTACATGGGCAGCGGCCCCCGAGTTCTGATCTGGCATCCCCATGCGGCTCACCTCCTGGAAAGAGAAGGGCCTGTCCTGGGGTAGTTCGAGAGAGCTGACCAAACTCCAAACATGTATTCAAAACATGGTGAACAAGAAGCTCAAACTTGTCAACGTAGTTCAGGTCATGCTCCACCGCCGGATCCTCCCGTGCCAACAACGGGACTTCAACTTGTGGGAGTTCGACCCCGCACAACACCGAATTCTGAACAAGCTCTTCGATACAACTCACGAAGATGCCTGGAGGGTGCTATTCAAAAGCGCCAAGGTCCCTCCTCCCATTATTGAGGATCGCGGATTCAGCGCGAAGTGCCAAGCTAGTGCGGTAAGCTGCTTTACCTTTCACAGGATACTTATCTTTTATAGATTGACTCCATGCAGGATCTAAACTCCCGTACCTTTGACAGGACTGGCAGGAGACGGCCGGACAGATCGACTGTCCGGCTCCTTTGCCCGAAGGCCCAGCGGACGCTCTTCTGGCGAAGATGCTGACTCCGGCTCCTTATACGGTGCTGGAGAAGACCAAGAAGGCCAAGGGAACCTGAAAGAGTTCCCGACGCTAGGCGTCGTCGGACTCACCGTCCGATGACTCTACGGTGCACTCCTCCCCCGAAGACGAGGAAGAAGAAGAAGAAGATGCTCCCCCTCCAGCTGGGGGAGATAAGAAAAGGAAGGCTGCCCCAACTGGGGGGGCGAAGGGTCCAAGAAGGGAAGGACTCTCCTTCCAGACAATTCCACCACCGCCGACGAAGGCGAAGACAAGTGGTTGCCCAGGGCCAAGCCCCTAGGGAGATCGTAAGTATTCGGATACCAGAGTAACTCATAGCATTCCTTTGTCGCACTGCTTTCCCTAACGTCGAACATAACTATGCAGGCCGCCATGAGCTAGTATCGATGTATCATCTGATGGCTTCCTGGGCTCGTCGGACATGGATAGCGATCTAGTTCCGACCTCCACCTCCCCTCATCCTGCTGACGACACCGAGGTGCTGTCTCAAGAGGCATCGGGTCGAGCGTAGACAGTCCCGGAGGCGCCTCAAGGCGACCGTCCGGACTCTGGGAGCCGAGGGGGTGGGGCCCCTGAGAGCTCCGAGTTCGGCCCTCAGCCGGACACCGCGCCGGAACCTCTAGTGGTTCTGGGCTCGGGCAGGCAGCCTCCTTCTAAGAGGGGCAAGACTCCTGTGCCGGTGACCTCTGTCCATCCAGAGGCGTCGGACAATCTGCTGGAAGTGCTTTGCAGTGCTTCCATCGACGACGAGCACCGTACTATTATGAGTGCTGTGGTCCAGAAGGTTCAGTCCGCCAAGAGCGGATTGACTGAAGCCTGTGCCAGCCTTCTAACAGGCTTTGAGGTAAGTGTTTTAAAATATAGGAAAATATTACCACATAGACAGTAGCCCCTGATGCTTTGTTTGGTATTCACAAAGAAAAGCCGAACAGAGGATCAAATAATATCGCAGGAGTCTAATATAAGTATGTCAATATGCGTATGCAGGCCTCGCTGCAGGCGTCCGCCGCACTGACTGCGGAGCTCACCGTACTGAAGCAGGACATCGAGGGGTCCAAGAAAGAGCTCGGCCTTGCCAAGAGGCAGCTCGAGGAGAACAAGGGTAAGTAATACCCTATCTATAGATATGTATATATAAAAGAAGACGCGATTGCAAAATGACAGGATCATCGTATATTTGCCAGGGGCCACGACCGAGGTGGTGACCCTGAAGCAAGCGCTAACCAAGGCCGAAGATAAAGCATCCAAGGAGCGCACTGAGCAGGAAAAACAAGAGGCTCGTGTGGGCGAGGTGCAGCAAGAGCTCCAGGCTCTCATGACGAAGCACGAGGCATTGGAGCTTGACTCGAAGACGCGAGAGTCTGAGCTTGCCTCGGCCCTCGAGAGTGCAAAGAGTGCCAAGGCCGAAGCCCAAAAGTCCCTCCAGGAGATCGACGCAATGAAGAAGATAGCGGCGGGTAAGGCATTCTATATGCAGAGCAAGCATGTAAAAGTAAATTACCGATTACTTACCCAAATTCGGAGCTCTCCAGGAGCATTCGTAGATTTGCCCCGCAGCGTGTTAGATGCCGCACAATTTTACCAGGCCAAGGAGGGAAGCTCAACGGAGAAGCTATTCTGGTCTCAGTATACTGGGACCAAACACCCGATGCCTCTGAGCGACCAGCTAAAGCAGCTGGTCCAGCTGCACAAGGCGGCCAAACAGGCCATGAAGGGCCTTATAGTCTGGCTGTGGCCTGGCGACGCCCTTCCAAACAGCTACTTCGGCCTGGTGAGGCGGCTTGTAGATGCCTGCCCATGGCTGGAGGTCGTCAAGCGATCCGTCTACATCGAAGGTGCACGCCGGGCTTTCGCCCGTGTGAAGGTGCAGTGGGCCAAGCTAGATGCCGTGAAGCTGATCAAGGAAGGGCCGCCGCAGGGCAAGGAGCATCGCACCCCCGAAATTTATTATGAGGGTGTCCTGAAGGGTGCCCGTCTTGTGGCGGATGAATGTTCAAAGGATGTAATATTTGAGTAAACTTGCTCGTGTGATCCTGTATGATGAAAACTTGTTTCATATGCGCTATGCAACGCTTGTGTGAATTTAAAATATTACCTTCTGTTTGGCCATTTATCCAATCTGAGAGATGGCTAGTCCTCGGCGTCTGCCCCCATGCCACGAGTGCTGGGGTGTTCGGGATAAACCCGAGCACTCTTGTTCCCATGTTTGGGTCCTTCGAGGGAGGTGCTCAGCACAACGAACAAGGCAACCAGACTAATAATGCTTTATCACTCTCACTTAGCCATAGAATTCTATAATTTTAAATTTTGGCGAAGCCCCTGGTATTCGGAAGGCCGAATTCAGGGTGCGATACACGCCTTTAAGCCGGACAGGACCGACCCCTCGCCCTAAGCGGCATAAGTCGTTAGGGACTCAAAAACCTCGCCGAACAGCGACCAGTCTCTCGCCTTATCATGACAGTCAGTTTTAGCTTTCTCTACTGAGGTGCTGAACCCAGCAGAACCGGGGCACAATCGCAGTAGTTCTCCTAGCGCTACCTTAGCCGATAGAGCAGAACGTAAGGTACCAAAACATAGGAGCCAGGCAAACCCAACATTTGACCAAAGACATGATTCGGAGCTGATGCATATAATGCTATAAGTTCGGGGTGCCGCACTTGTGAAAGTGTTCGGACTTTTCACACCGTATTGTGGGGTACGTAAGCCCCTGGTGTATTGGCCATACCAAAGTGTATAGTTGCAAGGCGTCATTAATGAACACACACACACACACACACACACACACACATATATATATATATATATAACAAGAATGCAATAATAGTCGTAATGTCATGCATTGTTTATTCAAAAATTGCGTTAAAGCAGAGTGATACAGATAATGCGATAAGCAAAGAGTGGGACTATGTCCCTTCCAAGGGCAAGCTGAGGAATAGTATTAAATCAAATATTTCGCTCGTTATTGTAATCCACCTGGGAATTCCGTGGTGTGACGTAGCTTTCTGCCTCCTTGGTTGCTGCATCATGTGTTTGGCAATAGTGCTGCCGGACGGGGTTTCCAGAGATTAAGATCCTGAAAAAAGAGAAAAATAACCAAACGGGAAGCCCCTAGTGTGGTTTAAGCCGCGTCTTGGGGCGTGCCGCAGTGTGCCCCCTCCCCACCTGTGCCCATGGTATTTTTAATGCGTAATTATGTACGCGTGGCACGAGCTTCGCCGTTTGGCTGGGACTGGGGTGGGGGCCGCCTTGCTACGCGAGCTCAGATCACGCCAGGCGGTCTATTTGCCGATTGCTCCGAGCGCGCTTGAAGGTGTCCAGGTTTTGAAACGTCGAACTGGTGGATTGCCTTGAGAGGCTGTTTTGCGCTTCTGCTGCGAGGACCGCAGTGTCCTCGTCTGTTCAGAGAGAGCGCTCTGTGTTTCCATTGACTGTAATAATCTCGCAAATGTGGTTCGCCCGAGCAGTGCATGATAACCACCGCGGAACGGGACTATGTCGAAGATTAACTCTTTGCTTCGGAAGTTATCTAGGGATCCGAAGACCACTTCTAGTGTAATTGAGCCTGTGCAATGGGCCTCTACGCCTGGAATGACGCCCTTGAAGGTCATTTTCGTGGGTTTGATCCTTGAGGGGTCTATACCCATTTTGCGCACTATGTCCTGATAAAGCAAGTTCAGGCTGCTGCCGCCATCCATAAGGACTCGAGTGAGGTGAAATCCGTCAATGATTGGGTCCAGAACCAGTGCGGCAAGTCCTCCATGATGGATACTAGTGGGATGGTCCTTGCGATCGAAAATGATCGGATAGGAGGACCACGGGTTGAACTTTGGGGTGACTTGCTCCAACGCATATGCGTCCCTGAGTGCACGCTTCCGCTCCCTCTTGGGGATGTGGGTTGCGTATATCATGTTCACCGTCCGCACTTGTGGGGGAAACCTCTTATGTCCTCCGGTGTGTGGCTGCCGGGGCTCCTCCTCGTCATCGCTATGTGGCCCCTTGTCCTTGTTTTCGGCAATTAACTTGTCGGCCTACTTGAACACCCAACAATCCCTGTTGGTGTGATTGGCTGGCTTTTCTGGGGTGCCGTGTATTTGACACGAGCGATCGAGTATACGGTCCAAGGTGGATGGTCCCGGCGTACTTTGTTTGAATGGCTTTTTCCGCTGACCGGGTTTAGAGCCTTTGAATCCGGCATTGACTGTTGTATCCTCGTTATTATAGCTGTTAATGTGGCGCTTATGTTTGTTGCGATGTGACCTGCTATTGCCGTCCTTGGTATCCGAAGTATCATGGTTCTTTGATATGTTATTACTATGAGCCAGCCAGCTGTCTTCTCCCGCGCAAAAGCAGGTCATGAGTGTCGTGAGGGCTGCCATATATTTTGGCTTTTCCTGACCAAGGTGCTGGGCTAGCCATTCATCGCGGATGTTGTGTTTGAAAGCCGCTAGGGCCTCTGCATCCGGATAGTCGACAATTTGATTTTTCTTTGTTAGGAACCGAGTCCAGAATTGCCTGGCTGATTCTTCTGGCTGCTAAATTATGTGGCTCAAGTCATCGGCATCTAGTGGCCGCACATAAGTGCCCTGAAAGTTGTCGAGGAATGCGGCTTCCAGATCTTCCCAACAGCTGATGGACTCGGCTGGCAAGCTGTTAAGCCAATGCCACGCTGGTCCCTTGAGCTTCAGTGGGAGGTATTTGATGGCGTGTAAGTCGTCACCGCGGGCCATGTGGATGTGGAGGAGGAAATCCTCGATCCATACTGCGGGATCTGTTGTGTCGTCGTATGATTCAATATTTACAGGTTTGAAACCTTCTGGGATTTGATGATCCATTACTTCGTCTGTGAAGCATAAGGGGTGTGCGGCGCCTCTGTATAGGGCTATATCGCGACGCAGCTTGAATGGGTCTTGCCCGCTGTGTTCGGCCTGGCCGGATTTGTTTTTACTGTATCTGGCGTGACGTTTATCGTCTCGCAGAGTGGTGCGCCCTCGTGATCCGTAGATCGATCTTGCATGCTTTGCTTTGTCCTCCAATATGTCTCGCAGGTCTAGCGTATCTCCCCATGCCTTTTTATTTGAATGGCGTCGGGGTGGAGGCTGAGTTTTTGGCTGGAATGCCTCTCTATCGCGGCTATGAGGTGGCCGATCAGCCGTACCATACGCTTCTTCCTCCAGTCGAGGTAGCAACCTGCACTTTGGGTAACTCTTGGAGGGGCGCTCGAGTTTATATTCCTCGGCCGCGAGGACTTCAGTCCATCTGTCAGCTAGCAGATCCTGATCAGCTTGAAGCTGCTGCTGCTTTTTCTTAAGGCTATTTGCCGTGGCTATAAGCCGGCGTTTGAAGCGCTCTTGTTCGACGGGATCCTCTGGCATAGCAAATTCGTCATCGCCGAGGCTTGCCTCGTCTTCGGAGGGGCATGTAATTATCATCCTCCTCTTCTCCATCTGCCGCTCTCTTAGGAGGGCTGGCTCCTCCATTCTCCTATTCTAAATCTTGCTGGAGGGGATTGTTGTTGTCTTCGGCACTATCCGGAGTATTATTATCTCCTGTGCCGGTATCACCACTTTTGCTTTGGCGGGACTTAGAGCGGCGCCGCTAACGTTGGTGCTTGGGTTGCTTCTTGGAGGGGTCATCCTCCGCTATCTCGTCGCCATTGCCTTCTTTGGGTGTATCCACCATGTATATGTCATATGACAAGGTGGCTTTCCAGTGCCCTATAGGCACTGGTTCATGTTCGTCTCCTACATCATCGTCCATACCGTCGGTGTCTTCGGAGTCGAAGTCGAGCATGTCGGTTAAATCATCGATAGTGGCTACGAAGTGGGTGGTGGGTGGGCGTCGAATTTCTTCGTCATCCGCATCCCAATCCTGTTGGCCATAGTCCGGCCAGGGCTCTCCTGACAAACAGAGAGACCTTAGTGAATTCAGAATGTCGCTGAAGGGTGAGTGCTGAAAGATATCCGCGGCGGTGAATTCCAAGATCGGCGCCCAATCGGATTCGATTGGCAGGGGCGCGAAAGGTTTGGAGTCCGGAAAAGAGTCCGGCACCTTGGAGTCACGGGCTTCGCAGAGGATGAGGCTGGTGTTCGGCTCGATTGCCGTTGAGACTGCAGCCCCCGAGGCGGTGTCTAGGCACCCGTCCTCGATTGGTGCAGTTGGCTCCGAGCTAAGGGTCGGAGCTGATGTGGGCGCGGCCTCTAGGGTACTGTTCGGCGGCAGAGCTAGGTCATACCCATCGTGACAGTGCGGTGCGCCCGGCTGTGGCTCGAATCTGTCGAAGATCAAGTCTCCGCGGATGTCGGCCATGTAGTTCAAACTTCCAAATCTGACCTGATGGCCAGGGGCGTAGCTTTCAATCTGCTCCAGATGGCCAAGCGAATTAGCCCGTAGTGCAAAGCCGCCGAACACGAAGATCTGTTGGGGGAGAAAGGTCTCACCCTGGACCGCATCGTTGTTGATGATCGGAGGAGCCATCGGGCCTAAAGGTGACGACACAGAGGAACTCTCAATGAAAGCACCAATGTCGGTGTCAAAACCGGCGGATCTCGGGTAGGGGGTCCCGAACTGTGCGTCTAGGCCGGATGGTAACAGGAGGCAGGGGACACAATGTTTTACCTAGGTTCAGGCCCTCTTGATGGAGGTAAAACCCTACATCCTGCTTGATTAATATTGATGATATGGGTAGTACAACAGTAGATCTACCACGAGATCAGAGAGGCTAAACGCTAGAAGCTAGCCTATGGTATGATTGTATGTTGTGGTTGTTGTGTCCTACAGACTAAAATCCTCCGGTTTATATAGTTACCGGAGAGGATTAGGGTTACACAAGGTCGGTTACAAAGGAGGAGATATCCATATCCGTATTGCCTAGCTTGCCTTCCACGCCAAGTAGAGTCCCATCCAGACACGAGACGAAGTCTTGAATCTTGCATCTTCATAGTCCAACAGTCCGGCTAAAGGATATAATCCGGCTGTCCGGAGACCCCCTAATCCAGGACTCCCTCACCCTCCCTCGTCCACCACCATCTCCACCCACCATTACTAAAAATTTCAGTAGCCGCGGTGTATCCCCAAACACCCCCTCCCTAGTCCCCCACCCACCCCCTCCCCCCCTCGAACCCTAGCACGCGGCCGCCGCCGGCGCCGCCGCCAACCCTTGCCGGTCTACCCGTTCCTCCTAGCTTAGATAATAAAGTTCAGGTTACCCGGCGATTCCCGTACCGTCGCCCCACTCCCCTGAGTTTTTAGATGAGGCATGCGGTGTCCCTCCCCGCGAGATCCACATCCCCTGCTCCAGAATGTTGCAGCCTAAGCTCGACCACGTATCCCGGGGAGCCCGACGAGCGTTCAGCCAAGAAGAGGTTTATCATGGCCTCTCTGGTGGACGTTCGTGAGGTGGTCGTCGTTCGCCCCGACCTGTCGATCCCGGAGCAACACGTCGTCGCGGAAGCCGATGAAGACATTGACTATGTTGCCATGCCGAAGGCTTCATGTCAATGGGCTAGTGTATTACTGTATCTCGGGAAAGCTGGCTACGACATCAAGCTCATCCACAGCGACGGCTCCATGCGGGCCATGTCACAGGTTAAGTGGTCCATACCCAACCCCTCTGGTTCAACCGCCGTCAATCTCTTCGACGGCCCTGCCGCTGATCTCCTCCGACAAGAGGTCAAAGATTTGCGAGCTTTATACACCATCGAGCCCATTTTGTCATTTCTAAAGGACACGTTCTACGGTGGCGGCTTGGGATCCTCAATTGCCAAGTCAGATCTCATCGACCACGACCACGGCCACGAGGAGGACACCCACGAAGGTTCTTCCAAGGTGAAATATCCCATCTATGACATCAGAGAGCGCACCATAGGTCTGTGCTCTTCCAACTAGAAGGATACCGTCCATGAAATATGAGGCAACATTCTATCAGCAAATCTTACCTTTTCTAGCTTGCCAACCCGTACCCTTTGTTGTAGTAGCATTCGCGTGCAGTGCTTTAGCTGTGGCGTGTTTAATTATTTCAATTATGCAAAGATGTATTGTTCAATAAGTCTATGTGATGTTTAAGTATGAATTGTCCACTTCAGTTTCACGAATGGCTATATTTGGTTGTTTATAGTGAGTAGATGCCTTGTTTATCTGTATTTGGTTGTTAGGTTGGTTGGAGTGAGAATTTTTCTAGTTATCGAGCATATGCCTTGTTTATATGTATTTGGTTCTTAGTTTGGTTGCAGTGAGCATTTGTCGAGTTATCAAGCAGATGCCTTGTTTATCTGTATTTGGTTGTTAGGTTTGATACGTCTCCAACGTATCTATAATTTTTGATTGTTCCATGCTATATTATATTCTATTTTGGACATTATTGGGCTTTATTATACACTTTTATATTATTTTTGGGACTAACCTATCAACCGAAGGCCCAGCCCAGAATTGATGTTTTTTTGCCTATTTTAGTGTTTTGCAAAAAAGGAATATCGAACGGAGTCCAAACGGAATGAAACCTTCGGGAACATGATTTTCGGAACGAATGTGATCCAGAGGACTTGGACCATACATCAAGACATCAACCAGGAGGCCACGAGGTAGGGGCGCGCCTACCCCCCTGGGCGCGCCCTCCACCTTCATGGGCCCCCTGTTGCTCCACCGATGTACTCCTTCCTCCTATATATACCTACGTACCCCCAAACTAGCAGATACGGAGCCAAAACCCTAATTCCACCGCCGTAACTTTCTGTATCCACGAGATCCCATCTTGGGGCCTTTTCCGGAGCTCCGCCGGAGGGGGCATCGATCACGGAGGGCTTCTACATCAACACCATAGCCCCTCCGATGAAGTGTGAGTAGTTTACCTCAGACCTTCGGGTCCATAATTATTAGCTAGATGGCTTCTTCTCTCTTTTTGGATCTCAATACAAAGTTCTCCCCCTCTCTTGTGGAGATCTATTTGATGTAATCTTCTTTTGCGGTGTGTTTGTTGAGACCGATGAATTGTGGGTTTATGATCAAGTTTATCTATGAACAATATTTGAATCTTCTCTGAATTCTTTTATGTATGATTGGTTATCTTTGCAAGTCTCTTCGAATTATCGGTTTGGTTTGGCCTACTAGATTGATCTTCCTTGCAATGGGAGAAGTTCTTAGCTTTGGGTTCAATCTTACGGTGTCCTTTCCCAGTGATAGTAGGGGCAGCAAGGCACATATTGTATTGTTGTCATCGAGGATAACAAGATGGGGTTTATATCATATTGCTTGAGTTTATCCCTCTACATCATGTGATCTTGCTTAGAGCGTTACTTTGTTCTCTTGAACTTAATACTCTAGATGCATGCTAGATAGCGTTCGATGTGTGGATTAATAGTAGTAGATGCAGGCAGGAGTCGGTCTACTTGTCTTGGACGTGATGCCTATATACATGATCATACCTAGATATTCTCATAACTATGCTCAATTCTGTCAATTGCTCAACAGTAATTTGTTTACCCACCGTGAATACTTATGCTCTTGAGAGAAGCCACTAGTGAAACCTATGGCCCCCGGGTCTATTTTCCATCATATTAATCTTCCAACACTTAGTTATTTTTATTGCCTTTTATTTTACTTTACATCTCTATCATAAAAATACCAAAAATATTATCTTATCATATCTATCAGATCTCACTCTCATAAGTGACCGTGTAGGGATTGACAACCCCTTATCGCGTCGGTTGCGAGGATTTATTTGTTTGTGTAGGTGTGAGGGACTTGTGCGTGGCCTCCTACTGGATTGATACCTTGGTTCTCAAAAACTGAGGGAAATACTTATGCTACTTTGCTGCATCACCCTTTCCTCTTCAATGGAAAACCAATGCAGTGCTTAAGAGGTAGCAAGAAGGATTTCTGGCGCCGTTGCCGGGGAGGTCTACGCAAAAGTCAACACACCAAGTACCCATCACAAACCCTTTTCTCCCGCATTACATTATTTGCCATTTGCCTCTCGTTTTCCTCTCCCCCACTTCACCCATGCCGTTTTATTCGCCCTCTCTTTTCTGTTCGCCTCTTTTTCGCTTGCTTGTTGTTATGGCTTGTCCCCTATGTTCTCCGTTATCTCCCGAGAATGAAGTTCTTAATTTTAAACAAAGGGAAGGAGAAAATTTAAAAGATGCTTGGTATAGGATTTGCAATGCTCAAAATAGATCTACCAGGAAGCAATCCACTTCCGTTCTTTTCCGCAATTTTTACGTAGGCACTACTCCTTGGTACAGATATATCCTTGATACCATTATTGGAGGGAATTCCTTGGGTAGCCATACTTTTGATTCTTATAATGATATGATAGATTTATTTGGCTCACCTCCTCTTATGATTAATGGAACTATGTTAACTTTGGAGCATGTAATGCAAAGACTTGAAATAATTGAAAATAAAGTTGCTACCGTAGAGCTAATTGAAATTTTGGATAAAAAGATCCACAACCGAATCACTCAATATGGATCTAAATTAGGAGTCACTTTGAAAAATATTAAGGAGAAGGAACCCATAGTTAATGAGAAAATAAATCAGGATTCCACTAGAATCGATAAACTTGAGAATATCATTACCAATTTGGGAACCGCTTTTTCCTCTGTAAAGAATACTCCAAGTCGTCCAACTAAAATTGCCAAACTTATGTATGTTCCTAAAAATAAGGGTGTATCCTCTAGTAAGGAAACTGCGGATCTCAAATCTATAAGTATTCATCCCAATCTTTTTGCTATAATTAAGGAACCAATTGTTACAAACGAATTTTTCAATCTTGTGGCTAAAAGTTTGATAATTAATAAAAGTAAAGAAACTCTTAAGGATGATAGATGCCTCATTGAAGAATTGCCTACCAAATATGGCAATACCTAGATCTATCCTTGCTTTTTATGCCTAGCTAGGGGCGTTAAACGATAGCGCTTGTTGGGAGGCAGCCCAATTTTATTTTTTATTCCTTGATTTTTGCTCCTGTTTAGTAATAAATAATTTATCTAGCCTCTGTTTTGGTTTTGTTTTTTGTGTTTAATTTGTATTTGTGCCAAGTAGAACCGTTGGGAAGACTTGGGGAAAGTATTTTTAATCTTGCTGTAAAAAACAGAAACTTTAGTGCTCACGAGAATTGCTGCCATTTTTATTTGGAAAGTGTTACTTAGTTAATTCTTTTTTCAGATGATTAACAGATAAATTCCTCACTTCCAGCAATTTATTTTAGAATTTTTGGGGTTCCAGATCTTGCGTTATCTACAGATTACTACAGACTGTTCTGTTTTTGACAGATTCTGTTTTTCGTGTGTTGTTTGCTTATTTTAATGAATCTATGGCTAGTAAAATAGTTTATAAACCATAGAGAAGTTGGAATACAGTAGATTTAACACCAATATAAATAAAGAATGAGTTCATTACATCACCTTGAAGTGGTGTTTGTTTTCTTTCGCTAACGGAGCTCATGAGATTTTCTACTTTAAGTTTTGTGTTGTGGAGTTTTCAAGTATTGGGTGAAAGATTTGATGGATTATGGAACAAGGAGTGCAAGAGCCTAAGCTTGGGTATGCCCATAGAACCCCAAGATAATCTAAGAACACCTAAAAGCCAAATCTTGGGGATGCCCCGGAAGGCATCCCCTCTTTCGTCTACTTCCATCGGTAACTTTACTTGGAGCTATATTTTTATTCACCACATGATATGTGTTTTGCTTGGAGCGTCTTGTATAATTTGAGTCTTTGCTTTTTAGTTTACCATAATCATCCTTGCTGTACAAACCTTTTGAGAGACACACACATGATTCGGAAATTATTAGAATACTCTATGTGCTTCACTTATATCTTTTGAGATATATATAGTTTTTGCTCTAGTACTTCACTTATATCTTTTAGAGCACGGCACAGTGGCGGTTTTGTTTTATAGAAACTATTATTCTCTCATGCTTCACTTAGATTATTTTTAGAGTCTTAAATAGCATGGTAATTTACTTAAATAATCCTAATATGCTAGGTATTCAAGACTAGTAAAAACTTCCTTATGAGTGTGTTGAATACTAAGAGAAGTTTGATGCTTGATGATTGTTTTGAGACATGGAGGTAGTGATATCAAAGTTGTGCTAGTTGAGTAGTTGTGAATTTGAAAAATACTTGTGTTGAAGTTTGCAAGTCCCGTAGCATGCACGTATGGTAAAGGTTATGTAACAAATTTGAAACATGAGGTGTTCTTTGATTGTCCTCCTTATGAGTGGCGGTCGGGGACGAGCGATGGTCTTTTCTTACCAATCTATCCCCCTAGGAGCATGCACGTAGTGCTTGGTTTTTGATGACTTGTAGATTTTTGCAATAAGTATGTGAGTTCTTTATGACTAATGTTGAGTCCATGATTATACGCACTCTCACCTTTCCATCATTGCTAGCCTCTTCGGTACCGTGCATTGCCCTTTCTCACCTTGAGAGTTGGTGCAAACTTCACCGGTGCATCCAAACCCCATGATATGATAGGCTCTTTCACACATAAACCTCCTTATATCTTCCTCAAAACAGCCACCATACCTACCTATTATGGCATTCCCATAGCCATTCCGAGATATATTGCCATGCAACTTTCCACCATTCCGTTTATCATGACACGTTCATCATTGTCATATTGCTTTGCATGATCATGTAGTTGACATAGTATTTGTGGCAAAGCCACCATTCATAATCCTTTCATACATGTCACTCTTGGTTCATTGCATATCCCGGTACACCGCCGGAGGCATTCATATAGAGTCATACTTTGTTCTAGTATCGAGTTGTAATCATTGAGTTGTAAATAAATAGAAGTGTGATGATCATCATTTTCTCGAGCATTGTCCCAAGTGAGTAAAAAAGGAGAAAGGTAATAAAAAATGTGAAGGTCAAAAAAATGAGAGAAAAAGAGAGAAGGGACAATGTTACTATCCTTTTTACCACACTTGTGCTTCAAAGTAGCACCATAATCTTCATGATAGAGAGTCTTTTGTTTTGTCACTTTCATATACTAGTGGGAACTTTTCATTATAGAGTTTGGCTTGTATATTCCAACAATGGGCTTCCTCAAATGCCCTAGGTCTTCATGAGCAAGCAATTTGGATGCACACCCACTTAGTTTCTTTTGTTGAGCTTTCATATATTTATAGCTCTAGTGCATCCGTTGCATGGCAATCCCTACTCCTTGCATTAACATCAATTGATGGGCATCTCCATAGCTCATTGATTAGCCTCGTTGATGTGAGAATTTCGCCCTTTTTTGTCTTCTCCACATAACCCCCATCATTATATTCTATTCCACCCATAGTGCTATATCCATGGCTCATGCTCATGTATTGCGTGAAGGTTGAAAAAGTTTGATATTACTAAAGTATGAAACAATTGCTTGGCTTGTCATCGGGGTTGTGCATGATGAGAGCATTCTTGTGTGACGAAAATGGAGCATGACTAAACTATATAATTTTTTAGGGATGAACTTTCTTTGGCCTTGTTATTTTGAGAGGACATAATTGCTTAGTTAGTATGCTTGAAGTATTATTAATTTTTATGTCAATATTGAACTTTTATCTTGAATCTTTTGGATCTGAATATTCATACCACAATTAAGAAGAATTACATTGAAATTATGCCAAGTAGCATTCCACATCAAAAATTCTGTTTTTATCATTTACCTACTCGAGGACGAGCATGAATTAAGCTTGGGGATGCTTGATAAGTCTCCAACATATCTATAATTTTTGATTGTTCCATGCTATATTATATTCTGTTTTGGACATTATTGGGCTTTATTATACACTTTTATATTATTTTTGGGACTAACCTATTAACCGCAGGCCCAGCCCAGAATTGTTGTTTTTTTTGCCTATTTCAGAGTTTCGCAAAAAAAAGAATATCAAATGGAGTCCAAACGGAATGAAACCTTCGGGAACGTGATTTTCGGAACGAACATGATCCAGAGGACTTGGACCCTACGTCAAGAAATCAACCAGGAGGCCACGAGGTAGGGGGGCGCGCCTACCTCCCTGGGCGCGCCCTCCACCCTCGTGGGCCCCCTGTTGCTCCACTGACGTAGTCCTTCCTCCTATATATACCTACGTACCCCCAAACTACCAGATACAGAGCCAAACCCCTAATTCCACCGCCGTAACTTTCTGTATCCATGAGATCCCATCTTGGGGCCTTTTCCGGAGCTCCGCCGGAGGGGGCATCGATCACGGAGGGCTTCTACATCAACACCATAGCCCCTCCGATGAAGTGTGAGTAGTTTACCTCAGACCTTCGGGTCCATAGTTATTATCTAGATGGCTTCTTCTCTCTTTTTGGATCTCAATACAAAGTTCTCTCCCTCTCTTGTGGAGATCTATTCGATGTAATCTTCTTTTGCGGTGTGTTCGTTGAGACCGATGAATTGCGGGTTTATGATCAAGTTTATCTATGTACAATATTTGAATATTCTCTGAATTCTTTTATGTATGATTGGTTATCTTTGCAAGTCTCTTCGAATTATCAGTTTGGTTTTCCCTACTAGATTGATCTTTCTTGCAATGGGAGAAGTGCTTAGCTTTGGGTTCAATCTTGCGGTGTCCTTTCCCAGTGACAGTAAGGGCAGCAAGGCATGTATGGTATTGTTGCCATCGAGGATAACAAGATGGGGTTTATATCATATTGCATGAGTTTATCCCTCTACATCATGTCATCTTGCTTAAAGCTTAACTCTGTTCTCCTGAACTTAATACTCTAGATGCATGCTAGATAGCGGTCGATGTGTGGAGTAATAGTAGTAGATGCAGACAGGAGTCGGTCTACTTGTCTCTATACATGATCATACCTAGATATTCTCATAACTATGCTCAATTCTGTCAATTGCTCAATAGTAATTTGTTTACCCACCGTGAATACTTATGCTCTTGAGAGAAGCCACTAGTGAAACCTATGGCCCCCGGGTCTATTTTCCATCATACAACACTTAGTTATTTTTATTGCCTTTTATTTTACTTTGCATCTTTATCATAAAAAATACCAAAAATATTATCTTATCATATCTATCAGATCTCACTCTCGTAAGTGACCGTGTAGGGATTGACAACCCCTTATCGCGTTGGTTGCGAGGATTTATTTGTTTGTGTAGGTGCGAGGGATTCGTGCGTGGCCTCCTACTGGATTGATACCTTGGTTCTCAAAAACTAAGGGAAATACTTACGCTACTTTGCTGCATCACCCTTTCCTCTTTAAGGGAAAACCAACGCAGAGCTCAAGAGGTAGCAAGGTTGCTTTTTTGTAGCATTTGTCCAGTTATCAAGCAGATGCCTTGTTTATCTGTATCTGCTTGTTAGGTTGGTTGTAGTGAGCATTTGTCCAGTTTTCAAGCATATGCCATGTTTATCTGTATTTGCTTGTTAGGTTGGTTGCAGCGAGACTCTGTCCAGTTTTCAATGGCTATATTTGGTTGTTATACTGGTCATTTATGCCTTGTTTATTTCAGTTATTCACAATGTGTTGTTCATTATGTGCAAGTCGGAATTGTGCCGCTCGACTACATCAATACCAGTTTGGACGGCTATATTTGGTTCCAGTTATTCCTGGTGTAGTTAACACATGCCCTTTATTTCAGTTTTACACATTTATCCAGTGTGATGTTTAAGCATTACATGCGTTCTATTCATTTTCAACAATACCAGTTTGAATTGCAATATTTGATGGCTGTTAAGCCTGTTGTCGGTAACATTGCCTTCCATTTTATATCTGCTTTAACAGCATGCTAAAACCAACACATTCAAGCTATCATTTGAACATGATGTTGTTTACCTTTGCTATATTTCTTTGATGTTAAGGTTGCTGTACTTATCATGCCTTTCCACTACTTATGCAGGACAACAGCGGGAGTGGCCACCATTTTCCGCCGATGTTAGCTTCATCCCTCGGCTTGTACTCCCCCCGCCGTTCCATAATGTAGTGCATATAGATCCAGGCCTGGACACCTGTTAGCTTCTAATATTGACTTGTTTCTTGTAGGTACATATGCCCTTGGCAAGGATCCACCCATCAACTCTTTTTGCGTATGGGGCAATGAGATATTCATGAACAAACATCAAGTGAGGAAACTGATAAGGATTATTAGCAAAAAGATATGAATGGTGGCAAGCAAATTGTTTGTTTATGCCCTATCAACCCAACAGTGAGCTGTAGGATGGTAACTACAAACTCTGCAGCCTTCTCTTTTTACTGCCCATAATGAGTTGTTAGACAAAAATGTCTGAATCTTTTTCGTTCGCAGTGGTTCCCGAAGTAGTTCACTCAAGGTTACCTTGCAAAGTACATGATTGGTGGACACATAATGAAGGTTAAAGTATTTCATCCAGACTACAATGAGCATCGAGAAGTCATAATGAAGATAGTGAAGGATGGACGGGCAGCCATCAAAAGGGGTTGGCCTAGAGTCATGCGTGCATTACGCATGGAGGAGGGCGCAATATGGGCATTCCGCTTCACCTTCTCCAGCAACCAGAATGTCTTTCGCCACTCTCTTTACAGTCTTTAGTACAACTGTGGTTCATCATTCCTTACTTGGTGCTTCTGTAGTTCTTCAGTATATGTACCTGTGCATCGAATTATGCATTCGTGGTTGAACCTATATTTGTAATAAACATGGTTGGATATGAAATAATTGATTGCCTACTTTCAAATTCAAAACATGTGATTTTTAAATTAGGGATTAATTAGGGATTACACTGCACATGGTTTGCGAAAGCGAAACGTATGCGATATACGTGGAGATCAGAAACGTTTCTAGGATCCACTACATGTGCAATCAATCTCCACTGTACACATGACTTTCTCTTGAAAATTGTTTGCGTTAGGCCACCTTGCGCAAACGTTTACCACACAAAAACTATGTGTGATGGACAGCCTTTGCCACACAGTTTCTTCGACGCACCGTCTGTGATGAATTCAATGACGCAAATGATAAAATTGTTAATATCATGTGCAATGGCAACGCTATCACAAATGATTTAACGGCGGAAATTGTGTGTGATGTACTTGTGAATGGAAACGTTTTCCTTGGAGAGACTATGCGGGATGTACATATGAACGGAAACGTATAGCGGGGACTGACTGTGTGGGATGTACTTGCGACCGGAAACAATTTCGCCTGTATAATTGTATATTTTTAGCTCTACAGTACGTATTTCCGTATTTGAGTGCTCGCCGGTCGCACACGACCTAATTTTTTCGAGTGTGTGTCCCAGGAGGGCATATCCCCGACGGTTTCTGGGTCGTGTCAGAAGGACCCCCCCTATCGCCGTCACTCACTAGGCGACGGTTCCAAATGCCGTCGCGGGAAGGGGTTAAAACTGTTTGTATAGCACTGCGCATACCAGTGAAGGACAAAGAAGAGCTTCACAACAAGTCTAGTGGTGCTTATAAAGCCTCATGTGATGCTCCTACATCATCAAGTGAGAAACAAGTCTTCAATGAGGAATTGAGCCTAATGGTCAAGAATTTCAACAAGTTCTACAAGAGTAGAAGCAAAGAGTGAAGTTCCAAGTCAAGGTCCTACAATGACAAAAGATCTTCTAGTCGTGAACATAGTTGCTACAATTGTGGAAGACCCAGACACTACTCTAATGAGTGTACGACTCCCTACAAAAGAAGAGAAGACTCGCCTAAAAGGAGAAGTAGAAGATAAGAATCACCTCCAAGAGAGAGAAGGAGTAGAGATGATCGTTATGAACGAAGAACCTCTCGCAGAAGCAAGGATTCAGAAAGGAATGACAAGTAATCAAGGAGCTATACAAAACAAAGACATCAAGCTCATGTTGGTGAATGGGTATCCGGTTCTGACTCCGGCAACCACTCCGAGAGAAGCTATCACTCCGACTCTGAATATACTCAAGATGAAGGTGTTGCCGGTCTAGCACTTGTGTCATCCAACTCCTACGACATATTTGACTCACCAAATGAAGGGATTGGAAGATGCTTCATGGCTAAAGGCCCAAAGATATCACACCCCGAGTATGTTGATTTCAATAGTGATGAATATGATTTGCTAGGTGATGATGATTTACTTGTTGACAACTCTAATAATGATAACTATGATGAATTTGCTATTAATCATGCTAATCAAGATAAAAATGAATGATGATGATAAGAAGGAGATTGAGCATCTAACTAAAGAACTAAACACTCTTAATTTAGCTCATGAAACTACCTTAGAAGATCATCAACAACTTTTAAAGACTCATGAGAAGCTACGCTTGGAAAAGCTCAGTCTTGAGCAAGAGCATGGGTTCTTAAAAGAAATCAATGATGATCTTCGTAAGAAAAAATCTTCTTACATTGTCAAGCGTTTACTCTTGTCTACTTATGTCGGCGTTCTGGGACCGGGGGTACCCAGACTTGCCTGCCTACGGCCCGTGGCGTGGCTACATCAGTGGCCCTGTAGGACCCAGTTCGGCAGCAACAACACAAGACCCTCGCGAGGGTCCAAGCCTCGTGAGGTGGACGACACCAAGACCTCCCTGGGGGCGGCCTCCCTAGGATGGCTCCCTAGGAGCGGAGATATCAAGACAAGGTGCACCTCGCGAGGTTCACATGACGTGAGCCATGATGACCAAGGCCAGGCGGGTGCTGATGACCCACAAGTATAGGGGATCTATCGTAGTCCTTTCGATAAGTAAGAGTGTCGAACCCAACGAGGAGCATAAGGAAATGATAAGCGGTTTTCAGCAAGGTATTCTCTGCAAGTACTGAAATAAGTGGTAACAGATAGTTTTGTGATAAGATAAATTGTAGTGAGCAACAAGTAACAAAAGTAAATAAAGTGCAGCAAGGTGGCCCAATCCTTTTTGTAGCAAAGGACAAGCCAGAACAAACTCTTATAATAGGAAAAGCGCTCCCGAGGACACATGGGAATATCGTCAAGCTAGTTTTCATCACGTTCATATGATTCACGTTCGATACTTTGATAATTTGATATGTGGGTGGACCGGTGCTTGGGTGTTGTTCTTACTTGAACAAGCATCCCACTTATGATTAACCTCTATTGCAAGCATCCGCAACTACAACAAAAGTATTAAGGTAAACCTAACCATAGCATGAAACATATGGATCCAAATCAGCCCCTTACGAAGCAACGCATAAACTAGGGTTTAAGCTTCTGTCACTCTAGCAACCCGTCATCTACTTATTACTTCCCAATGCCTTCCTCTAGGCCCAAATAATGGTGAAGTGTTATGTAGTCGACGTTCACATAACACCACTAGAGGCTAGACAACATACATCTTATCAAAATATCAAACGAATACCAAATTCACATGACTACTAATAGCAAGACTTCTCCCTTGTCCTCAGGAACAAACATAATCACTCACAAAGCATATTCATGTTCATAATCAGAGGGATAATAATATGCATATAGGATCTGAACATATGATCTTCCACCAAATAAACCAACTAGCATCAACTACAAGGAGTAATCAACACTACTAGCAACCTACTAGCACCAATCCCGGACTTTGAGACAAGAATTGGATACAAGAGATGAACTAGGGTTTGGAGATAAGATGGTGCTGGTGAATATGTTGATGGAGATTGCCCTCTCCCGATGAGAGGAGTGTTGGTGATGACGATGGTGATGATTTCCCCCTCCCAGGGGGAAGCATCCCCGGCAGAACAGCTCTGCCGGAGCTCTAGATTGGTTCCGCCTCGTGGCGGCGGAGTCTCGCCCCGAAAAGTTCCCTCTGATTTTTTTCTCATCGAAAGACTTCATATAGGAGAAGATGGACGTGGAGAGCCACCAGGGGGCCCACGAGGTAGGGGGCGCGCCCCCCACCCTCATGAGCAGGGTGTGGGCCCCCTGGCCTTCATCTTTGGCGTGGATTTTTCTTTATTTATTTTAAGATGTTCCGTGGAGTTTCAGGACTTTTGGAGTTGCGTAGAATAGGTCTCTATTATTTGCTCCTTTTCCAGCCTAGAATTCCAGCTGCCGTCATTCTCCCTCCTTATGTAAACCTTGTAAAATAAGAGAGAATAGCCATAAGTATTGTGACATAAAGTGAAATAACAGTCCATAATGCAATAAATATCGATATAAAAGCATGATGCAAAATGGACGTATCAACTCCCCCAAGCTTAGACCTCGCTTGTCCTCAAGCGAAAAGCCGATAACAATAAATATGTCCTCATGTTTAGAGGTAGAGGCGTCGATAAAAATAAAATACGGACATGAAGGCACCATGATTGTTCTCATAACAGCAACATATATAGATTTTGTCATATGATTTCTTATGTTCAAGTGATGATCTATTCACAATGCAAAAGTATAAATCATACACCTTATTGGGCTCCGACAAACTATAATCTCAGTCATTTAAGAAATTGCAATTTATCATAACATCGGAAAGAGTCTATGTCAGAGCTATAAAGCAAGTCCACATACTCAACTATCATTTAGTCCTCCATAATTGCTAACACTCACGCAATACTTGTGGTTACGGAGTTTTAATCGGACACAGAGAAAGATAGGGGCTTATAGTTTTGCCCCACAACCTTTTACCTCAAGGGTAATGTCAACAATAATGGTTCATGCTCCCCTACATCCAATTAGATATATATATATATATATCATGTTCTTTCCAACATGTTGAGCTTGCCAAAGGATAAAATGAAAAAGAAAAGGTGAAGATCACCGTGACTCTTGCATAAGGTAGAAGATAATGATAAAGGATAGGCCCTTCGCAGAGGGAAGCAGAGGTTTCCATGCGCTTTTATGGTTGGATGCATAAAATTTCAATGCAAAAGAACGTCAGTTTATATTGCCCCTTGTGATATGAACCTTTATTATGTAGTCCGTCGCTTTTATTACTTCCACATCACAAGATCGTATAAAGCTTATTTCTCCCACACCAATCAATCATACATATTTAGAGAAATTTTTATTGCTTTGCACCAATGACAACTTACTTGAAGGATCTTACTCAATCCATAGGTAGATATGGTGGACTCTCATGGCAAAACTGGTTTAAGGGTATTTGGAAGCACAAGTATTATTTCTACTTGGTGCTGAGAATTTGGCTAGCATGAGGGGGAAAGGCAAGCTCAACAAGTTAGAGGATCCATGACAACATACTTTATCTAAGATATAAGAAATACATGACTCATTGTGTTGTCTTCCTTGTCCAACATCAACTCTTTAGCATGTCATATTTTAATGACTGCGCCCAATCATAAAAGATGTCAATGATAATATATCTATATGTGAAAACCTCTCTTTCCTTATTACTTCCTATTAATTGCAACAATGACCAAAGCTATGTCTGCCAACCCCCAACAACTTTTAATCATCATACTCTTTCTATGTGAAGTCATTACTCTCAATAAGATCAATATGAACTTTTTGTTTCTTTTTATTCTTTTTCTCTTTTCTTTTATTCACCCAAGATCATGGCAAAATAATCAAGCCCTTGACTCAACACTAATCTTTATTATATATAGCTCACGGACTCGATTACATAGAGAGATCATAAAGCAAACTCAAAACTAGATCATGCCATAAACTTTATTCTACTAGATCAAGATACTACTAATAGGATCGAACTAAGAAAAATGGTAAAGATAGGAGTTGTGATTCTGATACGATACCGGGGCACCTCCCCCAAGCTTGGCAGTTGCCAAGGGGAGTGCCCATACCCATGTGATTATATCTCCTTCTTTGTTGGTGGAAAAGGTGGTGGTGATGGATAATCGCACATCGAGCGTAAGAGGTCCTCCAGCTTGCGAATAATGCCCTTGAGTGCAACAATATGCTCCTTCAACAAAATATTTTTCTTGTGTGAGATACTTGTTTTGTATACAAGCTGACTCAATCATCTTGAAATCCTCGATCTCAGTTGGGGTAAGAAGGTTATGATCAAGTTGAAGGATGTCTTTTGCTACCGGAGCTTGATCCTCCGTGGCCTTCTTGATCATTTCATCCTTGTTGACCCTCGTGGGTTCTTCCCTCTTCAGATCTATCTTCATTAGCCAAGCATCGTTGTCACCATTGTTGGAGGAGGGAGGCGACATGATGCCTAGCCTGGAAAACCCTGATAGAAAACAGCTCGAAACAAGAACAGACGAGGTTTGCGTGATACGGGAGTCAAAACCTTAGGGAGGTTATATAATGAATTTTTACCGACCAAAATACGTAACGTGCAAGAAAACAGAGTCCGGAAGGCACACGAGGTGCTCACGGGGTAGGGGGCGCGCCCACCACCCTCGTGGGACCCTCGTGTCCTTCCCGGACTGCTACTTTTTTTTTCTATTTTTCTAAATATTCCAAAACGGAGAAATATTGCCTTAAAAATTGTTTTGGAGTCGATTTACTTACCGTACCACAAACCTATTCCTTTTCGGGGTCTGAAACGTTCCGTAAAGTGTCCCTTATGTATTCCTCCGGGGTTACGGTTTCAATAATATTGGTTTCAACATTTATGGGATTACCTGAGATATAATGTTTGATTCTTTGACCGTTTACCATCTTCGGATTTGTGCCTTCAAAGTTTCTGATCTTTATGGCACCGGAATGATAGACCTCTTCGATAACATAGGGGCCTTCCCATTTAGAGAGAAGTTTTCCCGCAAAAAATCTTAAACGAGAGTTGTATAGCAATACATAATCACCTACATTAAACTCACGCTTTTGTATCCTTTTGTCATGCCATCTTTTAACTTTCTCCTTAAACAACTTGGCATTTTCATAAGCTTGGGCTCTCCATTCATCAAGTGAGCTAATATCAAATAAACTCTTCTCACCAGCAAGTTTAAAATCATAGTTGAGCTCTTTAATAGCCCAATACGCCTTATGTTATAGTTCGAGAGGTAAGTGACATGCTTTTCCATAAACCATTTTATACAGAGACATACCCATAGGATTTTTGTATGCAGTTCTATAAGCCCATAATGCATCATCAAGTTTCTTGGACCAATTTTTTCTAGACCTATTAACAGTCTTTTGCAAAATTAATTTGAGCTCTCTATTGCTCAACTCTACTTGACCACTAGACTGAGGGTGATAAGGAGATGCAATTCTATGATTAACATCATATTTAGCAAGCATTTTACGGAAAGCACCATGAATAAAGTGTGAACCACCATCAGTCATTAAATATCTAGGGACTCCAAACCTTGGAAAAATAACTTCCTTAAGCATTTTAATCAAAGTGTTATGATCAGCACTACTAGTGGGAATAGCTTCTACCCACTTAGTAACGTAATCAACAGCAACTAAAATATGTGTGTATCCATTAGAGGCAGGAAAAGGTCCCATATAATCAAAGCCCCAAACATCAAATGGTTCAATAACAAGAGAATAATTCATAGGCATTTCTTTACGTCTACTAATATTACCAATTCTTTGACATTCATCACAAGACAAGACAAACTTACGGGCATCCTTGAAGAGAGTAGGCCAATAAAAACCAGATTGCAATACCTTATGTGCAGTTCTATCTCCAGTGTGGTGTCCTCCATAAGCCTTGGAATGACAATTGCGTAGGATTTGTTCCTATTCATGCTCAGGTACACAACGTCTAATAACACCATCTACTCCTTCTTTATAAAGATGTGGGTCATCCCAAAAGTAATGTCTCAAGTCATATAAAAACTTTTTCTTTTGCTGGTATGTGAAGCTAGGTGGTATAAACTTAGCAACAATATAATTAGCATAATCAGCATACCATGGAGTACTACGAGAAGTACTTATAACATTTAATTGTTCATCAGGAAATCTATCATTAATAGGTAGTGGGTCATCAAGAACATTCTCTAACCTAGACAAGTTGTCTGCAACGGGGTTCTCAGCTCCCTTTCTATCAACAATATGCAAATCAAATTCTTGTAGCAAGAGAACCCATCTAATAAGTCTAGGTTTAGCATCTTTCTTTTCCATAAGGTATTTAATAGTAGCATGATCAGTGTGAATAGTTACTTTAGAATCAACAATATAAGGTCTGAACTTATCACAAGCAAATACAACTGCTAAAAGCTCTTTTTCAGTAGTAGCATAATTTGTTTGAGCATTGTCTAGAGTCTTACTAGCATAATGAATAACATTTAATTTCTTATCAACTCTTTGCCCTAGAACAGCACCTACAGCATAATCACTAGCATCACACATAATTTCAAAGGGTAAATTCCAATCAGGTGGCTGAACAACAGGTGTAGAGACTAATGCTTTCTTAAGTGTTTCAAATGCTTCTACACAATCATCATCAAAGTCAAATGGTATATGTTTTTGCAATAAATTAGTCAGAGGCCGAGAAATTTTTGAGAAGTCCTTAATGAACCTCCTATAAAATCCGGCGTGACCAAGGAAACTTCTTATACCTTTGATGTCCAGCTAACACGTGTCTAGTCCAGCGGGAACGCGAAGCGCAAACGAACGTGAGCTGCTATACCGAATCCCCCTCTGGCCATCGGGGACCTAGTGGTAAGGCCATGATCAGCAGGGGAAGGGATCACTCATTCTTCTATTGGGGATAGGTGCACGAATGACAACTCCAAACGTCAGACATCCGCCGCCTATACCTACCGTTTAGGTGGCACCAGCGAGATCTAGCTAAGGTAAGGAACTTCGTGTCGCGGCTGCTCCACTCCGCTGCGGTCTTTTGAACTGAACTTCGTTGCCTTCCCGCGCGCGAAACGAATGGGCGCTGTGTCGTGGGTCAGTTTTGGGGCCCATAGGGTTGCCTACTTTTGCGCTAAGGGATCTACCGCGGGCTGTGCCTAGCAGATCCCATACAGATCTATAACCTAGTCATTACTCAAAAGGTTTCTCGCTTGAATAAGCTGTAATAGATCCTTCGATAAGAAGAGGCCTAGCTGGCTTTATGGATCCTTCCTCGCAGAGATGAGAATGGAATCCAATAGAATCGAACATAGTCAAGTCAGCTCGAGGCAGAGGTATGCATCCTTAGGCCTGGACTCACGAGACCAGGTTGGGTGCGGAAAAGGTGATGAGAAGTGTTTGCATAGAATTTATGGGTGTTGGCTATTCCTTTCCTTGGACATGGCCAGTACAAAGAATGGAAACCTTGGCTAGTAGATGGAAAGGGTACGGGAATGGGGATAGGGAAAGTGTACCGTTTCTTGTTTTGGTATGGATGCGTGCAACACTGATTATTGATCGAGGCTCGTAAAAGAAATACTTGGGTTTGATAGATCTCCTAGACTAGAATCACTCCTTCCGGCATGCAAGACTTGAGTCGCCATCTCCATATCGGGGTCTGGGAAGCTCGTCTGTCTATTTGGGTATTTCGATTTCCAATCTTAGGCTGTATGAAACAGAAGAATGAGAGAACTAGTTTCAAAGGATAGCGATAGCATTCCCGGAAAGTGAGCTTGACCCACGGATTCCAGAATGATGCAACAAGAAATGGTAGCTTTCTGTGTTCCTAGGTGGATGGGTAAAGGCATTCCTAAGATGAAGATGGGGCTGGGCTATTGGTAACACCATTCCAGGCTCTCCAATTCGAATAGATCAATGGCTTGGTCTAAGCTTCCCTTGGTTCTTCCGTTTAGAGAGGAGGGGTATCAGATTGTACATAGGTTGGTGGGTTAGGCTCGGTGTGAATACCTTTTGTGAGTGACTCACCATTCCTGCTTGATCTGTCTCCTGCTCCAGCCCCTGCTCCTGCTAGAAGGGCTTACGACGAATAGATTGTTGGAATGGCTTTAAGTGAAAGGGAATCCGGCAGCTTATATAGCGCTAGTGAGAGGCCTCCTAGTCTATTTCGATGGACGTCTCCTAATCCTTCTTTTTCTATGGGTTCAGGAATGCCATGCCAATAACAGATAGAGCAGCTAATGGTCAAGCCAGAGGCAGCAGGTCTCATTCCAGACTCCACTCAGAATACCCGGCTCTTTTTCTAGACTCCACTAGGAAGACCTTGCTCTTTCACAGATACGGGGATCAGACATGGCTATCGCTTCGACAGCTTCTCCGGATGAAAAGACGCCGCCCAATGGATGGAGTTGGAGCGACACGGAATCCTGGATATCTTGCCTTGGTTCCGACTCTAAACCGTTCTAAACAGATTCTTTCTGCATACTGATGTTGGCAGTTATGCCTAGGTGATAGATGTATGTTGCTGGATTGGAAATCTATACGATCCCTTTTATTCAATTATGATAGCTGAGAGGAATTTGGGATGGCCCCGCTAGAGTTTCCAAAATGAATCGAATTGAACCCTATTGTTTTTTCACTATAAATTCCATAGTACTTGGGACATGGCATCTTTTCAATAGCATCGACCTTGGCTTTATCAACTTGAATACCTCTTTCAGAAACTTTATGCCCCAATACAATACCTTCATTAACCATAAATTGGCACTTTTCCCAATTCAAGACAAGATTAGTTTCTTCACATCTCTGCAAAACTCGATCAAGATTGCTCAAGCAATCATCAAAAGAGGAACCATAGACGTAAAAATCGTCCATGAAAACCTCACAAATATTTTCACAAAAGTGAGAGAATATAGCCATCATGCATCTTTGAAAGGTGGCAGGTGCATTACATAAACCAAAAGGCATACGTCTATAAGCAAAAGTACCAAAAGGGCATGTAAAAGTAGTCTTTGATTGATCTCTAGCCGACATAGGTATTTGAGAGAAACCAGAATAACCATCTAGAAAGCAATAGTGTGTATGTTTGCATAATCTTTCTAGCATTTGATCAATAAAAGGTAAGGGGTAATGATCTTTCTTAGTAGCTTTATTTAATTTGCGGAAATCAATTACCATCCTATAACCTGTGATAATTCTTTGTGGAATCAATTCATCTTTATCATTAGGAACAACAGTAATACCTCCCTTCTTAGGGACACAATGGACATGACTTACCCACTGACCATCAGCAATGGGATAAATTATACCTGCCTCAGAAGCTTGAGTATTTCTTTTCTTACCACTTCTTTCATTTTAGGATTCAAGCGTCGTTGAGGATCACGAACTGGTTTGGCATCTGCTTCCAAATTTATTTTATGTTGACATAGAGTGGGACTAATGCCCTTAAGATCATCAAGAGTATATCCAATAGCAGCACGATGCTTCTTCAGAGTTTTCAATAATCTTTCTTCTTCATGCTCTGAAAGGTTAGCACTAATAATAACAGGATATATCTTCTTTTCATCAAGATAAGCATATTTAAGATTATCACGCAACAGTTTAAGCTCAAACACGAGATCACCCTTGGGTGGAGGAGGATCCCCTAAAATTTCAACAGGAAAGTTGTGTTGCAGAATAGGTTCCAGTTTAAAGAATACTTCATCTATTTCCCTTCTTTCATTCATGAACATATCATTTTCATGGTCTAGCAAAATAGTGTTCTAAAGGATCACTAGGAGGTACGACAATAGAAGCAAGACCAATAATTTCATCCTTACTAGGTAATTCTTCCTCACGATGTTGTTTACTAAATTTAGAGAAATTAAACTCATGAACCATATCATCCAAGCCAATAGTAAAAACATTCTTTTCGCAATCTATCCTAGCATTAACAGTGTTCAAGAAGGGTCTACCAAATATAATGGGACAAAAGCTATCTTGCGGAGAAGTAAGAACAAGAAAATCAGCAGGATATTTAGTTTTCCCACACAAGACATCAACATCTCTAACAATTACCATCGCTGAAATAGTATCCCTATTGGCAAGTTTAATTGTGACATCAATATCTTCTAACTCAGCAGGTGCATTTTCATGCTTGATTTCTTTATACAAGTCATAAGGTATAACACTAGCACTAGAACCCATATCACATAAGCCATGATAACTATGATCTCCTATTTTAACAGAAATAACAGGCACGCCTACCACAGGTCTATGTTATCTTTAGCACAAGGTTTAGCAATTCTAGCAGTTTCACCTTCGAACTGAATAACATGCCCATCAATATTATCAGACAAGAGATCTTTAACAATGGTAATATTAGGTTCTACTTTAACTTGCTCAGGAGGTGTATAAGTTCTAATATTGCTTTTACGAACAACAGTTGAAGCTTTAGCATGATCCTTTATTCTAACAGGGAAAGATGGTTTCTCAACATAAGAAGTAGGAACAATAGGATCATTATAAGTGACAGTCTTTTCTTCAACTTCAATAGGTGCGGCTACTTTTACTTCTATGGGAGGATGATATTTAAACCACTTCTCCTTAGGGAGATCAACATAAGTAGCAAAAGATTCAAAAAAATAAGCCACTATCTTAGAGTCAAGTCCATATTTAGTGCTAAATTTACGGAAAATATCGGTGTCCATAAAAGATTTAACACAATCAAACTTAGGTGTCATACCTGACTCCTTACCTTGGTCGAGGTCCCAATCTTCAGAGTTGTGTTTAATTTTATCCAATAAATTCCATCTGAATTCAATAGTCTTCATCATAAAAGAGCCAGCACAAGAAGTATCGAGCATGGTTTGATTATTATGAGAAAGCCGAGCATAAAAACTTTGCATAATTATTTCTCTCGAGAGCTCATGGTTGGGGCATGAATATAACCTTGATTTAAGCCTCCCCCAAGCTTGAGCGATGATTTCTCCATCGTGAGGCGAGAAATTATATATATAATTGCGATCGCGATGAACAAGATGCATAGGGTAATACTTTTGATGAAATTCCAATTTCAATCTTTTATAGTTCCATGATTTCATATCATCACATAGCCTATACCATATCAATGCATCTCCCTTCAAAGATAAAGGGAAGACCTTCTTCTTAGCAACATCATCGGGTATACCTACAAGCTTAAATAATCCACAAACTTCATCCACATATATTAAGTGCTCATCAGGATGCTTTGTTCCATCTCCTGTAAAAGGATTAGCTAGCAGTTTTTCCATCATACCCGAAGGAAATTCAAAAGGAGTTTCATTTTCAATTGGTTCAGTAGGTTGAGGAGCAACTCTTTGCTCTACTGGATGGGGTGAAGATACCCCGAACAAGCCCCTCAGAGAATTACTTTCCATAGTAACAAGTGACAGTAAATTTCAGCACACTATATAAATTTTTCCTTACCAAATTCCACCTACCAAAGGCGCTACACTCCCCGGCAACGGCGCCAGAAAAGAGTCTTGATGACCCACAAGTATAGGGGATCTATTGTAGTCCTTTCGATAAGTAAGAGTGTCGAACCCAACGAGGAGCAGAAGGAAATGATAAGCGGTTTTCAGCAAGGTATTCTCTGCAAGTACTGAAATAAGTGGTAACAGATAGTTTTGTGATAAGATAATTGTAACGAGCAACAAGTAACAAAAGTAAATAAAGTGCAGCAAGGTGGCCCAATCCTTTTTGTAGCAAAGGACAAGCCGGGGCAAACTCTTATAATAGGAAAAGCGCTCCCGGGGACACATGGGAATATCGCCAAGCTAGTTTTCATCACGTTCATATAATTCGCGTTCGATACTTTGATAATTTGATACGTGGGTGGACCGGTGCTTGGGTGCTGTTCTTACTTGAACAAGCATCCCACTTATGATTAACCTCTATTGCAAGCATCTACAACTACAACAAAAGTATTAAGGTAAACCTAACCATAGCATGAAACATATGGATCCAAATCAGCCCCTTACGAAGCAACGCATAAACTAGGGTTTAAGCTTCTGTCACTCTAGCAACCCATCATCTACTTATTACTTCCCAATGCCTTCCTCTAGGCCCAAATAATGGTGAAGTGTTATGTAGTCGACGTTCACATAACATCACTAGAGGCTAGACAACATATATCTTATCAAAATATCAAACGAATACCAAATTCACATGACTACTAATAGCAAGACTTCTCCCTTGTCCTCAGGAACAAATGTAATTACTCACAAAGCATATTCATGTTCATAATCAGAGGGGTAATAATAAGCATATTCATGAGCAGGGTGTGGGCCCCCTGGCCTTCATCTTTGGCGAGGATTTTTCTTTATTTATTTTAAGATGTTCCATGGAGTTTCAGGACGAGTTGCGCAGAATAGGTCTCTATTATTTGCTCCTTTTCCAGCCCAAAATTCCAGCTGTCGGCATTCTCCCTCCTTATGTAAACCTTGTAAAATAAGAGAGAATAGCCATAAGTATTGTGACATAAAGTGAAATAACAGTGCATAATGCAATAAATATCGATATAAAACCATGATGCAAAATGGACGTATCAGGCGCCAGCGGGTGCAGCGTGCCAGTTTCCCCTTTGCTGCTAAGGGGGCAAGCGCAGGCGCAGAGTCCCGAGGAATCAAGCAAAGGTTTCCATATCCGTGCAACAAGATCAAGACCGACAGGACGGAGGTCATCGCGGAGCCCACGGCAGCGCCACCACCAGAGCCTTTTGCAGGCAAAGACTACTTTTGTCAGGATAACTTGTACTAGTTGTCTCCCTTCAAATTTGGCCGTTGTGGGATCCCTTCCTGCCTAAAATTTGGGAAGAGGACCGAGGCCAGTATAAATAGGACTTAGCCACCACCGTAGCAGGGGATCGGCCTATCTAGCTAGGACAGGGGATCGACCTGTCTAGCTAGGAGAGGGATGGATCATTCTGACCATCCTCTCACCCACCAGCTCATCGAGCTCAAGAACACCTCACCTCCTGAGGCTGTTCATCCATTGTACTAGTTCAAACTCAGCTCTTCGAGACAATCCACCACCAAGCTGGAGTAGGGTATTACACCGCAAGGTGGCCCGAACCAGGATAAATCTCTGTGTCTCCCGTTCTTTGGGTTTGTCGAGTCAAGCTGTGGAATCGTTGGGCCGGCTGGTCGGGGAGTAGGAGTTCTTCATACACACCCCGGTGTTTGAACCTCTCAAGGGTCTACCGAGCCCTGAATCCAACATTTGGCGCGCCAAGTAGGGGTGCGTCGAAGCCTCTCTTCCGTCGATCGACTCGCTGCCGCTCCATCGTCTCCATGGCAGATGCTTGCCGAGCTCGGGCTGAGCGTCAAGCCGCTCTCGCCGCGCGCGTCGCCCAGACGGCGCCCGTCGGCGGGCTTCCCCGTCGTTCTCCATCACCAGCCATCACCGGCCCGGCGGGGAACGAGCAGCAAGCTTCATCGCTGCATCCCTCCGTGCGGCAGGACGAACACACCGCCACCCCATCATTGACTCTGGCCGGCTCATCGCCCCATGCTCGTCGCGGCCGGCCCGTGGACGCGCAGGTTGCGCTGCTCATGGAGCGTGAGCTCCTGCGCTACCGCCCCATCAACAACCTCTACGAAGACTTGCTGGACCGCATCACCGAGCAAGTCAGCGTGGTAGGGGGCTCGCCTGCACCATCCCTCTTGTTGCCTCGTCCGCTGCCTGCTGCGGGCGACGTAGCCCATGGAGCGCCTCCACCACCTCCTTGTCAGTATGTCTCCCTCGGCCCAAGACACGTGGCCCCTCGGTGTGACCCACCGCGCCAGGGGCCCGCGCGTGAGGAAGAAAGCTGCCAAGAGGTTCAGCGGCCGCAACGGGACGCTCCTGCACTCCCAGCACCACCACGTCAAGACCAGATGCCGCCTCTGGCGGCAGCGCGTGGCTATCAAGACTAGGTTCCACCTCCACGACGGGCCTCTATGACCACAATGGGCTGCCGCGCCTTCACCCCTGAGCCACGTAGCGTCGTCTGGCCCGACAAGGTCAAGCCTGACCTGCCTCCGCGTTACGACGACACCCCTGACCCTGCGGAGTTCCTGTAGCTCTATGAGTTGAGCATCGAGGCGGCTAGTGGCGACGAGAAGGTCATGGCGAACTGGTTCCCACGGCCCTCAAGGATGACGCGCGCTCGTGGCTCCTAAATCTACTCGCGGGATCGATCTCCTCCTGGGGTGAATGCGCAAGCATTTCGTTGCCAACTTACAGGGCACTCGCGACCGCCTACCTACCATGGGTGACCTGCGGCGTATCAAGCAACAGCCCGGGGAGACCCTGCGAAAGTACATACAATGCTTCAACAATGTTAGCCTCAAGATCCCCAAGGTTTCTGACGAAGCCATCATCTCGGCGTTCTCTGATGGAGTCCGCGACGTCAAGATGAAGGAGGAGCTTGCTATCCACGAGGACCTATGCACGGCTCTGAAGATGTTCAACATGGCGACCAAGTGCGCAAGAGCTGAGGAGGGACGCCTCTCCCTCCTCGAGCTTCCAGCTGCCGATCCAGAAGAAAAGAAGGCCAAGATCAAGTACGTGAAGCGCAAGGGGGCTGTCGTGCTCGCGGCCGAACCAGAGATGAAGCGCGGTTGCGACCACCCAGAGTCGTCCAAGGGCAGCTGTCCATTCTGCATCTTCCACAACGTACACAACCACAACACCAACGACTTTAAGGAGCTCAGGGCCATCCGCGACGGGCGCATCGGCCGATGCCCCGAGCGCAACGACCGAGGCTTCGGCTGTGGAGCAGGTAAAAGTGGAGGACGTTGGGACGACTGCGGCCCCCGCCCAGAGTGGCACGACCAGCCTCTCAAGGACGCCTAGAGAGACCAGCCTCATGAGGACCACCCTCAGGGCAACGCCGACCTCCCTCTGCTGCCACCACCACCAAGAAGGAATGACGACCACCACCAGGACAAGGGGGCTGGGAGCTTCCAGGAGCCTCGCGCCATCGCCTGCATCTTGGGTGGCGCTCATGTTGGGGAACGTAGCAGAAATTCAAAATTTTCCTACGTGTCACCAAGATCTATCTATGGAGAGACCAGCAACGAGGGGAAGGAGAGTGCATCTACATACCCTTGTAGATCGCTAAGCGGAAGCGTTCAAGAGAACGGGGTTGATGGAGTCGTACTCGTCGTGATTCAAATCACCGATGACCAAGTGCCGAACGCACGGCACCTCCGTGTTCAACACACGTACAGCCCGGTGACGTCTCCCAAGCCTTGATCCAGCAAGGAGAGAGGGAGAGGTTGAGGAAGACTCCATCCAACAGCAGCACAACGGCGTGGTGGTGATGGAGGAGCGTGGCAATCCTGCAGGGCTTCGCCAAGCACCACAGAAGAGGAGGGAGAGAGAGATGCAGGGCTGCACCAACGAGAGATCGAATCACGTGTATTATGGGCAGCCCTAGGCCTCATATATATAGGGAAGGGGAGGGGCTGCGCCCCCTCTAGGGTTCCCACCCCCTAGGGGGGCGGCAGCCCTAGATGGGGATCAAGGATGGCGGCCAAGAGGGGGAGAGGAGAGGGAGGCGCACCAATATGGGCCTTAAGGCCCATATCCCTTAGGGTTTGCCCCCTTTCCACCTCTTAGGCGCCATGGGCCCTTGTGGGAGGTGCACCAGCCCACTAAGGGGCTGGTCCCTCACCACTCTTAGCCCACGCAAGCCTCCGGGGTTGGTGGCCCCACTTGGTGGACCCCCGGGACCCTCCCGGTGGTCCCGGTACATTACCGATAAACCCCGAAACTCTTCCGGTGACCAAAACAGGACTTCCCATATATAAATCTTTACCTCCGGACCATTCCGGAACTCCTCGTGACGTCCGGGATCTCATCCGAGACTCCGAACAATATTCGGTTACCACATACAAACTTCCTTTACAACCCTAGCGTCATCGAACCTTAAGTGTGTAGACCCTACGGGTTCGGGAGACATGCAGACATGACCGAGACGTTCTCCGGTCAATAACCAACGGCGGGATCTGGATACCCATGTTGGCTCCCACATGTTCCACGATGATCTCATCGGATGAACCACGATGTCAAGGACTTAATCAATCCCGTATACAATTCCCTTTGTCTAGCGGTACGATACTTGCCCGAGATTCGATCGTCGGTATCCCGATACCTTGTTCAATCTCGTTACCGGCAAGTCTCTTTTACTCGTTCCGTAACACATCATCCCGTGATCAACTCCTTGATCACATTGTGCACATTATGATGATGTCCTACCGAGTGGGCCCAGAGATACCTCTCCGTTTACACGGAGTGACAAATCCCAGTCTCGATTCGTGCCAACCCAACAGACACTTTCGGAGATACCTGTAATGCACCTTTATAGTCACCCAGTTACGTTGTGACGTTTGGTACACCCAAAGCACTCCTACGGTATCCGGGAGTTGCACAATCTCATGGTCTAAGGAAATGATACTTGACATTAGAAAAGCTTTAGCATACGAACTACATGATCTTGTGCTAGGCTTAGGATTGGGTCTTGTCCATCACATCATTCTCCTAATGATGTGATCCCGTTATCAACGACATCCAATGTCCATGGTCAGGAAACCGTAACCATCTATTGATCAACGAGCTAGTAAACTAGAGGCTTACTAGGGACATGGTGTTGTCTATGTATCCACACATGTATCTGAGTTTCCTATCAATACAATTCTAGCATGGATAATAAACGATTATCATGAACAAGGAAATATAATAATAACTAATTTATTATTGCCTCTAGGGCATATTTCCAACAGTCTCCCACTTGCACTAGAGTCAATAATCCAGTTCACATCGATATGTGATCAAGGTCACATCCCCATGTGACTAACATCCAAAGAGTTTACTAGAGTCAATAATCTAGTTCACATCACTATGTGATTAACACTCAATGAGTTCTGGGTTTGATCATGTTGCTTGTGAGAGAGGTTTTTGTCAACGGGTCTGAATCTTTCAGATCCGTATGTACTTCACAAATTTCTTATGTCATGTTGTAGATGCAACTACTACGCTACATTTGGAGCTATTCCAAATAACTGTTCTACTATACAAATCCAGTTTACTACTCAGAATAATCTGGATTAGTGTTAAAGTTTGCATCGGCGTAACCCTTTACGACGAACTCTTTTACCACCTCCATAATCGAGAAAATTCCTTAGTCCACTAGTTACTAAGGATAACTTTGACCGCTGTCCTGTGATCCATTCTTGGATTACTCTTGTACCCCTTGACTGACTCATGGCAAGGCACACTTCAGGTGCGGCACACAGCATAGCATACTGTAGAGCCTATGTCTTAAGCATAGGGGACGACCTTCGTCCTTTCTCTCTATTCTGCCGTGGTTGAGCTTTAAGTCTTAACTTCATACCTTACAACTCAGGCAAGAACTCCTTCTTTGACTGATCCATCTTGAACACCTTCAAGATCATGTCAAGGTATGTGCTCATTTGAAAGTACCATTAAGCGTTTTGATCTATCCTTATAGATCTTGATGCTCAATGTTCAAGTAGCTTAATCCAGGCTTTCCATTGAAAAACACTTTCCAAATAACCCTATATGCTGTCCAGAAATTCTACATCATTTCTGATCAACAATATGTTAAAACATATACTCATCAGAAATTCTATAGTGCTCCCACTCACCTTTTTGGAAATACAAGTTTCTCATAAACTTTGTATAAACCCAAAATCTTTGATCATCTCATCAAAGCACATATTCCAACTCCGAGATGATTACTCCAGTCCTTCGAAGGATTGCTGGAGCTTTGCATACTTATTAGCATCTTTCAGGATTGACAAAACCTTCCGGTTGTATCACATACAACCTTTCCTCAAGAAAATCGTCGAGGAAACAATGTTTTGACATCCTATCTGCAAGATTTCATAAATAATGCAGTAATCGCTAATATAATTCCAACAGACTCTTAGCATCGCTACGAGTGAGAAAGTCTCATCGTAGTCAACTCCTTGAACTTGTCGGAAAACATCTTAACGACAAGTCGAGCTTTCTTAATGGTGACATTTACCATCATTGTCCGTCTTCCTTTTAAAATCCATATGTACCTAACAGCCTTACGACCATCAAGTAGTTCTTCCAAAGTCTACACTTTGTTTTCATATATGGATCCTCTCTCGGATTATATGGCCTCGAGCCATTTATCGGAATCCGGGCCCACCATCGCTTCTCCATAGCTCGTAGGTTCATTGTTGTCTAGCAACATGACTTCCAAGACAGGGTTACGTACCACTCTGAAGTAGTACGCATCCTTGTCATCCCACGAGGTTTGGGAGTGACTTGATCCGAAGTCTCATGATCAATATCATAAGCTTCCACTTCAATTGGTGTAGGTGCCACAGGAACAACTCTTTGTGCCCTGCTATACACTAGTTGAAGTGACGGTTCAATAACCTCATCAAGTCTCCACCATCCTCCCACTCAATTCTTTCGAGAGAAACTTTTCCTCGAGAAAGGACCCGATTCTATAAACAATCCTTTATTGCTTTCGGATCTGAGACAGGAGGTAAACCCAACTGTTTTTGGGTTGTCCTATGAAGATGCATTTATCCGCTTTGGGTTTGAGCTTATCGGCCTGAAACTTTTCCACATAAGCGTCGCAGCCCCAAACTTTTAAGAAATGACAGCTTAGGTTTCTCTAAACCATAGTTCATACGGTGTCATCTCATCGGAATTACGCGGTGCCCTATTTAAAGTGAATGTGGTTGTCTCTAATGCTTAACCCATAAACTATTGTGGTAATTCGATAAGAGACATCATGGTATGCATCATATCCAATAGGGTGCAGTTATGATGTTCGGACACACCATCACACTACGGTGTTCCAGGCTGTATTAGTTGTGAAACAATTTCCACAATGTCTTAATTCTGTGCCAAACTCGTAATTCAGATATTCATCTCTATGATCATATCATAGATATTTTATCCTCTTGTCACGACGACCTTTCAACTTCACCCTGAAATTACTTGAACCTTTCAATAATTCAGACTCGTGATTCATCAAGTAAATGTACTCAACATCTACTCAAATCATCTGTGAAGTAAGAACATAACGATATCCACTACATGCCTCAGCACTCATTGGACTGCACACATCAAAATGTATTACTTCCAACAAGTTGCTTTCTAGTTCCATTTTACTGAAACCGAGGCTTTCAGTCATCTTGCCCATGTGGTATGATTTGCATGTCTCAAGTGATTCAAAATCAAGTGAGTCCGAACGGTCCATTTGCATGGAGTTTCTTCATGCATATACACCAACAGACATGGTTCGCATGTCTCAATCTTTTCAAAAATGAGTGAGTCCAAAGATCCATCTACATGGAGCTTCTTCATGCGTTTTATACCGATATGACTTAAGTGGCAGTGCCACAAGTAGGTGGTACTATCATTACTATCTTTTGGCATGAACATGTGTATCACTACGATCGAGATTCAATGAACCATTCATTTTAGGTGCAAGACCATTGAAGGTATTATTCAAATAAACAGAGTAACCGTTATTCTCCTTAAATGAATAACCGTATTGCGATAGACATAATCCAATCATGTCTATGCTCAACGCAAACACCAATCTCGATGGTAGAGGGAGCATGTGATGCTTGATCATATCAATATTGGAAACACTTCCAACACATATCGTCAGCTCACCTTTAGCTAGTCTCCGTTTATTCCGTAGCTTTTATTTCGAGTTACTAACACTTAGCAACCGAACCGGTATCTAATACCCTGGTGCTACTAGGAGTACTAGTAAAGTACACATTAACATAATGTATATCCAATATACTTCTATCGACCTTGCCAGCCTTCTCATCTACCAAGTATCTAGGGTAATCCTGCTCCAGTGGCTGTTCCCCTTATTACAGAAGCACTCAGTCTCGGGTTTGGGTTCAACCGTGGGTTTCTTCACTAGAGCAGCAGCTGAATTGTCGTTTCATGAAATATCCCTTTGTTCCCTTGCCCTTCTTGAAACTAGCGGTTTCACCAACCATCAACAATTGATGCTCCTTCTTGATTTCTACTTTCGCGGTGTCAAACATCGCGAATATCTCAAGGATCATCATATATGTCCCTGATATATTATAGTTCATCACGAAGCTCTAGCAGCTTGGTGGTAATGACTTTGGAGAACCATCACTATTTCATCTGGAAGATTAACTCCCACTTGATTCAAGTGATTGTTGTACTCAGACAATCTGAGCACAAGCTCAACAATTGAGCTTTTCTCCCTTAGTTTGCAGGCTAAGAAAATCATCGAAGGTCTTATACCTCTTGACGTGGGCACGAGCCTGAAATCCCAATTTCAGCCCTCGAAACATCTCATATGTTCCGCGACGTTTCAAAAAACGTCTTCGGTGCCTCAACTCTAAACCGTTTAACCGAACTATCACGTAGTTATCAAAATGTGTATGTCAGATGTTCGCAACATCCACAGACAACGTTCGAGGTTTAGCACACTGAGTAGTGCATTAAGGACATAAGCCTTCTAAGAAGCAATGAGGACAATCCTCAGTTTACGGACCTAGTCCGCATAATAGCTACTATCAACTTTCAACTAATTTTTCTCTAGGAACATATCTAAACAGTAGAACTGAAGCGCGAGCTACGACATAATTTGCAAAGATCTTTTGACTATGTTCAGGATAATTAAGTTCATCTTATGAACTCTCACTCAGATAGACATCCCTCTAGTCATCTAAGTGATTACATGATCCGAGTCAACTAGGCCGTGTCCGATCATCACGTGAGACGGACTAGTCAACGTCGGTGAACATCTTTATGTTGATCGTATCTTCTATACGACTCATGCTCGACCTTTCGGTCTTCTGTGTTCCGAGGCCATGTCTGTACATGCTAGGCTCGTCAAGTTAACCCTAAGTGTTTTGCATGTGTAAAACTGTCTTACACCCGTTGTATGTGAACGTAAGGATCCATCACACCCGATCATCACGGCGTGCTTAGAAACGACGAACTGTAGCAACGGTGCACAGTTAGGGGAGAACACTTCTTGAAATTTTAATGAGGGATCATCTTATTTACTACCGTCGTTCTAAGCAAATAAGATGTATAAACATGATAAACATCACATGCAATCAAATAGTGACATGATATGGCCAATATCATATAGCTCCTTTGATCTCCATCTTGGGGCTCCATGATCATCTTGTCACCGGCATGACACCATGATCTCCATCATCATGATCTCCATCATCGTGTCTTCTTGAACTTGTCACGTCATCTATTACTTCTACTACTACAGCTAACAGTTAGCAATAAAGTAAAGTAATTACATGACGTTTAAGTTGACACGCAGGTCATAAATAAATAAAGACAACTCCTATGGCTCCTGCCGGTTGTCATACTCATCGACATGCAAGTCGTGATTCCTATTACAAGAACATGATCAATCTCATACATCACATATATCATTCATCACATCCTTTGGCCATATCACATCACATAGCATACCCTGCAAAAACAAGTTAGACGTCCTCTAATTGTTGTTTGCATGTTTTACGTGGCTGCTATGGGTTTCTAGCAAGAACGTTTCTTACCTATGCAAAACCACAACGTGATATGCCAATTGCTATTTACCCTTCATAAGGACCCTTTTCATCGAATCCGATCCGACTAAAGTGGGAGAGACAGACACCCGCCAGCCACCTTATGCAACTAGTGCATGTTTGTCGGTGGAACCGGTCTCACGTAAGCATACGTGTAAGGTTGGTCCGGGCCGCTTCATCCCACGATGCCGCCGAATCAAGATAAGACTAGTAATGGCAAGCATATTGAACAAAATCAACGCCCACAACTACTTTGTGTTCTACTCGTGCATAGAATCTACACAATAGACCTAGCTCATGATGCCACTGTTGGGGAACGTAGCAGAAATTCAAAATTTTCCTACGTGTCACCAAGATCTATCTATGGAGAGACCAGCAACGAGGGGAAGGAGAGTGCATCTACATACCCTTGTAGATCTCTAAGCGGAAGAGTTCAAGAGAACGGGGTTGATGGAGTCGTACTCGTCGTGATTCAAATCACCGATGACCAAGTGCCGAACGCACGGCACCTCCGCGTTCAACACACGTACAGCCCGGTGACGTCTCCCAAGCCTTGATCCAGCAAGGAGAGAGGGAGAGGTTGACGAAGACTCCATCCAACAGCATCACAACGGCGTGGTGGTGATGGAGGAGCGTGGCAATCCTGCAGGGCTTCTCCAAGCACCACAGAAGAGGAGGGAGAGAGAGATGCAGGGCTGCACCAACGAGAGATAGAATCACGTGTATTATGGGCAGCCCTAGGCCTCATATATATAGGGAAGGGGAGGGGCTGCGCCCCCTCTAGGGTTCCCACCCCCTAGGGGGGCGGCAGCCCTAGATGGGGATCAAGGATGGCGGCCAAGAGGGGGAGAGGAGAGGGAGGCGCACCAATATGGGCCTTAAGGCCCATATCCCTTAGGGTTTGCCCCCTTTCCACCTCTTAGGCGCCATGGGCCCTTGTGGGAGGCGCACCAGCCCACTAAGGGGCTGGTCCCTCACCACTCTTAGCCCACGCAAGCCTCCGGGGTTGGTGGCCCCACTTGGTGGACCCCCGGGACCCTCCCGGTGGTCCCGGTACATTACCGATAAACCCCGAAACTCTTCCGGTGACCAAAACAGGACTTCCCATATATAAATCTTTACCTCCGGACCATTCCGGAACTCCTCGTGACGTCCGGGATCTCATCCGGGACTCCGAACAATATTCGGTTACCACATACAAACTTCCTTTACAACCCTAGCGTCATCGAACCTTAAGTGTGTAGACCCTACGGGTTCGGGAGACATGCAGACATGACCGAGACGTTCTCCGGTCAATAACCAACAGCGGGATCTGGATACCCATGTTGGCTCCCACATGTTCCACGATGATCTCATCGGATGAACCACGATGTCAAGGACTTAATCAATCCCGTATACAATTCCCTTTGTCTAGTGGTACGATACTTGCCCGAGATTCGATCGTCGGTATCCCGATACCTTGTTCAATCTCGTTACCGGCAAGTCTCTTTTACTCGTTCCGTAACACATCATCCCGTGATCAACTCCTTGATCACATTGTGCACATTATGATGATGTCCTACCGAGTGGGCCCAGAGATACCTCTCCGTTTACACGGAGTGACAAATCCCAGTCTCTATTCGTGCCAACCCAACAGACACTTTCGGAGATACCTGTAATGCACCTTTATAGTCACCCAGTTACGTTGTGACGTTTGGTACACCCAAAGCACTCCTACGGTATCCGAGAGTTGCACAATCTCATGGTCTAAGGAAATGATACTTGACATTAGAAAAGCTTTAGCATACGAACTACATGATCTTGTGCTAGGCTTAGGATTGGGTCTTGTCCATCACATCATTCTCCTAATGATGTGATCCCGTTATCAACGACATCCAATGTCCATGGTCAGGAAACCGTAACCATCTATTGATCAACGAGCTAGTCAACTAGAGGCTTACTAGGGACATGGTGTTGTCTATGTATCCACACATGTATCTGAGTTTCCTATCAATACAATTCTAGCATGGATAATAAACGATTATCATGAACAAGGAAATATAATAATAACTAATTTATTATTGCCTCTAGGGCATATTTCCAACAGCTCAGGCCCCAGCCTGATGTAGGGTAGAACCCTAATCAGTCGATCTTTCACGAAAGGAGCGTATCCCGCGAAGAACATGAGGAGGGAAACGAGGGAAAACACGAGGGAAACACGAGAGAAACACTAAACCAACAAGAAATAGTCACACATGTGCTAGATCCTTGAGTACATAAGAGAACACACAATCCACGGACAACTAAGGACGATACAAAGGTAGCGGGTCTTCTCCATGAGGAGGTTTTGAGGTTCTTCCCGTAAAGGGGTCTTGAATCTGCTTGGGGGATCTTCTCTGAGGAGGCGCTATCTCCGAGGAGAAGGTAACCAAGTGGATGAGAAAAGCTCTCACACGAAATATGAGCTAAACCTTTATTAACCCTAACTAGGAGTAGGGAGATGTCTATTTATAGTCTTGGTGTAAAAGAGTGGCGAAGTGGAGGGATACATGGGCTTCGGCCCGAAACTGGACGTAGCCAGGGTCCGGACGTCCGTGAGGCGCCGGTCGTCCGGAGGCTCGCGGGTGGCCGGACGTCCGTAGATCTTCGGATGTCCATGATTTAGGTTCTGTCGCCACGGCATCGGACGTCCATAGGCGTCCGGTCGCCGGTCATCCGGTCTTCCTCGGATTTCCATATATTCGGCTCGGGTATAGGTGTGCCGGTCGTCCGGAGGCGCTCGGTCGTCCGGAGCTTGGGAGGTGTCGGACGTCCGGTCTAGGTCGGACGTCCGGCCGCTGTAGTATGCGCTGGCCTAGTATCCTTTGGATGGTGTGGCCCTCAGGGGCCGGACGTCCGAGATGGGACGGTCGTCCGGAGCCTGTAGCTTCTTCCGCATCTCTTCTTCTTGTCCAATGAACTTGGCGTGCTCACCGTCTTGTCCATTGAGTGTAGTTGGTTCGTGGCTTTCCTCCAAGCACCTGATCACACATAGGGTTTCCGCTTGAGGTAGTAGGCAATTCTCATGCATGGAAAGTGGTAGTTTGGAGAGGAGTGAGTTCACCTTATCTTCGATAGCCTTCGCTCGAGCTCTTGTCATTGGTCCAAGTGGTGTCGTAGGAGATGTTGGTGGGTCCATGGGGATGACCTTGGGATGCTCCGCATCATCTCCCCTCCCTTGGGGAAGATCCGTCCTCAGATCAAAATCTTCATCACCATGGTAGGGGGAGATATATTTGACATTGAAGATGTCGCTCACGTTGTACTTGTCACGCGGGAGGTCGATCTTGTAAGTGTTGTTGTTGTAGCGGGCAAGCACCTTGAAGGATCCATCCGCTCGAGGTAGAATCTTGGACTTGTGTTCGTTGGGGAAACGGTCTTTACGAAGGTGTATCCACACAAGATCACCAATGTTGAAGACCATGGGTTGCTTGTTGATGTTGAGCTTGGTCACAAGTCATTGTACTTGGCACTCAATTGTGTGCCTTGTATTTTCATGCAGCTTGAGATGGGTCACACGTGCACCTGCGTCCAAATTTATATGGTCTTGTAGTGGTAGAGGAAGAATGTCCAATGGAGACAATGGGTTGAATCCGTAGACGACCTCGAAGGAGGACTTGCCAGTTGTTGAGTGTCTTGCGCGGTTGTAGGCGAACTCGGCGATAGGTAGACACTCCTCCCACTCCTTGATGTTCTTCTTGATGAGTACTCGAAGTAGAGCAGAGAGTGTGCGGTTGGTCACCTCCGTTTGGCCGTCGGTTTGTGGATGAAACATCATGGAGAAGAGTAGCTTGATTCCGAGCTTGGCGCATAGGGTCTTCCAAAAGTAGCTAAGGAACTTGACGTCGCGGTCCGAGACGATTGTATTTGGCACTCCATGTAGACGTAATATTTCCCTACAAAAGAGATTGGCAACATGTGAATGATCGTATATCTTGTTGCAAGGTATGAAATGTGCCATCTTAGAAAATCGGTCCACAACGACAAATACCGAATCCTTCCCATTTCTAGTCCTAGGCAATCCAAGTACAAAATCCATGCTAATTTCTTCCCATGGTTGGTATGGAATTGGGGGAGGCATGTAAAGGCCATGGGATTGCGCTTTGGACTTAGCTTTGCGACATGTAGAGCATCGGTTGGTGAAGTGGTCGACGTCGCGAAACATCTTGGGCCAATAGTAGTTCTTGGAGAGCGTGGCGAAAGTCTTGTCGCGTACAAAATGTCCCATTAAGCCTCCTCCATGAGATTCCTGCAAAAGCAACAAACAAAGAGAAGACTCGGGAATGCAAAGCTTGTTAGCTCTCATAAGATATCCATCTTTGATGTAATAGGGTTCCCAAGATGTATGCGTCAAACATTTGGCATAAGGAATAGCAAAACTAGGATCATGCTCATACAAGTCTTTTATATGCTCAAAGCCAATGACATCCAATTCAAGTTGAGTAACAAGCATGCATATGCGGGAAAGAGCGTCCGCCACAATATTTTCCTTACCTTTGATGTACTTGATGACATAAGGAAAAGACTCAATAAATTCACTCCATTTAGCATGACACTTGTTCAACTTGGCTTGTCCCTTAAGATACTTCAGTGTTTCATGATCGGTATGAATGATAAATTCATGAGGGCGAATATAGTGTTCCCATTCATGCAAAACATGCACTAAAGCATATAGCTCTTTGTCATAGATGGGGTAATTGAGTTGCACGCTAGAGAGTTTCTCAGTAAAGTAAGCTATGGGGCGCTTCTCTTGCGTTAACACGCCTCCTATGCCATTACCACTAGCATCGCAATGAATCTCAAAGGGCTTGTCAAAGTTGGGTAAAGCAAGCATGGGAGCATGAGTAAGCAAATTCTTAAGCTCATCTAAAGCGGTATCTTGGGATGGTCCCCAAACAAAAGGCACATTTTTCTTTCTCAAAGCATGCAAAGGCGAAGCAATGGTGCTAAAATCTTTCACAAAGCAATGATAGAAATCCGCAAGGCCAAGAAAGCTACGCACTTGATGCAAGTTGGTTGGTTGGGGGCAAGTCTTAATAGCATTGATCTTGGAATCATCAACATGAACACCCTTAGAGGAAACAACAAAACCCAAGAAAACGAGCTTATCCACGCCGAAGAGGCACTTTTCCATGTTAGCAAAGAGATGCTCATTTCGAAGAGTTTGCAAAACGGTTCGAACATGGGTGACATGATCTTGAAGAGATTTGCTATAAAGAAGGATATCATCGAAGTAGACCACAACGAACACACCAATGTAAGGGCAAAAGACATGATTCATAAGGCGCATAAAAGTACCCGGTGCTTCCGATAGACCCATAGGCATGACTAACCACTCAAACAACCCAAACTTGGTTTTGAAATCAGTTTTCCATTCATCACCCTCTTGTATGCGGATTTGATACACTACGAAAAAATACACTTCCGTGATGATACGTGTTTGTCACAGTAGGTCGCGTTTTTTGTCATGCATGTACATCCATGACAAATTTATGACAGAATCAAGATAGTCATACCTGTGTTGTCGTAGAAGTGTTCCATGACATTACCAAAATTATCATCACGGAAGTGTCCACTTCCATGACGATAAATGACGCGTCACAGAAGTGCTTTCGTCAAGGGTGACCGACACGTGGCATCCACCGTAACGGAACGCCGTTAAGCTATCGGCTCGGGTTTTGGATCCGATAACCCGTTAACAGCCCCGGCCAATGGGGATTTTACACGTGTAAAATCATCATTGGCTGGAGGAAACACGTGACGGCTCGTCGTCGGGACAGATGTCATCCACTCATTGGACAGAAGGCGCCTATGATACGTTGACACGTGGCACGGCCCAACAGAGGCCCATTCCTGTGAAAAGGCCGGCCCGTTTGACTTGGTCAAAAGGTGGGGGCGTCCCATGGAAAGCCTGTTAACAGCCTGTTCGCATATAGCCCATTTACAGCCCGCTAACCCAAGGCCCATTACGCCCTATCTGAATTAGGCCCAGTACCATCATCTGGGCCATCCAATATGATTCCAACCCATTTTCACTTCTGTCCCATGTATGGCCCATGACGTCTTTCGGAAAATATGAGGCCCTATGTAACTCTTGGCCTATTAACGGCCCGTGGTGAAACTGGCCCGTAATGAACAGTGTATCACTTTACACCCATTAACGGCCCATGGTGAAACTGGCCCATAATGAAGAGTGTATCACTTTATACCGATTAACGGCCCGTTATTCCGTTGGGCCATCTCCAGCCCATGTTATCTTTCGGCCTTCTCAGAGCCCATTTATTCTTGGGCTCATTTCCAGCATTCGTTTACTTACGGCCTGTTACTGTCATTTTCTGCTTGTGGGCCAAATTCAGCCCGTGGTTATAGTCGGCCCGTTTGTGGTCCGTTAATACGTTGGGCCGTTTTCATAGCGTCATCATATACGGCCTATTAACGATGGCCCATTATGGTCGGCCCATGAACGGACGATTCCAACTCTAGCCCGTTTACGGCCAGAATGCGGCCTGTTTGGCCCATGTTTGGCCAATCGATCATACGGCCCGTATAAGGCCCATTGATGATACGGCCCGTAGAAGGCCCATTGTTTCTATGGCCCGTAGAAGGCCCACTGTTTCTACGGCCCGTAAAAGGCCCACTATTTATACGGCCCGTAGAAGGCCCACTGTTTCTACGACCCGTAGGAGGCCCAGTTTCACTACAGTAAATATTAGCCCATGGTTATTGTGGCCTAGTTTTAAAAAATAGGTTATTGCAGGCACTAGAAAACCGCAGAGAAAGAACTGCACTGACTACAAGCAAACAAATAAACAAGACAACAAGGAAATAAATAAGCAAGCAACTTACACTAGGCTATCACGGCTATTACACATATTACATCCACTGGGCATCAAAGTTCGCCACCAGTGCAAATATAGGGAACACAGCAGCATATAAACGCCGTAGCAAAACAAGTCCAGAACTGAAACCACTTCAGAAGAGCTCAAGAAACAATATCCTAGGTACCCATAATGCTGGCAAGATGCTTAGCAAGCTTATTAACTTTCTCTTGTTTGGCGCTTAAGTCCTCCAGCGCTTGCTGTTGCACCAGGAAGTATGCATCTGAATTCTGCAGGGACTTCCTCAGTCCTTCGGCTTCCTGTCGCATAACATCTGATCGATGTCTTTCAACTTGAAGTTCAGACTCAAGAAGCCGAGCTGATTCAGGAAATGAGTTCAAAGAGCTGATGCCAGCAGTGGTAGCTAGTAACTCGAACACTACATCAAGACAGGACTTTGGGGTTGTCTCAGTGACAATATAGTTTTTATCAGCTTTCTTGGAGACCAACAGGGATGTCTCACTATCTTGAACCTTATCTGCATTACTTCCTTTACCATTGCATAACAGGGTGCTCCTCTCCAATATTTTATCCGCGTTCCAAAAGATAAACAAACAAACACATCTCAGGTTTACAATGTAGTATATGAAACTCATTTTGGTAAACCAGTTCAGTAGTAAGGTGGACAGGATAACAGCATGAAACAAACATATATCTATGTAGTATGGTCACTGTATGGTCTATATCATTCTACTTTATGTTGCCAAATCAAGATAGATACAGTTCGAATCATATCTATTTAAGACAAAGCAGCATAGATAGAATACAAGTGTGGGAAACAACATAGCAATAACAACACTTGTAATGTGCATGGCATGAGAACATAACTGTTTATTCAATTGAAACTAAAATCAACATAGAGAAAGTTACAACAGCAAACAGCCAAACACGTTGAAGAAACAGGTTTAAAACATACCTGTTGCACCATTGGAGTTTCAATTGCATCCTTCAAATTTGAAATTAGTTGGTATCAGTAAATACAGTGATGCAAGAGCAAAGTAGTATGAACCATAGCTATGGAACCTGACCTGAGAACAATTCTTCTTCTGCTTTAAGCGTTGACTTTGGGTTCTGAGTGGTGGTCCTCGTGATTTGGGCACTGCAGTTGCCTTACTAACTGCTCGTGTTTGGGTGCTCTGTGGTGGAGACGGTGTTGTGTCAACGGGAACTGGGTGTCTATCTGCTGGGGTTGGGGTTAGAAGGGGTGTAGCTGGTTCTCTGTCCAACTAGGTAGGGGTACAATCTGCATGAATGTGGGTTATGTGTGGTGGGGCTAGTTCTTGGGTAAGTACAACCGTGGTTCTATCTGCATCGACAGGTAGCACGATCTTTTCTGAAGACCGTGTTTTTACTCCCACAGATACTGCCATCACTCCCTCCAATTGAAATGGCTGATAAACAAGAAAAGTAATTGAATGTACAGACATTGTAAGATAGACAGGTGCAATGGATAGTAGGGAAGAAAACAGGGCATGAAATAATTCACATTTATGTTGTCTAAGCAAACAGAATAGCAGGACATAATTTCACATATATGATGGCTAATTAAACAGGATAGCATGACACAATTTCACATGTATGATGGCTAACTAAACAGGATGACATGATATAACTATACGATGTGTCTATTAAAGTGGTTGGCATGGCATAAATCACAAACATGCCGTCGATGGAAACATGATGGCATGATATAATTCATGGATAGAATGACATAATTTAAATATGATGACTATGTAAACAGGATGAGATGATATAACTATATTATGTCTTTAGTAAATGGGTTGGCATGCCATAATTCAAATACATGTTGTCTATGTAAACATCATGGCATGACATAATTCATATATATGATTTATATACTAAGGAAGTGAGCAGAGGGCAATCGCATATATGATGTGTGAACTAAGGAGATGGCATTCAATATTGTGTATATGATGTAAAAACTAAGCATTGCAATACAACATATGCATTATATGAGTAATATAACCCTGCCAAGTTTGAGCATACACCTCAGGGGGATAATAGGACTGGTCATCTGCCTCTGAATCCTCCTCTGAAGAGCTATCTGTAACCAGCAAGATATCTGCTTCAGGAGGTAGCATTGTTTGCTCTGAAGACCTTGTTTTCACTCCATATTTCTCCATCACCAATTCAAATGGCTGATGCATAGGAAGAGCAGTTGAATATACAAACATTGTCGACAAAAGCAATGAGAAATACAAAAAAAGGACGACATGATATAATTCACATATATGATGCTTGCCTAAATAGCATGGCATTGCATAATTCACATACATAATGCCTTGCAACAAGATAACGTTGCATAATTCACATATATAATGTCTTGGAACAAGATGGCATTGCATAATTCACATATATGGTAATTAGACACTAAACAGGTGGCATTCACACAAAGCATGTCTAAACTAAGCAAATGACATAGCAATGCAAGATACCATACGCACGATATGAGCAACATAACCCTGCCAAGCTAGGGCATGCACCTCGGGGGGGGGGAAATATGACTGGTCATCTGTCTCTGAATCCTCCTCTGAGGAGCTATCAGTAACCAGCAAGACATGCGCTTCGTCAGATAGCATTGTCTGCTCTGAAGACCTTGTTTCCATTCCAGATTTTTCCATGACCGTGCCAAATGGCTGATGCACAGGAAGAGTAATTGAATGTACTAAATTTTTTGACAAATTTAACACGTAATAAAAAATGATGGCATGATATAATTCACATATAAGATGACTGGCTAACCAGGGTGGCATTGCAAAATTCACATATATGATGCCTGGCTAGACAAGATGGCATTGCATGATTCACATATATGATAAAGAAACTAAACAGATGGCATTGACACAAAGCATGTCTAAACTTAGCAGATGACATCTTTAATGTATACATTAAGCAATGCAAGGCACCATATGCATGGTATTACCAACATCAGCATGCCAAGTTAGAGCAAAGACCTCATGGGGTAAATAGGAGTGGTCTTCTCCTTCTGAATCCCCCTCATAACAGTTATCTTCCTCTTGATTATGATCCGAAATGGATGGAGGGGGGGCTGCCTTTGCGCCCACCATGGAACGACGTCTGCATGAAATTTTATTGCCACGCAAGGCTCGTCTCTTTTGCTCTACATGATCAGTTCCATAGTGTACAATAACTGGCATGCATAGGAATAAAACATAGTGAGATTATGTAAGGAGTGCATGCACAAATCCAGAGTGATGGTAGCAAATTGTGGATAGACCCAAAACCAATGATAGCAGGCAGATAATAGCTTTAGTTAAAAAATACAGATAATGGCTCCATTAATGTTTGTTTGCACCCAACATGAAACTCATAGTAGACACCGGAGATTAACCAGATAGTAGACAGATAGTACTGATTGCTGCCCCAATATGTATCCCACAACCATTTAAAAACTCAAGTTTCAGCATTAGTTTGGACCTGACTCAGAGTCTAATAGGTGAACACGACGATAATGTAGCATGTCATCATATTAAGCGACGCATAACGTAAGCAGACACGGAAGAGTGCGACCTCTCTTGCAAACCCGTGTAGTCCTCAAGGTCATCTGCTCAGTTGATGATGGTAATGCAGTTGCCATGGCTGCCAGCGGCGGGGAAGAAGATCTGAGGCAGCGAAAGACAGTCTGGAGAGCGGATCCCTGCTGTGGTGAACCCTTCTGTTGTTGGAGCAACTGAGCTGGGGTGGAACATAGCGCCGCAGGAGCAGGACAAACCACACAAGGTTTTCTTTGACACATATATGTAATAGAAGTAATTGAGTAAGGGCTTGTTTGAATTTGAGGATTCTAACAATGCAGAGATAGGAAAAGGACAGGAATAGGATAGGAATGCACGTGCAAAATAGAGAATTTAAAAACACGGGATTTCTGCCAATCTGGGTGTTTGATTCACAACAATTGGAAGATCACAGGATGCAAAAAAGCATGGTGAGATTAAGTCAAACCACAAGAAAATGTACGGTTATAATGCTATTATGCTACTATCACTTAGTCTTGTGCTTGATGAATAGGAATATGAAAAGGAGGAGAAGTGGAATTAGAATTCCTACGGTTTTTCTTTAAAGGAGACACTAAAGGAACAAATCCTACAGTTTTCCTTTGCTCCATTCCTTTGCACCAAATTCATGAAAAGTAGTACCATAGGAAACTTTCCAATTCCGATGTTTTTCATCCACTTTTCCTTTCAAGCACTGGCGATTCTAGTAGGCAGGCTTGAGCAAGGAAAATCCTACACTAAAAAAATGTTTTTGTGCTACTTCTACTACTTTGGACCCAGGCCACTGCCATACTAGCTCAACTCCCAGGCCCATCGACAAATGCACAGCTCAAACGCGCAGAGATAAATCGTGATGGCGTTCAAGAGAGTCCATCACGGATAGCTAAGTTGCCTGGTACCTCACTGTTTGTCATATAGTAGGATAAAATAATCGTATTTCCTGTTACTACGAGTGCTTAGTGGACAATATATATAACATGTAGAGTAAAAAGAGATGCAACAAGTGTACAACCTCTTTGGCCAAGCCATGTCGATCTCAGCATGTTTGGGTTGGCCGGTGAGGATGCTCCGACTAACTTGGCTGTCGGAGGAGGGGAAGAAGATCTTAGGCGTCTGGAGATGGAGCCCGAGGTACTGCTCCGCTGTGATGGAGGGTTTTGTTGTTGGAGCAGCTCCGGTGAGTTGTACGACGCCGAGGCTGAAGCAGGACAAGAGAGACAACGAACACCGTTAACCTGAGTGGAATTCTAATAGCATCTCCAATACATGACGTAAAATACATAACCACAAAGTGCTAGATGTAAAATACATCAGCCGCTCATCTCTGAACTTAACTATCGAAACTGAATTTAACTGTCAAAACTGAACTTAACTGTCGAAACTAAACTTAACTGTCGAAACTGAATTTTGTTGTCGAAACTGAACGCACTAGCAAGGTGAGGCTACACGTTGGTCGACTGACTTTTTCATCTCTGGTCAGTCGATTTTGCAGCCGTTGGATACGAAATCAAGGGCCTGCGGTTCATCTTCAACCTCCACCGCCTTGAGCCGGCCAAACAGCAGCCCCCCGCCGCCCGCGGCTGGCGGTGCGCCGCCCCACTCGCCCCGAAAACACTCCCCACCGCCGGTTCGCTGCCGCCCCGGCCATCCCTCTAGGCCCCCCCGTGCCGAGCTTTTTCTCCGACGATCCCCACGCCACCGCCCCGCCAACACCCCACCACCGCCGGCGACCACCGCCCCCATCCTGAACCCTAAGATAGATAGTGGGGTACCTCTCTGGCGAGCCCCCCTCCCCGCTGCGGCTGGTTCTTCCTTCACCCTGGTGGCATCGGAATGAGGTGTAGCTAAATCGGAGCAGCATCACAAGCAAGAGCAAGAGCGAGAGCAGCAGCGCGAGCAAGAGCAATAGCAAGAGCAGACCAGGCAGGGGACCGAGAGCAAGAGAAAAGCAGCAGCGCGAGCGAGAGCTAAAGCAGCAGCAGGTCCTACTGATGTGGAGCGACGCCGTGGAGGAAGTGGCCGGCGACGCCGCCGTGGATGGAGCCGCGCCGTGTCGGCTCGGGACCGAGCGCCGGCAGCACCGTGAGATCGAATCAAGAAGAAAATGCGGCGATTAGTGTACAACCTCTTTGGTGGCGCCGATTAGGCCGCATCTTCATCGGAGGAAACGGTGATGATAATGCTCTTCTGGTGGTGCAGGTGAAGACGGCAGTGTGGGAATGGAGGTGGCGTGAAAGACGAGGGGAACGTCGGGGCAGCTCCTTGGAGGTGGAGGATGGGGTGGCTGAACAGGCGGGACGATGAGATCGACGACGGATCCTCATCCGGTACGGTGGATAAGGGACGTCGAGGTGTTGCTGTGGACGACGTCGTCGGGGAAGAGGCTCCGGCTAGGTGGCAGACGGAGCAGGGTGTGGGGTTTCGTCGCGGGTTTTCGCGTCCTCGGTGTATGAATGGGTGGGCGGATGGGATGGCAGTGGGGAACCATGGCTTAGAGACGCGTGTCGGTGTCAAAACCGGCGGATCTCGGGTAGTAGGTCCCGAACTATGTGTCTAGGTCGGATGGTAACAGGAGTCAGGGGACACGATGTTTTACCCAGGTTCGGGCCCTCTTGATGGAGGTAAAACCCTACGTCCTGCTTGATTAATATTGATGATATGGGTAGTACAAGAGTAGATCTACCACAAGATCAGAGAGGCTAAACCTTAGAAGCTAGCCTATGGTATGATTGTTGTTCGTCCTATGGACTAAAACTCTCCGGTTTATATAGACACCGGAGAGGGCTAGGGTTACACAGAGTCGGTTACAATGGTAGGAGATCTACATATCCGTATCACCAAGCTTGCCTTCCACGCCAAGGAAAGTCCCTTCCGGACACGGGACGAAGTCTTAAATCTTGTATCTTCATACTCCAGGAGTCCGGTCGAAGGTATAGTCCGGCCATCCGCACACCCCCTAATCCAGGACTCCCTCAGTAGCCCCTGAACTAGGCTTCAATGACGACGAGTCCGGCGCGCAGATTGTCTTCGGCATTGCAAGGCGAGTTCCTCCTCCAAGTACTTCATAGAAGATTTTGAACACAAAGGCAGTGTCCGGCTCTGCAAAATAAGTTTCCACATATTTCCATAGAGAGAATAATATTTACACAAATCTAATCTGCTGACGTATTCCATAGCGTGACATCACACCACGGCCAAATCTTTATTCGAATCATTTTACTGTCCCACCTCAGCGCGTTTAGCGAGGCGGTTTCCTTGGCACATCTTGTTAAAGCAGAGATCGTGTCCCCTTATTCGGGGATTCTCATCAATACGGGTTTGGGTAACCCAACCGCGCCATTGACTACGACGCTTGGGAGATAAGCGATTTTTACCAGGCTGGTGGGGACGCATAGTCGCGTCCGCCCATATAAGGGGATAAGGATCCACCTTTTCATCCACGCCTTCTTCCTCCTTCGCCTATCCATTTCCGCGTACTCGAGCTCCAGCGCCCAAGTCCGCACACCCCACCTCAACCTTCTCCAGCCATGTCCGAAGCGGGAGGCAAGTGGATGGTCTCCTCCGTCATGGAGGGACACATCAAAAAACTGAGGAAGGCCGGATACTTGTCTAACGACATTGCGCACTGGCTTCCCGAGAGGGGCAGCTCATCCCCACCCCCAGGCCCCATGAGAGGGTGGTGTTCCTCCCCCATTTCCTCCGCGGACTGGGCTTCCCTCTCCACCCATTTGTCCGGGGGCTCATGTTCTACTATGGCTTGGATTTCCATGATCTGGCCTCGAACTTTGTCCTCAATATCTCGGTGTTTATCGTCGTGTGCGAGGCTTTCTTCTGCATCCACCCCCATTTCGGCGTATGGCTCAAGACTTTCAATGTCAAGCCGAAGGTGGTGCGCGGCACACGGGCGGAGTGCGCGCCATGGTGGGCAAGATGCCCAACGACCTATGGCCTGAGGGCTCCTTCATGGAGTCCCTAAAGGGGTTGGCAATTGGGGTGGTTTTACATCACCGAGCCGCGCGACCCTGAATGGGTCGCAGCCCCCGAGTTCTGATCCGGACCCCCTACGCGGCTCTCCTCCTGGAAAGAGACGGGCCTGTAGTGGGGTAAATAAGGAGAGCTGAACGGACTCCAAACATGTGTCCAAACCTTGGTGGACAAGAAGCTCAAACTTGTCAACGTAATCCAGGTTATGCTCATCCGCCGGATCCTCCTGTGTCAACAACGGGCTTTCAACCTGTGGGAGTTTGACCCGGCGCAGCACCGAACTCTAAGCAGGCTCTTCGACACAACGTATGAAGATGCCTGGAAGGTGCTTTTCAAGGGCGCCGAGGCCCCCGCATCCGCTACCAAGGATCACGGATTCAGCACGCAGCGTCGCGCTCGTGCGGTAAGCTGTATTTACCTTTTGTAGGGTATTAGTTTTTCATAGTTTGACTCCATGCGGGATCTTAAGCTCCCTTACCTTTGACAGGATTGGTAGGAGACATCCGGACAGATCAACTGTCCGGCTCCTTTACTCGAAGGCCCAGCGGACGCTCGCTTGGCGAAGCTGCTGGTTCCGGCACCCTATGTGGTGCTGGAGAAGACGGCAAGAAGAAGGCCACGGGGACTCGAAAGAGTGCTCGGCGCCTGGGGGTGTCGGATTCATCATCCGACGACTCCAAGACGCACTCCTCCCATGAAGACGAGGAGGAGGAAGAAGAGACCTCTCCCCCTCCAGCGGGGGGAGAGAAGAAAAGGAAGGCCGCCCCAACTGGGGAGGCCGAAGGGTCCAAGAAGGGGAAAACCCTTCCTCCGAACGGCTCCACCAACGCCGCCGACGACGAAGAGGAGTGGCCGCACAGGGCCAAGCCCCTGGTGAGATCGTAAGTGTCCGGATATCAAAGTGATTCATAGTATTCTTCCATTGCACAGCTTTTCCTTATGTCGAAGATGTTTATGCAGTCCACCCAAAGACCGGCTCGACATGTCATTGAGCAGTTCCCTAGATTCGTCAGATGTGAATTCGCTTCCGACGGCTACCTCCCCCACCCAACAGGTTCCAAGCCAGGAGGAGGTGGTCCTGGAGGCGCCGCAAGGCGGCCTCCCGGACTCCAGGCGCGAAGGGGATAAAACCCCCAAGGGCTCCGAGTCCGGCTTTGCGCCGGACACCGCGTCGGAACCTTCAATGGTTCCGGACTCCAGTAGGCGGCCTCCTTCCAAGAGGAGCGAGCCTAACGAGCCGGTGACCTCCGTCCAACCGGAGGCACCGGACAATTAGCTGGAGACGCTTAACGGCGCCTCCATCGACGAGGAGCACCGCACTATTATGAGTGCGGTGATCCAGAAGGATCAGTCCGCCAAGAGCGGACTGACTGAAGCCTGTGCCAGCCTTCTAACAGGCTTTGAGGTAGGTAACGAATATGTAAAAATATTACCGCATAGACAGTAGCCCCTGATGCTCTGTTCGGCGTTCGGAAAGAAAAGCCGAATAGAGGATCTAATAATCGCAGGAGTCTAACATAATCAAGTCAATATGCGTATGCAGGCTTCGCTGCTGGCCTCCGCCGCACTGACTGCGGAGGTGGATACGCTGAAGCAGAACATCGCGCGGTCCGAGAACGAGCTCGGCCACGCCAAGAGGCAACTCGAGGAGAAGGAAGGTAAGTAATACCTTGCACAATTATATAGAGAAGATGTGGTTGCAAAAAATGACAGGATCAACGTGCTATTATAGGGGCCACGGCCGAGGTGGCAACCCTTAAGCAAGCGCTATCCGAGGCCGAAATCAGGTCGACCGCGGAGCGCACGGAGAGAGAGAAGCAGGAGGCGCGGGTGGAGGAGGTGCAGAAAGAGCTCCAGGCTCTCGTGAAAAAACACGAGAGTTTGGAGCTTGACTCGAAGACGCAAGCATCCGAGCTTGCGGCAGCCCTCAAAAGCGCAAAGTCTGCCAAGGCCGAAGCCCAGAAAGCCCTCAAAGAAATTGACCGCGATGAAGAAGATAGCGGCGGGTAAGGCATTCATTATGCAAAGCAAGCACGTGAAAGTGAATTATTTGTTACTTACCCGAGTCCGGAGCTCTCCAGGAGCATTCGCAGATTTGCCCCGCAGTGCGTCTGATGCCACCGCCTACTACCGAGCCGAGGAGGGGAGCTCGACGGAGAAGGTGTTCTGGTCTTAGTATGCTGAGGCCGGACACCTGGTGCCTTTGAGCGACCAGCTGAAGCAGATGGTCGAGCTCCACAAGGTTGCCGAACAGGCCGTAAAGGGCCGCATAGTTCGGCTGTGGCCTGGAGAGGATCTTCCTGGGAGCTACTTCGGGCTGGTGAGGCGGCTGGTGGATGCCTGTCCACGGCTTGAAGTAATCAAGCGCTCCATCTGCATCGAAGGTGCCCATAGGGCGCTTTCCCGTGCTAAAGTGCACTGGGGCAAGATGGATGCGGAGAAGCTGGTGAAGAACGGGCCGCCGCCGAGCAAGAAGCATCGCGTCCCGGAAGCGTATTATGAGGGCGTCATGAAGGGTGCCCGCCTTATAGCGGATGAATGCTCCAAAGATGTAATTTTTGAGTAAACTCGCATTTGTGATCCTGTACGCTGAAAACTTGTTCATATGCGCTAAGCAACACTTTGGAATTTAAAATATTACCTTCTATGCGGTCGTTTATCAAATTTGAGAGATGGCGAGTCGTCGGCTTCTGCCCCCATGCCACGAGTGCTGGGGTGTTTGGGATAAACATGAGCGCTCTTTTTCCCATTCTTGGGTCCTTCGAGGGAGGCGCTCAACACAACGAACAAGGCAATCAGACTATAATGCTTGAACACTCTCACTTAGCCATAGAATTCTATAATTTTAAATTTCGGCGAAGCCCCTAGTGTTTGGAAGACTGAGTTTGGGGCGCTATCCACGCCTAGGCCGGACAAAGCCGACTCCTCGCTCTAAGCGGCATAAGTCTTTAGGGACTCGAAAACCTCTCGAACAGTGACCAGCTCTCACCTCATCATGACGGTCAGTTTTAGCTTTCTCTACTGAGGTGCTTAGCCCAGCTCATCTGGGGCACAATCGTAGAAGTTCTCCTAGTGCTACCTTAGCCGATATGACAGAACGTAAGGTACCAAAACATAGGAGCCGGGCAAACCCAACTATTGACCCAAGACATGATTCGGAGCCGATGCATATAATGCTATAAGTTCGGGGTGCCGCACTTGTGAAAGTGTTCGGACTTCTCACACCATGTTGTGGGGTACTTAAGTCCCTGGCGTATTAGCCGTACCAAAGTGTATGGGTGCAACATGTCATTAATGAACATATATTCGTAAAAAAGGGTAATGCAATAATAGACGGAAGCTATGCATTGTTTATTTAGAAAAGCTGCAATCAAAGCAGAACGATACAAATAGTGCGATCAGCAAAAGATGGGACTATCAAATATGTCCTTTCCAGGGGCGAGCTGCGGAATGTTATGCGAAACAGGTATACTGCTGGTTATAGAGACCACCTTAGAGTTCCGTAGTGCGGCGTAGCTTTCAGCTTCCCTGGTTGTATTGTTTGTGTGGCAATTGTACTATCGGACAAGCCTTCCGAAGAATGGAGTCCTGAAAATAAGAGAAAATTAAGAAATCGGCAGCCCCTAGTGCGGTTTAGGCCGCGTTTCGGGGGTGCCGTGATGGTGCCCCTCCCCCTGTGCCCATGGTATTTCTAGAGCCTAGTTATGTACGCGCAACACTGGTTTTGCAAGTTCGCGAGGGCTGGGGTTGGGGCCGCATTGCTATGCTTGCTCGGAACGTATCAGGCGGTCTTGTTGTAGGTTACTCCGGGCGCGCTTGACGGTGTTCGGACGTTTAATGGTCGGACTAGAGAATTGCCTTGAGAGGCTGCTTTGTACTTCCGCTGCGATAGCCGCCGTATGCTCCTCCGTTCGGAGAGAGCGTTCGGTGTTTCCATTAACCGTGATGACGCCTCGAGGGCCTGGCATCTTGAGCTTGAGGTATGCGTAGTGCGGCACCGCATTGAATTTGGCAAATGCGGTTCGCCCGAGCAGTGCGTGATAGCCACTACGGAACGGGACTATGTCGAAGATTAACTCCTCGCTTCGGAAATTATCCTGAGATCCGAAGACCACTTCAAGTGTAACTGAGCCTGTACAGTTGGCTTCTACACCTGGTATGACGCCTTTAAAGGTCGTTCTGGTGGGTTTAATCCTCGAGGGATCGATGCCCATTTTCCGCACTGTATCCTGATAAAGCAGGTTCAGGCTGCTGCCGCCGTCCATAAGGACTCTAGTGAGCTGAAATCCGTCAATAATTGGGTCTAGAACCAATGCGGCGAATTCGCCATGACGGATGCTAGTGGGGTGGTCCCTTCGATAAAAAGTGACCGGGCAGGAAGACCATGGGTTGAACTTTGGGGCGACTGGCTCCATCGCGTATACGTCCCTTAGCACACACTTATGCTCCCTCTTGGCGACGTGGGTTGCATATATCATGTTCACCGTTCGCACTTGTGGGGGAAAACCGTTCTGTCCACTGTTATTCGGCGGCCGGGGCTCCTCCTCGTCATCGCTATGCAGCCCCTTGTCTCTTCTTTTGGCATTTAACTTGCCTGCCTGCTTGAACACCCAACAATCCCTGTTGGTGTGATTGGCTGGTTTTTCGGGGGTGCCATGTATCTGGCACGAGCGGTCGAGTATTCGGTCCAAACTGGACGGGCCCGGAGTATTTCTTTTGAATGGCTTTTTCTGCTGACCAGGTTTAGAGCCTTTGAATTCGGCATTAACTGCCGTATCCTCAGCATTATCGCCGTTAATGCGGCGCTTTTGCTTGTTGCGACGCGACCTGCCACTGCTGTCCTTGGTATCCGAATTACCAGGGCTCTTGGTCATGTTATTGCTGCGAGCTAGCCAGCTGTCTTCTCCTGCGCAAAAGCGGGTCATAAGTGTCGTAAGGGCTGCCATAGACTTCGGCTTTTCCTGTCCTAGGTGCCGTGAAGCCACTCGTCACGGATGTTATGCTTGAAGGCTGCTAAGGCCTCTGCGTCCGGACAGTCGACAATTCGATTTTTCTTGGTTAGGAACCGTGTCCAGAATTGTCTGGCCGATTCCTCTGGCTGCTAAATTATGTGGCTTAGGTCATCAGCGTCTGGTGGTCGCACATAAGTGCCCTGGAAATTGTCGAGGAATGCGGCTTCCAGGTCCTCCCAACAACCAATTGATTCTGCTGGCAAGCTGTTAAGCCAATGCCGAGCTGGTCCTTTAAGCTTGAGTGGGAGGTATTTGATGGCGTGTAAGTCATCACCGCGGGCCATGTGGATATGAAGGAGATAGTCCTCGGTCCATACCGCAGGATCTGTTGTGCCGTCATATGATTCGATGTTCACGGGTTTGAAACCCTCGGGGATTTGATGATCCATTACTTCATCTGTGAAGCATAGTGGGTGTGCGGCGCCTCTATACTGGGCTATATCACGACGCAGCTCAAACGAGCTTTGTCTACTGTGTTCTGCCCGGCTGGATTTACTATATCCGGCGTGACGAGTACCGTCTCATGCCGTGGGGCGCCCACGTGATTCGTAGATCGATCTTGTTTGCCTTGCCTTGTCCTATAATATCTCTCATAGGTCTGGCGCATTCTCCCATTCCTTGGTAGTTTTTGAGCGGCGCCGGGGTGCGACTTGAGTGGAGGGCCGAGAGGCCTCTCTGTCGCGGCCACGGGGTGGCCGGTCGGCCGCATCATGCGCTGTTGATGTAGGTTTAAGTGCCTCCTCCTCTAATTGGGGTAGCAACCTGCGCTTTGGGTAGCTCTTGGAGGGGCGTTCAAGTTCATACTCTTCGGCCGCAAGGACTTCAGTCCATCTGTCGGCTAGCAAATCCTGATCAGCTCTAAGATGTTGCTGTTTTTTCTTGAGGCTATTCGCCGTGGCCATAAGCCTGCGTTTGAAACACTCTTGTTTGACAGGATCCTCCGGCACGACAAATTCGTCGTCGTCGAGGCTTGCCTCGTCTTCGGAGGGAGGCATATAATTATCGTCCTCAACCTCTCTGTCTGCCGCTCTCTCATGAGGGCTGGCTTCTCTATCCTCCTATGTTGAATCTTGCTGAAGGTGGTTGTCTTCGGCAATGTCCGGGGTGTTATTATCCCCCGTGCCGGAATCACCGTTTTTGTTTTGGTGGGATTTAGAATGGCGCCGCTGAAGCCGGCGCTTAGGCTGCTTCTTGGAGGGGTCATCCTCCACTGTTCCATCGCCATTGCCTTCTTTTGGGGTATCATATGACAAGGTGGCTTTCCAGTGCCCTATAGGCGCTGGATCTTGATCGTCTCCTCCATCGGCGTCCATACCGTCGATGTCTTCGGAGTCGAAGTCGAGCATGTCGGTTAAATCATCGAAAGTGGCTACGAAGTGGGTGGTGGGTGGGCTTTGAATTTCTTCATCATCCGCATCCCAACCTTGCCGGCTATAGTTCGGCCAGGGCTCTCCTGACAAAGAGAGAGAGAGACTTTAGTGAATTCATAATATCGCCGAAGGGCGAGTGCTGAAAGATGTCCGCGGCGGTGAACTCCATGATTGGCGCCCAATCGGGTTCGATCGGTCGGGGCACAGAGGGCTCGGAGTCCCGAGAGGAGTCCGGCTCCTTGGAGTCATGGGCTTCGCAGAGAATAGGGCTGGTGTTCAGCTCGATCGCCGTAGAGATTGTAGTCCCCGAGGCGGTGTCTAACCACCCATCCTTGGTTGGTGTGATCGGCTCCGAGCTAGGGGTCGGAGCGGACACAGGTGCGGCCTCCAGGGCACTGTTCGGCGGCAGAGCTAAATCATGTCCATCGTGACAGTGCGGCGCGCTCGGCTATGGCTTGAATCCGTCGAAGATCAAGTCTCCGTGGATGTCGGCCGTGTAGTTCAAACTTCCAAATCTGACCTGATGGCCAGGGGCGTAGCTTTCGATCTGCTCCAGATGACCAAGCGTATTGGCCCGCACTGCAAAGCCGCCGAATACGAAGATTTGTCCGCGGAGAAAAGTCTCACCCTAGATCGCATCGTTGTTGATGATCGGAGAAGCCATCGGGCCTAAAAGCGACGACACAGAGGAACTCTCAATGAAAGCACCAATGTCGGTGTCAAAACCGGCGGATCTCGGGTAGGGGGTCCCGAACTATGCGTCTAGGTCGGATGGTAACAGGAGGCAGGGGACACGATGTTTTACCCAGGTTCGGGCCCTCTTGATGGAGGTAAAACCCTACGTCCTGCTTGATTAATATTGATGATATGGGTAGTACAAGAGTAGATCTACCACAATATCAGAGAGGCTAAACCCTAGAAGCTAGCCTATGGTATGATTGTCGTTTGTCCTACGGACTAAAACTCTTCGGTTTAAATAGACACCGGAGAGGGCTAGGGTTACATAGAGTCGGTTACAATGGTAGGAGATCTACATATCCGTATCACCAAGCTTGCCTTCCACACCAAGGAAAGTCCCTTCGGACACGGGACGAAGTCTTCAATCTTGTATCTTCATAGTCCAGGAGTCCGGTCGAAGGTATAGTCCGGTCATCCGGACACCCCCTAATCCAGGACTCCCTCAATGCCCTTGTCTGAAATGTGGGGTAAGTTATGAAAGTACCCCCACCGATTTGAGGCAGTTCTTTTGGTTCAGGGGTACCACGGTCATTTCGCGTGTCGGGATTTCACAGGAGGTGGGAGTTTTCGCGTGCGTTGTAATTTCGGAATAGCAAGGCGCGGGTTGAGATGGAGGGAGTTGTCGGAGCACAACGAGACAAAGATATATCTTAAATATTTCGGGCTAACAAGGTGCGGGTTGAAGAGGCGGGAGTTTCGCAGCATGATAGACAGAGACGCTAGCTTGAATTTTCGGCATGACAAGGCGCGGCTTGAAATTTCGGAAGAACAAGCTTAACGTGTACCCAAAAAAAAAGACAATTTGCACCTCAACACGCACAACACACACACACACACAAACACCATTTAGACTAGAGTAAGGTACACGTGCATTGCAAGCATGAGATTTGGCAACCAAATTATGAATAAATACCACATTATAGCATGCAAGCTTTGAGTCATATATGCATGATGTAGATGTTCGTTTAATTATTATAGTTCATTTCATTCAAAATCATCTAGTTTTTATAAGAAAGCTAATCTGTTTTAAGATTCATGGAATTGTGCGTCGTAAGACATAAAGTAAAAAACAAATAATGGCAAATCATGTAGAAAAACATTTGGGCAATTCTGATACGGAAGATTCTAGAACAAATAAGAAGTGCTTGTGCTTTGATGTTTGTGCATTATGCTTAAGTTCAACCATGGAGTCTTCTAGATTATGCATGTGGCGAAATCTGGTGGAATCTAGATGATATCCAACGGCCAGTAGTGCTCAAATTTGCCATCTTTGGACCATCGGATTCGCCTCATCCAACGACCATCTTTCAAAGTTAAAGTTACCCGTACACAATATAAATAAAATAAAATAATATATATAGGGGTATAGATATAGATATGTGATGCAAAATCCACCCATCATCTCCAATTAGAATAGTGTGTCCATGCACGGATGCGATGTGGCCAAATGATGTCTTCCATCGGTATCTCAAATTCAAATTAGTCCGACCTTGTTCAATGTGTATACATTACAACATGCTCGTTTCCAAACCACACCGCGGAGATCTCCATTACATTCATGCATGCATGGGTTTCAAACATCAGGATCTCTTATTCAAATATTTGAATTCAACTTTACATTGATTGTGACCTCACCTATTCAGCTATTCTTTTACACCCACACAGTAGTCTTCTCTTTATAATTATACCACTAACTTTCTCTCGTGCATGCATGCACACACACTACCAGTCGGCATTATCCATCGCATGCATGCAATCTTTTTCTTCAGGTTGGTCTCCCATGAAGGCACACACCAACACACATTCCCCTCTCCATCATATCGGGCATTCTTTATCTCTCACGCATGCATGCGCAACGATCGATGTTCCTCTATCTATGTGTGTATATAGCTAGGTCTTTCATAGTTTTCCACACAAACTGATCAATCGATATATCCAGTGAGGTCTCACCCTCTTTCCCACGTCCACATTGATTAATCTATACCTCTCTATATAGGATTAACATATATAGCTAATACACCCACATTAGTTATGTATCCAACGTCCTCCTCTCATCATCCATGCCTTCTGCTTCATCTCTCAGATGCGTGCACAATGGCGAAGACAGGGGCGGTAAGGGCCCTGCCCACTCCCCCCTAACACTACAAAAAAAGACACATCCATGACATTTTGGGACGAACGAAAAAAAATTCGGTCATACATATGACACTTCTATGACTATAATTGCGACAAAACCTGGTATCATCATAGATGTGGTGGGCTCCTACTTCTATGACAAAAAATCATGATAGAAAATGGGCTTTTCGTCCTGGGCGGGCCGGAGACGCAGCTGCATGACATTCTTTGGGCCGTCCATGACGGAAAAAACCGTGGTAGAAGAGAGGGGGAGGAAAATTTCGGGGAGTTCCCGATTACGGTGGGAGGTCGGGGGCCGAGCGATGCGCGTTTATCTCATACATGTACGCGCGTGTGTGCGAGGCGTTGGCTCTAACTGAACCTGAGCGATTGCACTGCAGGCTACGCGTTACTGAACCCGAGCGATCGATCGATGGCTGTTAACTGAACCCGATTGATTGATTCCTTCGCTACTGCTGCTAATTGAAGCCGATCGAGGCTGCCTCTGGATGAACAGTGAGCGTTGCGGGGGGGTTTGGATGATCAGTTCCTGGTGGGGGTGGATGAACAGGACCCCGTGGGGTTGCCTCTGGATGAACAGGACCCCGATCGATCGAGCCGGTTGCGGCTGGATGAACAGGACCCCGTGGAGAGCTGGATGAACAGGACCACCCCGTGGAGGGCAGGATGAACAGTAGACAGTGGAGGGCAAGATGAACAGTAGCCCGTGGAGGGGTGGTTGAACAGGAGCCCGTGGAGAGGGGTGGTTGAACAGTAGCCGGTGGAGTAGCGCGCGGTGGAGGCTGGATGAACAGTCGCAGGTGGAGGCTGGAGGAGGTCGACGGTGGATGAACAGTAGCTCGTGGAGGCTGGAGGGGGTCGACGGTGGAGATGAACAGTATCTCGTGGAGTCCCGTTTTGCGGTACGCCACACCCCCCCCCCCCGATGAACATGACCCCCGTTTTGACCATAGCGCTCCAACACAAGTCCGTTTCGTCCGTTTTGTGGTACGCCACACCCCTCCCGATCAATAGGACCCCTGTTTCAACCATAGGAGGTCCGTTTCCTCCATTTTGCGGTATGCCAGACCCCTCCCGATGAACAGGATCCCGTTTCAAATGTGGCCGGTCCAACACAAGGCCGTTTCCTCCATTCTGCGGTACGCCAGGCCTCGTTTCCATCGCCTGTTCCGTCCAAGCCCTCCCGATGAACACGACACATTCCGTTGCCTCCCCGTGAACACGACGCATTCCATTGCCTCCCCATGAACACGAAGACGATGATGTTTCTCCGTTCCGACCCAGCCATGTACACGAGCCCTGGCCGTACGTATGCGCGAGTAGGCGTTCGAGACCCCTCCCGTATGTACACATACGTGGCCGTGTTTTCTTTCTTGCACCCTGGCCGCTGTATGTACGTGTACATGCTACGTGCGCGCCTCTACTATGACACGTGCGCGCCTCTACATCGACCAGTATATATGTACATACATGTTCGCGACCAGAATGACAATGCTACGTACACTTCGACCAGGTGGGTCCCGACTGTCAGGCACTTCCTTGCGTGCGAAGATGTAGCTGGTGGGTCCCAGCAGTCAGGGGGGCGAATCGTTTTGTTTTTTTTACCCGGACACACTTACTTGCGTGCGAAGGTGTAGCTGGTGGGTCCCAGCAGTCAGGGGGGAAACATTTTTTCGCGAAATACGGTGGCCCGTCTGGTGGGTCCCCGCTGTCAGGTGGAGGAATAATTATTTTGTGCGTAATAAAGAGCACTTCCTTGCTGCGGCCGTGGACCCAGCTGTCAGCGTCTCCACGCACAGTACTCTTCCGATGGAAGTCGGTCGCTGACCACATTGACCACGCCGCGTCGAGAGCACCATGGCGGTGGACGACGGCGAAGCCTAGGAAGGGGACGACGCGGAGCCGGGGAAGACGCGGCAGTGGATGCCCACGCGTAGAGGAGTACGAGGGTTCACTGGTTCGCTGCAGAATAACAGGGGGTGTGGGTGAGTAGAGGGATGTCCTGGCCAGCGGTGGGAGTAGTAGGGGCGGCGAGGCCTCCGCCACATCGCAGCCGGCCATGGGAGGCAGGAGCACGAGGCACGACCGGCGCTGGTTTGGGTGGCTGGAGCAAGAAGACCCGAGGTTGAAGAAGCACTACGGCCGTTGGATGGACATCGTACGGTCACTGGAGCTAGAATCGTGCATATTGACTAAGTTGACAAAGCCCCCCGTCCCCGTCAACTTAGTAGGCCCACAAGTCAGCCTCTCACCAAGGTGGGTCCCAGCTAGCAGGGGGTATTCATTTTTCTGTGCGTAATAAGGAGTCACTTTCGATGGGTCCGAGCTGACAGTAGGGGGAACGTTTTTTTCGCAAAATACGGTGGCCCGTTGGGTGGGTCCTAGCAGTCAGGGGCAAACATTTTTTTCGCGATATACTGGTGGGCGTATGGTGGGTCCCTGCTGTGAGGTGGAGGTATAATTATTTTCCGTGTAATAAGGAGGCACTTCCTTGCGGCTGCCGTGGACCCAGCTGTCAGCCTCTCCACGTACAGTATTCTTTCGATGGAATTCGGTCGTTGACCACATTGACCATGCCGCACCGACAGCACCACGGCGGTGGATGATGGCGAGGCCTAGGAAGGGGACGACGCAGAGCCGGGGACGACGTGGAGACGGGGAAGACGCGGCAGTGGATGCCCACGCAGAGAGGAGTACGAGGGTTCACTGGTTCGGCTGCGCTGCCGTTGCCGCAGAATAACAGGGGGTGTGGGTGAGTGGAGTGGATGGATGGCCTGGCCAGCGGTGGGAGTAGTATGGGGGCGGTGAGGCCTCCGCGGCAGCACAGCCGACCACGGGAGGCAGGAGCAGGCGGCACGACCGGCGCTGCTTTGGGCGGCTGGAGCAAGAAGACCAGAGGTTGAAGAAGCACTACGGTCGTTGGATGGACATCGTACGGCCAGTCGAGCTAGAATCGTGCATATTGACTAAGTTGACAAAGCCCTTCGTCCCCGTCAACTTAGTAGGCCCACTATACTGGGTCCCAGCTAGCAGGGGGAGTATTCATTTTTTTGTGCGTAATAAGGAGGCACTTCCTTGCGTGCGAAGATATAGCTGGTGGGTCCGAGCTGTCAGCGGCGGTAACATTTTTTTCGCGAAATACAGAGGCCATTTCGGTGGGTCCCAGATGTCAGGTGGAGGAAATCATTATTTTGCACGTAATAAGGAGGCATTTCCTTGCGTGCGGCCGTGGACCCAGCTGTCAGCCTCTCCACGTACAGTCCACTTCAGATGCATGTCGGTCGTTGACCACGCTGACCACGCCACACCTAGAGCACCAGGGCGGTGGACGACGGTGAGGCCTAGGAAGGGAACGACATGGAGGCAGGGAAGACTCGGCCGTTGTTTTTGTTTCCCACGCGGAGGGGAGTACGACTGTACGAGGGTTTACTGGTCCGTCTACCGTCGCCGGAGAATAACAGCAGGTGTGGGTGAGTAGAGGGATGGCTAGGCCAGCGATGGGAGTACGATGGGGCGGTGAGGCCTACGCGGCAGCATAGCCAGCCACGGGGAGGAGGGAGCAGGCAGTCCCGTCGGCGCTTTGAGCGGCTGGAGCAGGAAGAGCAGAGATTGAAGAAGCACGACGGTCGTTGGATGGACATCCAACAGTATACAAGCCATCTGTGGAAAGCCTCGAATCTGTGGAAAACAGCATACATCCCATCTGCCATTATTTCAAATAATTTACAGCCCATTTGCTAATTCTTACGGGTTTTTTTGGAGCCCATATTCTTTATGTTAGCATTATAGCCCATATTGTGGCCACGGTTAAAAAATTATACGAAATTTTGCATATGTCGGTGCGGTCTGAACTGTTTTTAATCTTGAAATTTCGAGTCACATTCAGACTGATTTTAAAAATAAATGTATATCAATATAAAATCCAATAAATTGTCCACGCATAAAAATCAGTGCAATTTAAAATCTCGAAATGAAAAAAAGATATTTGAAAATAATTGCCGGTTTGATGTGTTTTAAAAATGTACAACCCATTTCTCATTACTGATAGGCCATTTTCTCGGCCAGCCGAATGAAGCTCTCCTCATCTTGAAAGATTTGCAGCCCAATAGGCCTGATAAAGCGACTTACTTGACAAATCACAAAAGAACTGGGCTAGCCATTTTCAGAAAGAAAAAACTACTGGGCTAGTCTGTGGTAAACATAAAAGAAAAGGCTGTCTAGACAGGCCAGAGTGTCCCGCATAGCCCAGTTGACACCCTGCTTCCGTCTCAAAAACAAATTAGATAAATGCCACTCCAATTATGGCGATTCATAAAAATGCCACTGCAATTTCCAAACTTTGAAAAATGCCACTGGAATTTTTGCAAACTTTGAAAAACGCCACTGCAGTTTGCAAACTTTGAAAAACGCCACTCCAGACTTCGAAAAATGCCACTAGAAATGGCATGAAATGGCATTTTTCAAAGTGTGGAAATTGCAGTGGCATTTCTCGGATACACCAGATTTGGAGTGGCATTTATCAAATTGACCCAAAACAGAAATAACTGGGCGAGCTGCTGGGTCCCTGGTGTCAGCCGTTTGTTGTGCAATTCTCTCGTTTATTGACTACGTTGACAATGGCATGGGACCCATATGTCAGAAATCCACTAGGAGGAGCCATTTTTTATTGGCTTGAAATAAGGAGGCACTTGCTTGCGTACTGCCATGACCTTGGCGGGTCCTTGCTATCATCCTCTCCACGTACAATCATCTCCTGATTGTGTACGCGTCAACCTGCTAGGCCCACAAGTCAGCCTCTAAACCATGGAGGACAAATACAACCCATTTAAAAAAATAACAGCCCATTCCATACGTTCAAACGGAAAGTTCAACATTCAAACCAAAGTAACAGGTCTGATCCACATATAGAGTACTGAACTTCCATGTTGACGACCATCATAGCCAAGTTAACTATCTACTCCCACTAACACTCTAGTAGCATACAAGTACTAACTTACTCTTAGCTAACTAGACGATGCCGGCCGCCATCTGCTGTCCATGCTAAATGCCGGCATCGGCATCCTCCGCCTCGCCTCAGACTTGCCAGAGGTGCGATAGGGCGCGTTGCTCGCGCGCGTTGGCCCTTTCCATGCCGGCGTGGTCCACCGAAGCTTCGGCTTCCAAGCGGGAAACCCACTTGACGAGCTGGTAGTAAAAATCGGCGTCGCGAACGCGTGCGTGCCTGACAGCCTCCAAGGCTATTTGCCAGGCGCCGGCCTCCATGTAGTCGGCCTAGTTGCGGGCGCTCTGCTCGCAACTCAGAGCGTCAGTGCACTACTGCTCCATGTCCTGCTGGCGCCGCAAATCGGCGATACGATGCTCCTCCGCCAGGCGGTCGCGCTCCAACAACTCCTGCTCCTCTGCCATGCGGTCGCGCTCCAACAACTCCTCGATCTCCGCATTGCCATCTAAAGATAGATAGAATGCCTCCTCCCTCCGTCTGCCTTCTGGTGAAAACCCGAACACTAGTTCTGGCAGTGACCGCCTCCGGCGTCGCCTACCGCGGACGGGCGGGGGCATGGCAGACATGGCGAGCGACGTCGGGCTGGTGGGGGCTTATGAGGATATGGCGAGTTGGGTCACGGTGGCACCTGAGAAGGCTGGGAAACAGTACTTATAGGCGGAAGGTAGCGCGACGGTCATCGGAATTCAATGCATGCCGTGGAAAACTAGAGAAACTGAAATTATGATTGTGTCGTCCCGTCCCGTCTGGGTCGCACGCCGGCATGGCGGTCAAACGAGTGCACTCGAATCATCTCCCTCCTTGTCAATAATGATTCCACGGATTTAAAGTGTATCTTTTTTCGCATCAGTTAGCTACCTTAATTACGGCCGGCTGCATGCAGGCACTCAGAATCGCTCGCAGGTAGTACGCGAAGCAGCATGCAACGAGGCCCAGCCAAGGGCACGCATGCAGCCACTTAAATCGCTGGAATTAATTAGGCTTAAACTTCCGCATGCCGTTAATTATTGCCATGCCTTGGTCTTGCTGCTTTGCTCACGGGACTAATAAATCCCTGACGGAGGAAGTACCTTGGTTGGTGAGAGGTTTGAATTAAGCCCTGCAAACCGGAAAGGAGGTACTCCCTCCGTTTTTATTTAGTTCGCATATTAGCTTTGGTGAAAGTCGAGCTTTACAAACTTTGACCAAGTTTATATACAAAAATATTAAGATATACAATAACAAATCAACAACAAAAATATTAAGATATACAATAACAGATCATATACAAATATGTAGCTCCAAAAGCAGAGATCTAGAAAAAACATATGTTCTTCCTACTAACATGGATGCTTCTCTTGGCCAACATTCAGTACAGACTGAAAGACAAATTTGTTTGTGAAGTCTACAATTCCTCTTGCAAACGTAAGTGGTTTCACCAACAGCTAGAACCATGAGAATGAACCTAACATGATGGAGGAACATCCACTGCAATATGATTTGGTCTTCTCTCGATCACACGGCGAGACTATTTTCGGAATACAAACTTTAACTTAGGCAAAATGATGCCCATTGTATAATCAGACCAAAGTAATGAAGCACCTAGTGTTGGCCAATAAATAGTACAGTACTACTTTTCTGCAGTCCATGAAATTACTATCCAATCTTTCTGTGTCTATTTTCAAATGGCACTACATGCAGTGACTATACTATTCCCTTGTGCAGTTCAACCAAAATTGTGGACTCTTTGTTTGTTTGCCAAATAGCAACGGGCAAACATCTCTGTCTGCACAAATATCAAGCAGCTAGTAAACATATACCACACCTTGTATTTTCGGTTTAAACATGTCTCTTCCGCTTAGCATCTGTCATGTTCTGCACTGGACAATCTGATACATTTATGTTTTGCCCTGGACAATTTCATACTAAATTGATTTGCTGGTTCAGAGCAGAAATATAGCGCCTATTCTTCATCAGACCAAGGATATCCATGTTCGCAGTGATGGAAGAGGTGAAATCAATACAAACCAAATTGAGCATCCAATCATTGAATCATGTCCTGCACCTCCAATGTAGGTCCACCCTGCCAATAAATTCACATGCAAACCACTAGTATTACTATCTAATGACAGTACAAAAAGAGTAGCAAGATAGTAGCAAACCATGTACCTTCGTAATGAACAGCTCATAGTGCCACCAATTGGATATAAAGGTTTGGAAAAAAACATGCTCCTAATGTTGAACCAGTTGGACTTTTTGTGCAGTTCCACTAAAATCGAGCATCCCTGTTTGCATAGATATTGAAAGTGTGATTACTCAAAAAGTGGCACTAGTTGAAGCATAGACTCACAAATATAAGCATTCCAATTTCATAATGGGAAAAGGTAGCAAGACTGTTTCTAACCACCTGTTTGAAGGAATAAATAAAGCAACAGCGGCTGATGTCAGGAAGGCATACATAGTTTTTTTCTGAAAAACTGAGCCATTCCTAACCTTTCCGCTTCTTTTAAGCAAATTTTGTGCAGTTCTACTAAAATAAAATGCCATCACCGCCTTGACAATTCAGTGACACTGTACAAAAGGAAATGACTTAACATTACATCATGATGTCATGTATGTAGTCGATAGGCATTAGAGACAAACATACAGACCTCCTCTGATAACATAATGAACATTAATTTTAACAAAGGTGTGACTAGCTTTACCGGGATAATTTGAGTGAACTCTACATCCTTTGTTCCTTAATATAAGACGTTTTCGCGGTTCAATTTGAAGTACCCAAATGTCTAGTATTTAGAAAAGCAGGTAGTAGTTTTCTTGAGCACATATCTGGGAAAGCTTGCCACACTTTATTTATGTCCATACGCTAATGCAACACCATTCGAATACTACAAATATACACTAATCCAGTGGCTAGTGCAACAGTAGAGTAGTTAGTTTATTACAGGGTACAGTACAATGGTTTTACTGAACATATGTCAATAAACTCTAGCACTGGAAGGTTTCTATAAGAATTAACAATACAAAATGTAAAGGAAACAAGTTTCAGCATTGGTATACTAGCTCTGCATGAGCATTAAACCAAATACAAAAGTCTGAAGGTAACTAGCATTATAAACTAATGATAGTATAAAAAATTGCAAACCATGTACCTCCAAGGTAAATATCATTTCGAACTCGGGGGGGCCTTAAAAATTGCTATCCCAATCTTGATAATCGATCAAACATAAAAACTTGATCGAACGAATCAAGAAAACAGCCGGAGGAGGAGGTGCCCACTCTTGACCTTTCCTCTTGTCTTCATAATTGTCTATGCAGTTTAACCAAAATAAAATGACATCAGCGCCTTGGCATTTTGGTGACACTGTACAAAAAAATTAACTTATCTCATGAAAGTGAGGTATGTAATCTATAAGCATTAACAGTGCAAAAATCTGAACGTAGTAACAAGTTTCATCGTTGGTATACTGGCTGTGCAACAACATTAGAATGCCTTAGACTGCTGGCGTTGCTTAAATTTATCGGTGGCATTAGACTGAGAGTGGCATTAGTTAAATGTGGCATCACTTTAGCAGTAGCATTGCTTGACTTGACTGCTGGCGTTATACTAACAGCAAAAAAAGTGGCAATAAGAGCATGGGAGGCCCATTCGGACAGTGGGCGCACCAGTACGGTGTACCTCCACGGACACAAAGTGGTGAGGGAGGTATGGTTGCCCAAAGCAACAAATATCCAGGCAGCATATGTGGATTACGTCCCATTTTTGCTCTCTTTAGCCACCTTTTTCCTATGCGAGGACAACAAACCGATCGACCTGGTCATTCTCTATTGCGTTGTCATGCCTTTCTACCCTTCTTCAACCAAGAGACACGAGACTCGTTCCTTAGCTACTGATTTTCCCCTTTTCAACCTAGATGCGGGTTCGATGCCTACTCTCTTGGACAATATAGTCTCCCTTCCTTTCCTTATTCAACCCAGACATGGATTAGTCTGCATGAAGTAGGGTTTCCTTTAATAGTGCAAATTATGGTTTTCGTCTGTGTGGCCAGTAGAGCAGAGGATAGCAAATTCGGAAGATGGTGGAGTGGAAAAAGATCCACATGCAACGACGTGGCAGATGGGGCAATAGAACAAGGTTATGGTTCGAAAAGAGGTAGCATACCTGAGGGTCGGCGGGAAGTGGCTTCGCTCATGGTCGTCGTCCTCCGCACACACTACGGCAGCGAGCTTGAGGACGGAGGCCATCCCGCGCGGTCTGAGAGGACGGCCTTGTCGTCAGTGCGTGACCTCGCTCGCCGACGACGAGTGCGTCAACGCTGCACGTCCTTTTCTTCCTCGGCAGATCTGTGACCACCGGTGAGGAGGGAAAGAGGGGCCGTCTTTTTAGAGCTGGAGAGAGGGTGGTAGTGTGAGAAGCAAGTGGGCAGCCCTTAGCAAGAAAGCACTCAAGCTCCAGCCTATATATCTTTTTTATACTACTAGTACTGGAGGTGGAGTAGTGGTAGAGTAGTTTATATTTTCTCTGCATACAGTACCAGTTAGTCGTGCTTCAAAACTAATTGGCACGCCATTAAAAAAATAAAGGTCGATAACTAATGTGGCACCTCGGGCCAACGTGGCCAGATCGCATTTTGCACAAGAAATTACACACCATGTTTCGTTGACATGTGGTCCTGTTCCAACATATCAGTGAGACGACGGCGAGTAGTAGGAGTATTTCCGAACGGACATGTAGGCCGGGGCGCCTCTTCGTGAACCATGGCAAACTCGCAACCATCCACCGACTCTTTGCCTTTCCCTCTCGATTTGGGCCTGTTGTCGCATGCTCTTCCTCTCCCTCCTCCATTTTCCTTCAGCCCTTCACCCTTTCTTCTGCCATTGTTCGATCGTCTTCTCCATGGAAGGAACAGGCCGGAAACGACCCCGTTATTCTTGCCCCGATCTGAAAGATGACGTGGTGGAGGAACTCATTGATCGGTGCGACATCATCATCTCGGCTAGCATGGCAGGTTCGTTCAAGCCCATTCTCGACTCAACTAATAACATCATTACAAAGAACCCAAGAGTCAAGGAGCGGTTTGATCTCCCCTATCTTCTTCACCGTGACCCTGATGATGACTGGCGCCAGCACGACGGAGGCCTCGCCCTGTGCAAGTTGATGCCGCTTGATAATGATACGTATGATGTTAAGATGCCATTGCTTGAGGGCAAGGCTTGGGCGGGCGCAAATGGAGATTGGGTTGTTTACATTGGGTCCAACTGCGAGTGGGAACTTGTGAATGTGTACACTCGTCACCGGTTTCCACTTCCAAAAATCTCAGCACACTGCCCAGAGGTTGAGCACACCGGTAATGTACGCACGTTCAAATACGATCATGGTGACTGTATTGAAGATAGCAATTTGTCGAGTTCCCAACCACTCTTGGAATTACAGCGACTATGATGTTGTTGCTATCTTCGACAAGCTTGTTGCCTTCACTCGATGGATATTGCTCAAAAATCAATTTCTGTACACGGATGAGTACTATGATGCAATTCAATACGAGCGCCTTGTGTTTGCTGCCACCACTCGTGGCACTGTTTTTGCATGGCATCCTCATAGTTTCGGTATGTTTGTCTTCCACCATAATTATAATTGTTTCATCCACATGCATGCGGGTTAGCAAGTTTCCCTTTACTAATTAACCTTCTTCTTGTGTTTCCAAGGTCCTGTGAACATCCCACCACCTATACTTGAAAAAATTTATAACCAAGGGGGAGATGACAATGGTGATGATCACGAGCATGAGGACGAGCAGCGCCCATATACTCTGTGGCGTCTGGCAACTAATTCCGATGGATCACCTCTTCTTGTGTGTATATAGCCCACTAATGATGTTACTGGTAAGGAAGCAGGTGTCTCCCATGGTCGCACTCTTCGGACCTATTCCAACACCCGTTGCATGGTATTCATGATGGATACTAGTGTGCTAGCGCCAACTCCTTCTCCCTGGTACAGAATTGATAGTCTTGGAGAAAACTCGCTCTTCCTTGGACAAAACTATCCGATGATGGTGAAAGGCGATCCAACTGTTGTTGAGACATTTATGAGAAGCAAATGTGTCTATACCTCGGACATTTGTGTGGTTCCCTACCCTGGTAGGGATATAGTAGGCCGCTTCAGCCTGGATGATCAGTCCTGCATTGGTTTCCAGATCGACAATCGATGGCCCGTCCCAGAGAATCACTTGTGGTTCAAAGCAAGCGTTTCCAACGCCAAGGAATGGTTGAGTTGAAGTTCATTTCATTGCTTGTTATTTGTTGTGTGGTGAACACTTTAGTATTTATAATGTATCCTCGTTGTCGATGTGGGTTGATGACCTGTTGTATGTAATAAAATGATATGCGTGTGATAAACTTACTAAATTTATGAATGGCTTTCGAGTCGCTTCTCTGAGTGAGTGGTGCGACGAGGCAAAAAAATATTTTCCGAATACATAATTGTACGTGCATTGCAACAGGTTATCGGATGAGGCCAATCAACAATAGTAGTACACTATTTGTACTAGCTTCAGATGCTTTGCGCGTCGGGCGGGTGTTTTTACTGTAGCCATATGTTAATGTGTTCGTTGTACGTAACTAGCACCTAGAATCCTCGATACTAGTACTATATAGTAGGAGTAAGTAGTAGGGAGTAGTAGGGTGGCATGGGCTAGAACAAGCATTCACGTCCAGGAGTACGGCACACGCCACCACCACGACATCCATCTGACACCATATTATTTCTTGGAGTCCATGCTAGAGCAATCTCTTCAACCTCATTGTTTCTCTAACTTCAGCCATCGCGCGGCGGGCAAGGTAGGGGTTTGCCGATAGTCGGTTTCCTTAACTGCGTTCCCACTTGTAAGGCCAACTCCAACGCACAACCCCAAACACACCTCCGTTTTGCACGAACTCCAACGATAATTTTGACTAGAAAAGCAAGACCAAAGAAAACAAGAACCACAAGAATACATTTTACTACTCCTGTAAGTTGGATTAGTGCCTTCTCGATGCATTCATTGTTGATCTGCGGAGGCTCGATCTTGCGTCTGTGCTAGCTAAAAGTGATAGAACATCTACTAAATTGCACTCTATCAATATATGGATGTACTCTTCTTCCCAATACAAAAACTTGCATCCATTCTACTCCCTCCGTTGAACAATACATGCCTTCTATTTGTCAAAATATATATGTATCTAGACATGTCTTAGTATATAGGTGCATCCATTTTTGGACAAATGGAAGTCAAGTATTTTGGAACGGAGGGAGTACACAATAAAAATTTTAAGTTAGCACAACTTGTCTAATCCGAGAAAAGAACCGAAGATTTGGTCGGGTTCTTCCTCCTTTTGCCGACACGTGGGACATCCAGCATCCAGGTCGTGTCATGAAAGAAAATAGAGTGGTAGTTGAAGCCACGAGATGTGCATCTTGGGTTAAACTCTAAATAGAATCTTACTACTCTTGAGTAACTCCAAAAGCAGCCACCGAAGATCTTTATTGGATTTGTTTTTCATCATCAGCATGTCGAGGTGAAAGATGTGCAGGTTCAGTGGGTCCTCTTGCGTTTTCACTGACATGTGGGGCCTCATGTGAGCAAACAGACGATGGGCTCCGCGCGTCCGCTGGCTGGCTGAGAAGAGAGATAGAGGAGGGCTGAGCATGGACTGCAGGAAATTTGTTCTACGTACCTCGATATAGTGGGGTGGCATGGGCCATAACTCAGTAGCATTCACGTCTAGCAGTACGGCACACGCCACCCACATGAGTCCCATCCGACACCAATTTTCTTGGAGTTCGTGCTACAGCCATCTCTTCTCCCTCCTGTTTTCTCAGCCATCGCGCGGTGGGCGGGGTGGGGGTTTGCCAATAGTCGGTTTGCTCAACTACGGTCCCACTTGTAAGTGAAAATGCAACACTGCACACATTCCCGCTTGAGCGGCTTGCCGGACCAACCGTGTGGGGGTGCGACGCGAACACGGCAGGCTTTTCCTTTTGAACTCGTAACTTGTAAAATTTGGTTCTGCTCCAGGGCGCGACCGATAGATAGAAAATAACGATTTTGCCTAGAGTAAAGAGAAGTTTGGTTCTGGCGCCGTTCATGCATGGAGTACGTACTAAAATTATGAAGTTGATGTGAAAGGTAAGATAATTACTGTAGTATCATATACTACTACATGGATTTGATGGAAAGATAAAAATACATACGGATCCATCAACGTTCAACGACATCCTCACGCCCTAGTGCGCTGGGTCACCAACCGACGTGTGAGGAGTTGCGGCGTTGGCGGCGAGCTCAACGTGCTTCTGAACAGTGCCGTCCAAGGTTGCCCTGCGCTCCAAGAAGGCCAGCGTCCTATCGTCCTCCTCTTGCATGTAGTAGTCCTTGTGGACGATTTGCGCGTAGACGTGGGTGATTATGTCGATGGTGTCTTGCTGCGCCAGGCGATGCGCGGCGAGTGCGACCTCGAGGTGGACATTCTCCGGCGCGACGGTGGGAAGTCGCAGGGCCACCAGTGCGTCGAAGAGGTTGTTACCATAGTGGCCATTGAGGGTGGCGGGCATCGTAGAGCCTGGGCGCGTCGGCTGGAGGCTTACGTCAAAGTCGTCCGCAATCTTCTTGACGACGGTGAACTTGTCGAGGAAATCGACGATGACCTCGTCAAACAAGGAGACGAAGCTGTCGTCCAAGCGGCCCCTCGCCCTGGCGGCCTCAAGCAATACTACCTGGAGACGTTCCTCGGTGCCGGTGGACGTGTTAGTACTCCTAAATCCAGACGGTGGTGCTACTAGTACTAGTAGTAGTACTACCAATGTAGTAGTAGGAGTACTAGCACTGTACTACCTGTTGGTCAAATTATTACGTGCTACTCCTCACAGTGAAGTGACAAGACCATGCGTCAGAGATGACACCTGAGTATAGGCGCCGTGTTCGGCATACCATAGTCAGCCTCACCGTCTGGAGTCACTATCATCATGGCTGTAGAGCTAGCCTGCTTACAACTAGCCCCGTTCGACAAAATTTCCCGTGCGTAGATGCCCGTGCATTGCACGGAACACCAAGATTGGGGGTGGACGGCTAAGGCAGCGGCCATCGCACCAGATTTTTCCACGGCCTTCTACTCCTAGATGTGTACACGTGTGCTGGTGTGTGTTGTGTGCTGGGTGTGCGCGAGTGTGTCCTTCTCTGCATGCCGCCGCGCAGTGGTGAATTGTGCGTGAGTGCGTCCTTCGCACGCAAGAAGTTTGTCCTCAATGCGCCCTCAATTTACTAGCGTGCAGGGTGCTACCCCGAGTGGTTTCAACTTTTTTTACTTCACCGTGTGTCAGATGGGCCTCTAGTTTACTTATTTTCACCCACTGCCACATGGGCCAGCACACGAAGATACAGAACACGAGCTGACAAGGCAGCATGTAGATTGGTTGACTGGTCAACTAAACAATATATGGAGCTATACGCTGACACAGTGAGCGTATAATCCGTCGGTATAGAGAGTCCGAGTGAGAGTGGAGGCCCGTGAGAGATAGCAGAGAGAGAGAAAGAGCTACTCCCTCCATTCGATAATGTAGTTCCAACATTTTTTTAAGTCAAACTTTTGAAACTTTGACCAAGTTTATAAAGAAATTACTTATATCTACAATATCAAAGATAAATGATAGTATGAAGTAAGTACATGTTGTGATGAATCTAATGATCGTTCCAGATGTAAATGTTTTTCTCCACATATACCTGGTCAAACATTTTTGAGGTTTGACTTTTCAAAACATCCATATGCTTATGGACGTGACAGAGTCCCTAACAAGAGAGAGAGAGAGAGAGTGAGTGAAAAAAGTGTGTGTGCGTGTGTGAAAGAGACATGGACAACACACAATAAAAGTAGAGAAAAAGTGTGTGTGTGTCTTATGCAAACATATCACACATGCATCTTCGACAACGGAGGCAAGGTGAGGAGATAGTGTGTGGTTGTTTGGAACCGAGAGAGCAAGACCCCTAAGCTAGCACGTGGCCAAGAGGGGTCTGACAAACAAGGGAGAGAGGTCGAGAGAGACGTACGGAGAAAATGCAGACATGGGGAGGAGAGAGTGTATGTTTGTCATAGAGAGATCCCCTGGAGATCGTGATGGGACTACATGGGTGGGAGATCGAGTGACAAGGTGTGTGCGCGATAGAAGATGCCCTGAGAGATATCGAGATAGACGTATGGATGGAAGGAGACAATTGATGGGTTTCGTAGTAATTTCAAAAAAATTCCTACGCACACGCAAGAACATGGTGATGCATAGCAATGAGAGGGGGAGTATGATCTACATACCTAGTAGATCGACAATGGAAGCGTTTGGTTGATGTAGTCGTACGTCTCCTACGATCCGACCGATCAAGCACCGAAACTACGGCACCTCCGAGTTCTAGCACACGTTCAGCTCGATGACGATCCCCGGACTCCGATCCAGCAAAGTGTCGGGGAAGAGTTCCGTCAGCACGACGGCGTGGTGACGATCTTGATGTACTACTGCAGCAGGGCTTCACCTAAACTCCGCTACAATATTATCGAGGGCTATGGTGGAAGGGGGCACCGCACACGGCTAAGGAATAGATCACGTGGATCAACTTGTGTCTTTCTGGGGTGCCCCTGCCTCTGTATATAAAGGACTAAAAGGGGGGAGGCTGGCCGGCCATGAGGGGCGCGCCAGGAGAGTCCTACTCCCTCTGGGAGTAGGATCCCCCCCCCAATCCTAGTTGGAATAGGACTCGCGGAGGGGGGAAAAGAGAGAGAGGGGCCGGCCCTCTCTCCTTGTCCAATTCGGACCAAGGGAGGGGAGGGGCGCACGGCCCACTATGGGCTGCCTCTTCTCTTTTCCACTAAGGCCTAATAAGGCCCATCTAGCTCCCCGGGGGGTTCCGGTAACCTCCCGGTACTCCGGTAAAATCCCGATTTCACCCGGAACACTTCCGATATCCAAACATAGGCTTCCAATATATCAATCTTTATGTCTCGACCATTTCGAGACTCCTCGTCATGTCCGTGATCACATCCGGGACTCCGAACCACCTTCGGTACATCAAAATGCATAAACTCATAATTTAACTGTCATCGTAACCTTAAGCGTGCGGACCCTACGGGTTCGAGAACAATGTAGACATGACCGAGACACGTCTCCGGTCAATAACTAATAGCGGGACCTGGATGCCCATATTGGCTCCTACATATTCTACGAAGATGTTTATCGGTCAGACCGCATAACAACATACATCGTTCCCTTTGTCGTCGGTATGTTACTTGCCCGAGATTCGATCGTCGGTATTCCAATACCTAGTTCAATCTCGTTGTTGGAAAGTCTCTTTACTCGTTCTGTAATACATCATCCCGCAACTAACTCATTAGTCGCAATGCTTGCAAGGCTTAAGTGATGTGCATTACCGAGAGGGCCCAGAGATACCTCTCCGACAATCGGAGTGACAAAACCTAATCTCGAAATACGCCAACCCAACATGTACCTTTGGAGACACCTGTAGTACTCCTTTATAATCACCCAGTTACGTTGTGACGTTTGGTAGCACCCAAAGTGTTCCTCCGGTAAACGGGAGTTGCATAATCTCATAGTTATAGGAACATGTATAAGTCATGAAGAAAGCAACAGCAACATACTAAACGATCGGGTGCTAAGCTAATGGAATGGGTCATGTCAATCAGATCATTCACTTAATGATGTGATCCCGTTAATCAAATAACAACTCATTGTTCATGGTTAGGAAACATAACCATCTTTGATTAACGAGCTAGTCAAGTAGAGGCATACTAGTGACACTTTGTTTCTCTATGTATTCACACATGTATTATGTTTCCGGTTAATACAATTCTAGCATGAATAATAAACATTTATCATGATATAAGGAAATAAATAATAACTTTATTATTGCCTCTAGGGCTTATTTCCTTCAGTCTCCAACTTGCACTAGAGTCAATAATCTAGATTACACAGTAATGATTCTAACACCCATGGAGCCTTGGTGCTGATCATGTTTTGCTCGTGGAAGAGGCTTAGTCAACGGGTCTGCAACATTCAGATCCGTATGTCTCTTGCAAATTTCTATGTCTCCCACCTGGACTAGATCCCGGATGGAATTGAAGCGTCTCTTGATGTGCTTGGTTCTCTTGTGAAATCTGGATTCCTTTGCCAAGGCAATTGCACCAGTATTGTCACAAAAGATTTTCATTGGACCCGATGCACTAGGTATTACACCTAGATCGGATATGAACTCCTTCATCCAGACTCCTTCATTTGCTGCTTCCGAAGCAGCTATGTACTCCGCTTCACATGTAGATCCCGCCACAACGCTTTGTTTAGAACTGCACCAACTGACAGCTCCACCGTTTAATGTAAACACGTATCCGGTTTGCGATTTAGAATCGTCCGGATCAGTGTCAAAGTTTGCATCAACGTAACCGTTTACGATGAGCTCTTTGTCACCTCCATATACGAGAAACATATCCTTAGTCCTTTTCAGGTATTTCAGGATGTTCTTGACCGCTGTCCAGTGATCCACTCCTGGATTACTTTGGTACCTCCCTGCTAGACTTATAGCAAGGCACACATCAGGTCTGGTACACAGCATTGCATACATGATAGATCCTATGGCTGATGCATAGGGAACATCTTTCATATTCTCTCTATCTTCTGCAGTGGTCGGGCATTGAGTCTTACTCAACTTCACACCTTGTAACACAGGCAAGAATCCTTTCTTTGCTTGATCCATTTTGAACTTTTTCAAAACTTTGTCAAGGTATGTGGTTTGTGAAAGTCCAATTAAGTGTCTTGATCTATCTCTATAGATCTTAATCCTAATATGTAAGCAACTTCACCGAGGTCTTTCATTGAAAAACTTTTATTCAAGTATCCCTTTATGCTATCCAGAAATTCTACATCATTTCCAATTAGTAATATGTCATCCACATATAATATCAGAAATGCTACAGAGCTCCCACTCACTTTCTTGTAAATACAGGCTTCTCCAAAAGTCTGTATAAAACCAAATGCTTTGATCACACTATCAAAACGTTTATTCCAACTCCAAGAGGCTTGCACCAGTCCATAAATGGATCGCTGGAGCTTGCACACTTTGTTAGCTCCCTTTGGATCGACAAAACCCTCTGGTTGCATCATATACAACTCTTCTTCCAGAAATCCATGCAGTTTTGACATCCATCTGCCAAATTTCATAATCATAAAATGCGGCAATTGCTAACATGATTCGGACAGACTTAAGCATCGCTACGGGTGAGAAGGTCTCATCATAGTCAATCCCTTGAACTTGCCGAAAACCCTTTGCGACAAGTCGAGCTTTGTAGACAGTAATATTACCGTCGGCGTCAGTCTTCTTCTTGAAGATCCATTTATTCTCAATTGCTTGTCGATCATCGGGCAAGTCAACCAAAGTCCAAACTTTGTTCTCATACATGGATCCCATCTCAGATTTCATGGCTTCAAGCCATTTTGTGGAATCTGGGCTCATCATCGCTTCTTCATAGTTCGTAGGTTCATCATGATCTAGTAGCATGACTTCCAGAACCGGATTACCGTACCACTCTGGTGCGGATCTTACTCTAGTTGATCTACGAGGTTCAGTAGTATCTTGTTCTGAAGTTTCATGATCATTATCATTAGCTTCCTCACTAATCGGTGTAGGTGTCGCAGAAACAGGTTTCTGTGATGTACTACTTTCCAATAAGGGAGCAGGTACAGTTACCTCGTCAAGATCTACTTTCCTCCCACTCACTTCTTTCGAGAGAAACTCCTTCTCTAGAAAGGATCCATTCTTAGCAACGAATGTCTTGCCTTCGGATCTGTGATAGAAGGTGTACCCAACAGTCTCCTTTGGGTATCCTATGAAGACACATTTCTCCGATTTGGGTTCGAGCTTATCAGGTTGAAGTTTTTTCACATAAGCATCGCAGCCCCAAACTTTAAGAAACGACAACTTTGGTTTCTTGCCAAACCATAGTTCATAAGGCGTCGTCTCAATGGATTTTGATGGTGCCCTATTTAACGTGAATGCGGCCGTCTCTAAAGCATAACCCCAAAACGATAGCGGTAAATCAGTAAGAGACATCATAGATCGCACCATATCCAGTGAAGTACGATTACGACGTTCGGACACACCATTACGCTGTGGTGTTCCGGGTGGCGTGAGTTGCGAAACTATTCCGCATTGTTTCAAATGTACACCAAACTCGTAACTCAAATATTCTCCTCCACGATCAGATCGTAGAAACTTTATTTTCTTGTTACGATGATTTTCAACTTCACTCTGAAATTCTTTGAACTTTTCAAATGTTTCAGACTTGTGTTTCATTAAGTAGATATACCCATATCTGCTTAAGTCATCCGTGAAGGTGAGAAAATAACGATATCCGCCACGAGCCTCAATATTCATCGGACCACATACATCTGTATGTATGATTTCCAACAAATTTGTTGCTCTCTCCATAGTACCGGAGAACGGTGTTTTATTCATCTTGCCCAAGAGGCACGGTTCGCAAGTACCAAGTGATTCATAATCAAGTGTTTCCAAAAGTCCATCAGTATGGAGTTTCTTCATGCGCTTTATACTGATATGACCTAAACGGCAGTGCCACAAATAAGTTGCACTATCATTATCAACTCTGCATCTTTTGGCTTCAACATTATGAATATGTGTGTTACTACTATCGAGATTCATCAAAAATAGACCACTCTTCAAAGGTGCATGACCATAAAAGATATTACTCATATAAATAGAACAACCATTATTCTCTGATTTAAATGAATAACCGTCTCGCATCAAACAAGATCCAGATATAATGTTCATGCTCAACGCTGGCAGCAAATAACAATTATTTAGGTCTAATACTAATCCCGAAGGTAGATGTAGAGGTAGCGTGCCGACCGCGATCACATCGACTTTGGAACCATTTCCCACGCGCATTGTCATGTCGTCCTTTGCTAGTGTTCGCTTAATCCGTAGTCCCTGTTTCGAGTTGCAAATATTAGCAACAGAACCAGTATCAAATACCCAGGTGCTACTGCGAGCTCTAGTAAGGTACACATCAATAACATGTATATCACATATACCTTTGTTCACCTTGCCATCCTTCTTATCCACCAAATACTTGGGGCAGTTCCGCTTCCAGTGACCAGTCTGCTTGTAGTAGAAGCACTCAGTTTCAGGCTTAGGTCCAGACTTGGGTTTCTTCTCTTGAGTAGCAACTTGCTTGCCGTTCTTTTTGAAGTTCCCCTTCTTTTTCCCTTTGCCCTTTTTCTTGAAACTAGTGGTCTTGTTGACCATCAACACTTGATGCTCCTTCTTGATTTCTACGTACCTCCGCGGCTTTCAGCATTGCGAAGAGCTCGGGAATAGTCTTATTCATCCCTTGCATATTATAGTTCATCACGAAGCTCTTGTAGCTTGGTGGCAGTGATTGGAGAATTCTGTCAATGACGCAATCATCTGGAAGATTAACTCCCAATTGAATCAAGTGATTATTATACCCAAACATTTTGAGTATATGCTCACTGACAGAGCTGTTCTCCTCCATCTTGCAGCTATAGAACTTATTGGAGACTTCATATCTCTCAATCCGGGCATTTGCTTGAAATATTAACTTCAACTCCTGGAACATCTCATATGCTCCATGACGTTCAAAACGTCATTGAAGTCCCGATTCTAAGCCGTAAAGCATGGCACACTGAACTATCGAGTAGTCATCAGCTTTGCTCTGCCAGACGTTCATAACATCTGGTGTTGCTCCAGCAGCAGGCCAGGCACCACGCGGTGCTTCCAGGACGTAATTCTTCTGTGCAGCAATGAGGATAATCCTCAAGTTACGGACCCAGTCCGTGTAATTGCTACCATCATATTTCAACTTTGCTTTCTCAAGGAACGCATTAAAATTCAATGGAACAACAGCACGGGCCATCTATCTACAATCAAACATACATAGCAAGATACTATTAGGTACTAAGTTCATGATAAATTTAAGTTCAATTAGTCAAATTACTTAAAGAACTCCCACTTAGACAGACATCCCTCTAATCCTCTAAGTGATCACGTGATCCAAATCAACTAAACCATAACCGATCATCACGTGATATGGAGTAGTTTTCAATGGTGAACATCGTTATGTTGATCATATCTACTATATGATTCATGCTCGACCTTTCGGTCTCCGTGTTCCGAGGCCATATCTGCATATGCTAGGCTCGTCAAGTATAACCCGAGTATTCTGCGTGTGCAAAACTGGCTTGCACCCGTTGTAGATGGACGTAGAGCTTATGACACCCGATCATCACGTGGTGTCTGGGCACGACGAACTTTGGCAACGGTGCATACTCAGGGAGAACACTTCTTGATAATTTAGTGAGAGATCATCTTATAATGCTACCGTCAATCAAAGCAAGATAAGATGCATATAAAAAGATAAACATCACATGCAATCAATATAAGTGATATGATATGGCCATCATTATCTTGTGCTTGTGATCTCCATCTCCGAAGCATTGTCGTGATCACCATCGTCACCGGCGTGACACCTTGATCTCCATCGTAGCATCGTTGTCGTCTCGCCAAGTTTGTGCTTCCACGACTATCGCTACCATTTAGTGATAAAGTAAAGCATTACATCGTGATTGCATTGCATACAATAAAGCAACAACCATATGGCTCCTGCCAGTTGCCGATAACTCGGTTACAAAACATGATCATCTCATACAATAAAATTCAGCATCATGTCTTGACCATATCACATCACAACATGCCCTTCAAAAACAAGTTAGACGTCCTCTACTTTGTTGTTGCAAGTTTTACGTGGCTGCTACGGGCTTAAGCAAGAACCAATCTTACCTACGCATCAAAACAACAACGATAGTTTGTCAATTTGACTCCGTTTTAACCTTTGCAAGGACCGGGCGTAGCCACACTTGGTTCAACTAAAGTTGGAGAGACTATCGCCCGCAAGCCACCTATGTGCAAAGCACGTCGGGAGAACCGGTCTCGCGTAAGCGTACGTGTAATGTCGGTCCGGGTCGTCTCGTCCAACAATACCGCCGAACCAAATTATGACATGCTGGTAGGCAGTATGACTTATATCGCCCACAACTCACTTGTGTTCTACCCGTGCATATAACATCAACATATAAAACCTAGGCTCGGATGCCACTGATGGGTTTCGTAGTAATTTCAAAAAAATTCCTATGCACACGCAAGAACATGGTGATGCATAGCAACGAGAGGGGGAGTATGATCTACATACCTAGTAGATCGACAACGGAAGCGTTTGGTTGATGTAGTCGTACGTCTCCTACGATCCGACCGATCAAGCACCGAAACTACGGCACCTCCGAGTTCTAGCACACGTTCAGCTCGATGACGATCCCCGGACTCCGATCCAGCAAAGTGTTGGGGAAGAGTTCCGTCAGCACGACGGTGTGGTGACGATCTTGATGTACTACTGCAGCAGGGCTTCGCCTAAACTCCGCTACAATATTATCGAGGGCTATGGTGGAAGGGGGCACCGCACACGGCTAAGGAATAGATCACGTGGATCAACTTGTTTCTTTCTGGGGTGCCCCTGCCTCTGTATATAAAGGACTAAAAGGGGGGAGGTTGGCGGGCCATGAGGGGTGCGCCAGGAGAGTCCTACTCCCTCTGGGAGTAGGATTCCCCCCCCCCCAATCCTAGTTGGAATAGGACTCGCGGAGGGGGGAAAAGAGAGAGAGGGGCCGGCCCCCTCTCCTTGTCCAATTCGGACCAAGGGAGGGGAGGGGCACACGGCCCACTATGGGCTGCCTCTTCTCTTTTCCACTAAGGCCCAATAAGGCCCATCTAGCTCCCCGGGGGGTTCCGGTAACCTCCCGGTACTCCGGTAAAATCCCGATTTCACCCGGAACACTTCCGATATCCAAACATAGGCTTCCAATATATCAATCTTTATGTCTCGACCATTTCGAGACTCCTCGTCATGTCTGTGATCACATCCGGGACTCCGAACCACCTTCGGTACATCAAAATGCATAAACTCATAATTTAACTGTCATCGTAACCTTAAGCGTGCGGACCCTACGGGTTTGAGAACAATGTAGACATGACCGAGACACGTCTCCGGTCAATAACCAATAGCGGGACCTGGATGCCCATATTGGCTCCTACATATTCTACGAAGATCTTTATCGGTCAGACCGCATAACAACATACATCGTTCCCTTTGTCGTCGGTATGTTACTTGCCCGAGATTCGATCGTCGGTATTCCAATACCTAGTTCAATCTCGTTGTTGGCAAGTCTCTTTACTCGTTCTGTAATACAACATCCCGCAACTAACTCATTAGTCGCAATGCTTGCAAGGCTTAAGTGATGTGCATTACCGAGAGGGCCCAGAGATACCTCTTCGACAATCGGAGTGACAAAACCTAATCTCGAAATACGCCAACCCAACATGTACCTTTGGAGACACCTGTAGTACTCCTTTATAATCACCCAGTTACGTTGTGACGTTTGGTAGCACCCAAAGTGTTCCTCCGGTAAAAGGGAGTTGCATAATCTCATAGTTATAGGAACATGTATAAGTCATGAAGAAAGCAACAGCAACATACTAAACGATCGGGTGCTAAGCTAATGGAATGGGTCATGTCAATTAGATCATTCACTTAATGATGTGATCCCGTTAATCAAATAACAACTCATTGTTCATGGTTAGGAAACATAACCATCTTTGATTAACGAGCTAGTCAAGTAGAGGCATACTAGTGACACTTTGTTTGTCTATGTATTCACACATGTATTATGTTTCCAGTTAATACAATTCTAGCATGAATAATAAACATTTATCATGATATAAGGAAATAAATAATAACTTTATTATTGCCTCTAGGGCATATTTCCTTCAACAATATGTGTGTTCATGTTGGCTAGTAAGAGATAATCATACTTAGGAGGGTGGGAGTGCTTGCGCCTATGATGGATTGAGGTATGATGGTACTTAGGGGGGTGCGTGTCACATGGAGAGAAAACAAGGGCGGAGAGTGTTGGATGGGTCTATATGTATAGCGCGAGCGAGACATGTGTATGTGTGAACCAGGGAGATATAAGGCCAGTTTGGCTTGCGTCCTGAGCATCTTTTTCCTGCCTGGAGTTGTGGCTGGATTTCATGCACGCTTGTTTGGTTGCTACCCTGTGAAAAAGAAAGCCCGCCTGGCCTGGGATCCCTTGCACTTTAATTAGCCTGGCTGAACTCCAGACACTGCAAGTAGCCTGGCCTAGGCGACCGATTTCGAATGCCTGGTCGTGCCTGGTCGTGTGGCCACGAGGCTAACAGCAACATGGATGGATATTAGCATTAAATAATTGATGCATGGATTGATTCATGGGACGTTGATGCTTTGCCTAGCCCAAGCATGAACCAAACGCTTCAGCACCACACAAGCCTGGCCAGGCAGAAATATTTTACATCTCACGTCCACACCAGGCAGTACCGACCATCAAGGAATGAGGGTCAGGTCACGAACCAAACTCACCAATAAAGTTTGAGAAAGATTGAGGATCCCCGATAAGGCTGAGTGGTGCGTCAGATAGCTGAGAAGGGGAAAGAGATATTCCATCCGCTCGATAATGCAGTGCATGTAATTTTTTTAGAAGTCAAACTTTGGAAACATTGACCAGGTTTACGCAAATGTTATTTATATCTACAATACCAAAGATACATCATACAAAACTACATCTCATGGTGAATCTAATGGCATATGTTTGCCGTACTAGATGTAATTCTATTTCTCCACGTACAAGGTCAAACTTTGTGATGTTTGACTTTTCAATAAATCTATATGCTATGGACCGAGGAGAGTGCCTCAGTCGAGACAGATCAAGTGCGTGTGAAGGAGAATGAGTAAGTGTGCAAAAAGAGTATGTGTGTGAAAGAGAAAGTAACAACAAACGATAAATTAGAGAGAGAGTGTGTGTGTGTGCTTTTTCGTTTCTTATGCGAACATATCACGCATGCATCTCCGAGATGGAAAAGCGAGGCGAGGAGATACACGAAGATAGCTAGTGTGTGATTTTTTGCAACGGAGAGAGACACCCCTGTAGCACATGTCCAATAGAGGTGTGGCCAACAAGGAACAAAGGTCGAGAGGGACACATGGATGGCATGGATGCATGAGGAGGGAGAGAGGGTGTGTTTGTGATAGAGAGATCCCGTCGAGATCGTGAGGGGACTATATGGGTGGGAGATCAAGGGAGTGCGTGCGTGATAGAAAGATGCCCCAAGAGAAACCGAGATAGACCATGCACATGTTTGTGATGGAGACTAAGATTAGCTAGTCATATACATATAGGGGGGACTGCGTGTGCCTACAATTGAGTGAGAGACCATCATACTTGGCTAGCTGGGCAAGAGATTGTGTGTGTGCGCATGTGAGATGGAGAGAGAACGAGGGGGAGAGATAGAGTTTTAGATGGGCCTATCGAGTGCGAGTGAGATATTCATGTGTATGTGTGACCCAGGTGGATGGAGAGTTTGAGAGAGGGGGGAGAGCTCCGAGACGACATAGTGGTGTGTGAGAGAGTTACAGGCAAAGAGCCAAGGAATCTGTGTGCGTACTATGAGTGCACCCAAGATATCTAGCTTGGACTAGCTAGAGTATCATACATAGTGTGCGAGAGAGACCTATAGATGGTGTATATATGCATGTGAACTAGAAAGACCCCCCCCCCCACACACACACACAAAGAGAGAGAGAGAGAGAGATGGAGAGAAAGGGAGAGGGACGAACAAGGTTTTTGTGTCGGATGCGTGCGACAGAATTGAAGATTGTCGGCGAGAGAGAGAGGGAGAGAACAGGAGTCCGGGAGAGGGGGAGGTCGCGTTTTATGCATCAAAGACTGATATAAACCATGTTTCAATATAAACTTGCATTCAAATATTTAAATTGGAGAACATGTTGTCTGCAATCCACACATGAACGGATATATGCGTATATCAAACAAGTTCATTAATTTGACTTTCAACATGTTCATGGAGTACTATAATATTACTGTACAACATGCTACTCGATTGAGGTGTTCAATTTTGGATTTAGTTCACTATTTTGACCTACTGAACGAGCTATTTCATTGAATCAAGATACTTCATTTTGGGTTTGATTCGCGTTTTTGAGTGGGTCAACTATTTTTCATATAGTAAATCGCTAGCAACGAGCATGTAAAAACACATTACTCCCGAGCATCATCTCTCCATCTAAAAAAGAAGTGGCAAGCTAATATTTCAAAATTTGATCTGAATCGACTTGGTAAGGTAGACGTGGATGCTCGTTCTCCCAAAATTTGAACGAACCGTTAAACATACTCTCTGCTCGGTGGAATTCGCCCAAGCAAATAAATGGGAGACTCAAAATTACCGTCCTATGTGGGACACGCATCAATTGGCCCGTTGTACATCGAGGGTAGGTTCGTAACTTCATCCAAGCGCGCCTTCTCCTCAGCCGAAATGACATGTGCCGAATAATTCATAAACCATGGTCGGCAAAACACGCTCTCCTCACCCAAAATAGCTCGTGCCCACTATTTCAAAACATGCTCTCCTCGTCCGAAATCGCTCGCGCCCACTATATTTCAAAACACGCCCTCCTCGCCCGAAATCGCTCCCGCCCAGAGAAGCAAAGTTACTCTACTATCCCCGACCCTCAGTACACAGACCCAAGCCGAGAAGCCTATAGGCAAGGGTAGAACTGTAAATCCCCCTCACATTTCAAACAAATGCGTCCGTAAGACATGGTTCCACTCCCCTCCCAATTTCCCCCGCCCGCCCCCATTCATACCTCGTGGGCGCCAAATCACCTTCTCGACGGGAAGCTCCCTTCTCCCGAGCCGCGAAACCTCAGCCCCACCTCCATGGCGCCCCCACCGCACCAATTTCACAGCCGCCCTCCTCCCTAATGCTGGAAACGCTGTCCATTTGCCGTCGTGCACTGGGCCGTGCGCCTCTTACTCCGTGTTGCTGGTGCTACCTCGACGACGGTCGTGTGAACCGTACCGGAGCCGATTCACCCCCGCCGTTGTCAACGGCGCTGGAGCGGCTCCAACTTTGGATCCGTCCAGAGTCCTGGCGCTGCTTCGGCGTAGTCGTCGACCATCGCCACATCGCTCTATCCCTGCCGCCGGTCGCCACCACAACCGCGCCGGCCTCACCGACTCGGCAGCTGGACCTGCCTACTTCACCATGCCGCCAGATAGGTCGCACCCTCATCTCAAATCACTTTATTTAGGCGTCAGTTGTCTGAATTTTTATTCTGGGCCAATCGATTTGCAATGGGAAGCAGCACTCCTCGAGGCGGCAGAGCTCCTAGGCTGTTGGTTGGCTGGTGTCTAACGTAAGGGTGCGGGGCCGCAAAGTGCGCCGCGGAAGCAGCGCTTAGATGGCTATCTTTTAGAGTTGCATGGGTTGAAGGTACTGCCGCCGCCAGATCTGGATGACGGGGAGTCTTTGTGGATTGGCCCAGGGGTAGCGCAACCACGGCAGTACGGTGGGGCGGGGAGCGGGGTTTTGGCCGAGGCCACAGACGGCGGAGGCAGGCTGCTCTGCCGTTGGTCGCTGGCTCTTCGGGGAAGATTCCGAACAATGTCATCCAGGAGGCACAAGACGGCCAGCCATCAGGCGTAGATCGGACAGTACCAAAATAAAATAAAATCGTGTGACCCCAATTTAGTCTTCAGTCAACAGACGTGTGACCACTCTCGTACCTTGCTGTTGATCTCTTAGTGTATTTCTTCAGATCAAAGAGATATGTCGTTCTTAACATTATGCGTTATCTGCATCTTCAGACACACTGTCTTCCGACTCACCACAGCTGCTCCAACAAGGGAAGCATACACCAGAAGGGAGCTATAGTCCCCACTCAACAGTTCCTTGCATCGAATGCGCGTGCCCGACATGCACAGCCACAACAACTGCAGGGCCATCCACAAGTCAGCACATGATGCTCACTCCTATGGATGGCATCCAGATAGGTTGTACCCTCATCTTACTTGTGTGCAACATTTATGGATTTGTTATTCATCTAAGCATGGAAAATAGATCATCACATTTCACTGTATATTCATGCTGATCTCTTACGGGTCTTGTTCAGGAGTTAACACTGTTCCATAGTTCAGCTAAGATACTTGTTCTTTAGGTAACACTGTTCCATAGTTATCATCCATCAGCCAATGCTATCCCACAGGCTGGTGATTATAGTATTATACCACTTCTAGTATTTCCTATGTTGTTCTTTAATACTTTTGTGTGCCATCTAGTTAATCTCGAGTACAAACGATACATATTCTGTAGCTTTCATCTGTGTTCTCCCTTTAGTTTATGAGACCTGTTGCTGCTAGTTAACCCCAGTCCTACTATTTATGTCGTCTCCTACAGGCACTCATTACATAAATCTAACTACTAGTTGTCTTCCATGCATGTCAGATATAATTGCACACACTGATATATCCACAAGAACCTCACGAAGCAATGTAAAGGCCAATAAACTTGATGTCAATGATACCCAATATGATGGAACATGTAAAGGAAGTTCTTTAGAAGACTTGCAGAAAGATGATGAATCCTCTTCACCCCACAAGGTCCTTGCTCTAACTTGGCCTGTGATATGGGTACAACATGCATATAATGTCCTGGGGTGTATCTACTCTGTTACAATGCCATGTGCTTAGCATGCTGATCATGCATGTAAATATGTCATGCCTTCCTGTTTTTCAGTACCTATTCCATTCATGATAACATGTTTTCGAATTTAAGTATTGTCATTCTACTCTATCGCAATGCCATCTGCTTAATTTGGACAACATGCTTCTGAATATCTTATGCATTGTTATTCATCAGTATGTACTTCATCTGTCTACCATACCATGTTTTTTTTACATTGAAGTGCTGTTCTAGTGCTCTGTTGCAATGCCATCTTATTTTCCCAATCATACACGTGTATGTTGCCTTAGTTATTTCTGTATGTATTCCGCTAGCATACAGTTTTACATTCAACTAGTGTTTTTTTATGTGTTGTCCTGTCGTATCCCTAGCTCTTACACCATACTCCCTCCATCCGGATTACATGTTGCCGAAATGGATAAAAAAAGGATGTATCTAGAACTGAAATACGCCTAGACCCATCCATTTTTTTCCGGATGGAGGGAATACATGTCAATATGTCATGCCTTTCTATTCTTCAGTACCTATTCCATCTCTCTGCTGCCGCATGTTTTATAATTAAAGAACCATTCTTCTATACAAGGCATGCAAGGGGAAGACGACTATGTTAGAATCTAAAGGGTTACAAACAAGGCCTTTGCAAAAGATCCAAATGCCAGGAGATAATAAACCAACTCCAGTTTTTAAAGATACTGCTCCAGCACAGAGAAACCCAACTCCTACTGAGAATAAGCAGATTCCAGTGGCCAAAGAACTAGTCCGCTCCAGTCCAGAAAAAATATGTCAACTCAACTCTAAGAAGCATGTGCGTATCCTTGCATCATGAAATTTTATAGCATGCTGATCATATTTTCTACAGGTTTCTTACCCATCTCTCTTTTAGAAAATAAGCTTAACAGATAGAAGAATTTCTGCACTGGTATCGTCTGTGAGGAAAGATTCTTGCAGGAATTCTCTGTACTCCAATGCAGATGTAAGTACCTGCTGTATATCACTATATTTTTACATCAGCATGTATTTTGTTAATCGGCGTGAATCCAACCTTTATCTGATCTAAATTTAGTTGTAGCAAAATGTATGATTAAAGGCCACAATGTTGATTTTTGTAAGGAAAACTGCCTGGTAGTTTTGCATCCTGAGCGGCATGAGTGTACTATCTCATATCAGTGGGTTTGATTACTTTGGTTCTGCAGTGGGTTTTCAGTGTTTTTTACTGTGTTGTCCTGTCGTATCCCTAGCTCTTACGTCATACTCCCTCCGCCCGGATTACATGTCGCAGAAATGGATAAAACTGGATGTATCTAGAACTGAAATACGCCTAGACCCATCCATTTATTTCCGGATGGAGGGAATACATGTCAATATGTCATGCCTTTCTATTTTGCAGTACCTATTCCATCTCTGCTATAGCATGTTTTATAATTGAAGCACCATTCTTCTATATAAGGCATGCAAGGGGAAGACGGCTATGTTAGAATCTGAAGGGTTACAAACCAGGTCTTTGCAAAAGATCCAAACGCCAGGAGATAATAAACCAACTCCATTTTTCATAGATACTGCTCCAGCACAGAGAAACCCAACTCCCATTGATAATAAGCAGATTCCAGTGGCCAAAGAACTAGTCCGCTCCAGTCCAGCAAAAGAATGTCAACTCCATTCTAAGAAGCGTGTGCGTATCCTCGCATCATGAAATTTTATAGCATTCTGATCATATTTCTACATGTTTCTTACCCGTCTCTCTTTTAGAAAATAAGGTTAAACGATACAAGACTTCCTCCATTGGGATCGTATTCGAGGAAAATATCTTGCGGGAATTCTCTGTGCTCCAGTGTTGATGTAAGTACCTGTTGTATATCACTATATTTTTAGATCAGCATGTATTTTTTTAATCGGCCTGAATCTAACCTTTATCTGATCTAAAATTAGTTGTAGCAAAATGTTAAAGGCGCCAATGTTGATTTTTGTAAGGAAAAATGCCTGGTAGTTTTGCGTACTGAGCTGCATGAATGTGCTATCTCATATCACGCACATTACTGAATTGTAGTGCTTCTCTGGTTGCCCATTCATTCATTGTGTCAATGTTGCTTTCGTATTACCTTACCTGGCTGATGATAGCTGTGCCATATTGTGTTAATTTGGTGTAGGCTAGTTGCCCAAATGTTCATTGTGTCAATGTTGCTTTCCTATTATCTGACTTGGCCAATGATAGCAATGCTAGTGTGTTAATTTTGTGCAGGTTGCTGAAGATAAGAAGACAAACTCTGAAAACAGCAAGGCAACCCCATTGTTTCTTTCCAGTAAATCTAGGGTAGGTAATATGGCAATAACTCATGATTAATCTATTTGGTTCCCGTCCTAATTTATGTTATGATGCAGTGCTCAAGACACTCTCCACTATCAATAATACAAGCCTGCCAAAATCGCCATCTGAATCTGTTCAGTATCCTTTGTCTCGAATGCGACGGAATAAATGTATGTTTGTGAACCAATTAATGGCTGAAGCAATGATGGAAATGGTGGATGAATCAGAGGTGCAGAGTCGTGCGACACAACAACTGATCAAGGTTTTCAGAGACAGTGTGGCAAAGCAGCAAGAACTTTCCCACATGCTTATGGGCGTCATCTGTGCTGAGGTTGCAGATTGTGACGTTGTAGATGGTTAGGTTCTGCTCATTTATTTGCACTGGCATCAATCTTTGATTGCCCAGTGGATGTAATTTCATGTAATATATTCTGGATGTGCAACGTTATTCCCTGTATGTCGTACCTTTGCTCGTCGTAATGGGCTCAAATTATCTAATTTGGCCTAAAGACATGAACGAACTTTAGTGGGCCCATTAAGTTAATGGGTCGTTAATAGGCCGAAAGTTAATGGTCATCCCTCTTACCTCCCGGGTCGTTAACAGGCCGACATCGAAGCGGGCAACATGTGGCCCCAATTTATTTCACGGGCCGTTAATAGGCCGTTACTAAGTTTGGGCTACATATGGCCCAACTATACTGTAGGCCTTTAGCATGCCGAAAGAGACAGCGGGCTTGTATTGGACCATGAAGAGCATGGGCCGCTAAGAGGTCGAAAGTCAGGTCGTATTGTAAACGGCCCAACTGTGTTGTGGGCCTTTAGCAGGCCGAAAGAGAAACCGGGCTGGTATTGGACCATGAAGGGCATGGGCCGTTAAGAGGCCAAAACTAAGGTCCGACTACAAATGGCCCAACTCATTTATGGTCCGTTAACAGGCCGAAAGGCACATAGGGCCGGGAATTGGCCCAACACTTAAATGGGTCACTAAAAGGCCAAAACTCAGGTCCGACTACAATTGGCCCAACTGATTTATGGGCTGTCAACAGGATGAAAGCGACACCGGGCCAGAAATTGGCCCAACACTTAAATGGGCCGCTAAAAGGCCGAAACTCAGGTCTGACTACAAATGGCCCATCAGATTTATGGACCATCAACAGGCTGAAAGACACACCGGGCCGGAAATTAGCCCAACATTTAAATGGGTCGCTAAAAGGCCGACAGATGTACATCCTGAAAATTGACCCATCCATTAAATGGTCCGTTAACAGGACGAAATCTCATCGGGCCGATATTGAGCCCAAATATATAGCGGGTTGTTAATGGGCTCGAACTAATGATGGGCTGCAATGGTGTCAAATCTTTAACGGGCCGAATTGGCACATCTCGTATGGGCCGTGGGCTTAAATGGACCTGACACAAGTAGGCCTTATATGGGCCGGCCTGCTAATTTTTACTGGGCCGGCCTTTTTCACCGGAATGGGCCACTATTGGGCCGTGCCATGTGTCGACCTATCATAGGCGCCTCCTGTCCAATGAGTGGATGACATCTGTCCCAACGATGAGCCGACACATGTTTCCTCTAGCCAATGATGATTTTACACGTGGAAAATCCCCATTGGTCGGGGCTGTTAACGGGTTATCGGATCCAAAACCCGACTCGATAGCTTAAGGGCGTTCTGTTACGGTGGATGCCACGTGTCGGTCACCCTTAACGAAAGCACTTCTGTGACGCGCGATTTATCGTCATGGAAATGGACACTTCCGTGATGATAGTTTTGGTAATGTCATGGAACACTTCTACGATAGCACAGGTATGACTATCTTGATTCTGTCATAAATTTGTCATGGATGTACATGCATGACAAAAAAAGTGACCTACTGTGACAAACATGTATCATCACGGAAGTGTATTTTTTTGTAGTGTAACATCACTATATATCAAGGCTAATACGAATGTGATCATTAGACAATTGCTGCTAAAAATGGTTTAAGTTCATGAATTGACCCTCCTCGTAAAGTTTTAGCAATGCTTGGCCCCCTAGTTCATTTATTTTTCATGGCTCCGCCACTGCGCGCATCAGCGCACGTTTTCGCCCCCTCTCTCTAAATATCGATCTCGCACTTGTGCATTCCTTCATAGTCTCCCTCCACTCGGCCCCTCGCACCATCTTCTAGCCCCCCACCGGATTTTGCCACATGTACAATCTAGCAGACTCCATGGTTGAACTTAAGCATAATGCACAAACCTCAAAACAACAGTGGTTCTCTTTTGTTCTAGAATCTTCCGTATCATAACTGCCCAAACTTTTTCCTAGTTGAATTGCCATTATTTGTTTTTACTTTATGCTTTACAACGCACAATTCCATGAATCATAAAATAGATTAAGGGCTTCTTTGATTCAAAGGATTCTCAAAGGAATTTTGGAGGATTCTAATCATTAGGAAATTTTCTGTAACATCCCAAATTTTCAATTTGGAATGTTATACACTAGATCATCATTGTATATCATATTTATTGCATTTTGGTTGATCCTAGAAATTTTTCGCAACTCAAGGACCCTCAGAGAGAGTTGGGGATTTCGTTATTTTCATATTTGAGTTGTCTCGAATTTTGAAAATAGGATCATTTGATTTTATTTATTTTATCATCAATAATTTCTATTACAAAAATATGAGAGAGGGAATAAAATGACTTTCCCAAAAATTAAGAAATATTGAGGATTTAATAAAAAAATCAAATAAGATTTTATTTGGTTTTATTTACTATTTTATTTGAATTTAGGAAAAATGCGCGTTTTCCAAAATTGCATTTAGGCCCCAAATAAATGTTCATCCTGTGCGTCTTGATTTTAGAAGACGGGGAAAATATATTTCGGGATTTTTGGAGTCCGTTTAGTATTTCTTTTATTTGTTTTTCTACATGGAATTAATTAAAAAAACGCGAACCGACTCCGGGCCGTACCCGAGCGGGACTCCGCCCGGGGGGCCTTTATAAGCCGCCCGACCCGAGCCGCCGAAGCCCATCAGCCACCGCAGCCCGCCCCGCGCCCTAACCCTAGCCGCCGCCGTTGCCGCTGCCGCGCCGCCGCCGGAGCCACCGACCGCACCCCGAGGTTGACCCCGCCGCCGTTTTTTTTAGAAAAACCGTTCGGTTTTTTCATCGGTTTTTCGTTGGTTTTTTTAGTTTCCTTTTTTTATTGGATCGGTTTTTTTCGGTTTAGTCTATTTAGTGAGCGTTCGCCCGTTCGTTCGTTTTAACGAACGTGTCCATCGTTTAGATCCAGTTAACGAACGTTCATTTGTTAAACTGTTCGTCATTTTTCTTTTTCTCGGATTAAATCCGCGATTTTTTCGATCGCGATTTCTGATCTGATTTTCGTTTTAGTATAACTTCTCGCTCGTTTATCGGAATCAGGCGATTCAAGCGCCTGGAGTTTCATCTCGAAACCCTCTTTCCGTTTAACCAACTTAAACAAGTTTTTTCCACTGTAAAAATTGCCCTAGATCCAGAATAGTAAACGAAGCTTGTTTCTTTCGCCGTTTGTCTTTCGTTGCTTCGTTCGATTTGATTCTTTTGCCAACCGGAGTTCTTAAGTTGAACTTTCTGGTTAAGTCTCTTATTTGAGTTTTACCTGTGCATTAGTTGAGTACTTATTGTATGCTTGTTTGTTTGTGATAGAGTACCCGGAGTGCGCCGCTTGTTACTTCGAATCACTAGGTTTCCCGGATCATCAGCAAGGCAAGTAACACTTTGATCATACCTCCTACTACCCAGTTTTATTGCATTAGATCAATCCTCACACATTGCATGATTAGGATCTAATTAAATTGTGGGTTTGGAAAGTAGTTGAGGTAGTACCTATTACCTGTTTATTATCAAACCTTTGGGAGTTATTTCTACGTTTGCTTACTATTGCTATGCTATGCTAGTAGACGTGGATTGGGTGAGTGATATCCATGACAGATGTGAGATTTCTTTAAATCAATGGTTTATCTAAGGTGGCAACTTAAATACACATCTGGGTGGATTGAGGTACCTGGGTATTCCAGGATTGCCTATTTTCTTTTGGACCGCCACCCAGGCTCAAAGGGATCATGAGATTATTCATGCTAGAAACTTCCGTGTGCAGCCACAAGCTATTATGGGCTCTAGCATAGTTGACTAAGTCGTGCGAACTCTTATAGTGGTAGACTAGCAGATGTAGGGGATGTAGGTGGTACGGTCTACCCGATCGTAAGGTGCTAGCGCTTATGAAAGACTATGTCTTGGTCATCCATTTCTCAAACACCATGTAGTGCGAGATATCCAACGGAGGAGATCGAGTCTTGTGGGGAAAAGTGCGCAAACCTCTCCAGAGTGTATAAACTAATCATGGTGAGTCGTGTCCCCGGTTATGGACGTCTTGAGTATCTAGTACTTGGATTATCATGTGAATCTCAACATGTTACTATAAAATTAAGTTTGATGGGTTTGTTTAATGATGTTTAATTGGGATTGAGAATGTTGTCAACCATTCTCAATGTTTAACAACCACCATGATAGTTAAATAAATTTATTCCTTTGCAGTAGGGAAAAATTGGCTTTTCGCAAAACTGTAACCATAGAGCTTTCCACCAGCCAAATATGCATATAGAATAGCTGTTTCATTCCATTACTCTCTATGTGTTACTTTGCCAGCATATTCCACGTGCTGACCCGTTTTCGGGCTGCAACGTTAATGTTGCAGACTTTTCAGACGATGATTAAGGAGTTTTAGGTCGTGGTTCTATACTCAGTGATGCCGTTGGAGTTGATGGACTCACTTATCTTCCAAGCCTTCCGCTGTTATCGTTATTAGATAGCCTTAAGCCATATTTATTGTAATAAGTTCTCTATTGAGACACTCGATGTAATAAGTGTGTGATTACTACTCTGTTATAAATCCTTCAAGTACTGTGTGGTGTCAGCATTACTGATTCAGGGATGACACCGGAGCACAGAGACTGGACCGTTTGAGGTCTGGTCGCTATATTTTCCTATCTTGATTGTTTGATTCGTAGGATTGTAAACCATAGGAATTTTTCCATACGATTCATTTGCACTAGATTTCATAGGAAACATCCCATCCACTCAAACCTCTTTGAAAGAATTCTACATTTTTCTATGCACAATCAAACACTCGTACAATCCTGTAGGATTCAAGACGACATTCCACTATAATCCCATGTTTTTCCTATTCCCGCGTTCTTAGCTTTTTTATAAAAACTAGTTGATTTTGAATGAGATGAACTATAAGAATTAAACGAAGGGCTACATGAGGCATATATGACTCAGAGCTTACATGCTATAGTGTGGTATTTATTCATAATTTGGTTGCAAAATCTGATGCGTGCAATGCACGTGTACCTTACTAGTACTTCGAGTATGTGCAAAACACGTAAATTAGAATACCAATGGCACGCTACACAGTGTCTCTCTTACAGTTCATGAAGCCACGTGGCACATGTGTAGGCGTTGTCGCGACCTCCTTGCGTGGATTGATCACAGTGACATGCTGCTGGTTCCAGAAGAATGTACTCGTCCTCCCTGAGCCATACTGGCGGTACATGCATGAAGCGAAGATGTGCACGCACTCATTCCTCGCACGCACACGCGGGTACACGGGCGAACGCAATTTTGTACCAAGATCCACCCCATGTGATAATTTGACGCGTGTAAAGTCGTTCACTTCATTGATGGTCAATTAATACAGCGCAAGCAAATTGAGTGGACGTGCAGGCGGAAGAAAGACATTATTACTCCACTACGCGCATGCGAGTAGTTAAATCGTGGGTTGCTAGTAGTACTTCCATTGGTCTCCTTTGTATTTTGTGCCAATTTTTGACAGTAACATAATATTTATGCATTTGAGCAGTGTAGTACTTGAAATTTATGTTCTGCTAAACTCATCGGGAGCCGTTTCGGGCCTCGAAACCAAAACCATCAATTAATCTTTACCTTGTTACCATCACATTCGAAAGCCTACTCACACCTACTAGTAGTACGTACCAAACCTGAACGTGTTCCCACCATGCAGGTATTAGTACTAGTGCTAGTACTTAGGTTATAAAAAGTGGAACTACCTAACCGAAAATCACTCTACCTTTCCTCCTCATAAGTGCTTCTTCTTCGTCCGTCGTTGCCATGGCCGGTGAGCAGAGCTCTAGGTCGAGAACTACTCGTAACAAGGGAGCGGCAACCAAGGCTTCGGAAAAAAAGAGAGGGCTCGCCGCCACGCAGAGACCTCAAAAGATCTCTCACGGGCAGGCGATGGCTCCCAGGAGCGCCCTAGCCGCGGAGGCGAACATGCCGAGCCGGCAGAGCTGGAGTCGTTATCCCTCGACGGCATGCCCAATCAGCTCAATAAGCAAAGGGAGTTCATCCAAGGCTTGATGGAGTTGCTGAAGGAGAGCCTCGACGACATGCCCGCTGAGCTCAATCAACAGGGGGAGTTGACCGCCGGCTTGGTGATGCTGCTGAAGAAGAGCATTGCCTCGAAGAAGAAGGCAACCGGCGAAATCCTGCGACTTCGGGAGGACAATGCGAAGCTCTGCCACGAGATCGACCTGTTGAAGGAGAAGAACGCCGGCTGGAAGAAGCTGCATGAGAATAGTAGTTCCTCGATGAAGATGCAGCAGGCCCTCGCCATGGAACAGAAGGAAGAGTTGGCGAAGCTCCGCATCAAGCACCCGGCTGCTGTCAAGGTACGTAATATGGCCGTGGAACAGATGATGAAGGCTCGCGTCGAGAAATGCCGCGTCATAGACACAATGATGAAGATGGCGGAGGAGACGCGCAAGGAGATGGAGGTCGTGGAGGCGATGAAGAAGCAGTTACGACTCCGTGACGAATTAGATCATTTGAGGTGATAATCTTCCTTCTTCTTTTGCTCCTGTGTTTCATCTTTTGCTTCGGGTGTTTCGCCGCATGTGTCACATTCTCTGCGAGGCATGAATAGAACAATGTTTTTTTAGGGAATGAATAGAACAATGCTAACAATGAGATGACTAGTAAATTAGATCATTTTTTTATCGCCATATGGCACTGGGCTGCCGTGTTTCGTGCTCCTCCATCGCAGTACTACTCCAGTGGAAAACTTGAGTATACCGCATGGTTCTTTGCTCCTCCTCGATCAGGTCGTCGGCGCATTTATACGAGCAGTCAAATCACAAGGCCCCGCCTTCCAGCAGTAATGAGCTGTCAAATCACAAAGGCCCTCGCCTCTTGTGAAACCGACCAAGCTAGACTGCCCCGCCCTCTAGCCTATTAAAAAATGTATACTTTTGTACAGCAATAGTATCGATGGATTGCGCCATGGAGCAAAACTTGAAATTAAAAAAAGGTGGTACATATAGAGAGCGCTCGTCGCCAAATTATGCATATAGCACTATTAAAAAGGCTAGTCACAATAATGTTGTCCAGCACAACCCACCCCTCAAATAAAACTAAGAGGGTGCTTGGATATGTTTTAGTCCCATGACTAAAATTAGTGGGACTAAAATATGCTAGCCTCACCGATGCTTGGATCCAAATACTAAAAAGGCTAAAATCAAGTTAATGAGCATTTATTATCCTCCAAACCCTCCAATCCAGAACTCGCCTGTGTTAAAGGAGAGGAGTTAAATGAGTAGAGAGAGGACTAATCCACATTTTAGTAGGGGTACCCCTGACTAAAAAAATTTAGTCTCAAGACTAGTTTTAGCCCCTCTTTAGTCAGGGGTGCTTGGAACTTTAGCCTCTTAAAGAGACTATTTTTAGTCAGACTAAAATAAGTCCCTTGGATCCAAGCACCCTCTAAGCATCCTGGAATTCTTTGATAAAACTAAGCACCCTGAAATTCTTTGACAACTAACTGCTGGCTATATGATGTTGGCCATATATATTGTACGTATATAATGTGAAGAAACGAGTGGTAGTACTATACCAACTAAAAGATGAAATGTAAGAAATACTAGTATGTACGTACTGAAGAGTTAAAGTAACGAGAAGAAACATAACATAGATCTGCTGGGGGCTCAGCACAACACACCCCTCAAATTAAATTAAGCACACCTGAAATTAAACTTTGCAACTATTCCGGTAGACACTGCATTAGAACCACCATGAGCAACGACACTGCCACCTTACTCGGAGTCCTCGTCCACGTCCTCGACTTCGTCCTTGTCCCTCTTCCTCTTGGCTGATACTTCTTTGCTTGAACCGCACACTTGGTTGTTGCTCTTCATCCAACCCTTGTAGATATTGAAGCAAAGATAGCCATCCATTGCAGCGTAGTGGATGTGGTCTATATCTAGTACATTCCGCTGCCATGCATGACAATGAAACATGTAATGAGGTTTCTCCAGTTTACCGTACGAAGGATGAACCATGGCTCCTGCCAGAGTCAGCATTGAAGGCTGACTAGAGGACACCAGCTGATTCTTCTGGAGGTCGAAGGTGTTGCCTACAACGAGGCCTATCCGACGCAGGACTTCTTTGTCGTTACCAAAGTCTACAGTGATGAATTTGACTAGGTTGCTCTCGGGGAAGTTCATAAAATCCTGGCAGTCAACATCGGCATGGCATATGTGGTAGACCAAGCAAACGTTATGTACACAAACCTGGATCACGGCGGGCTTCTTCCTCTCTTCATCCTTTAGATCCTTCTCTCGTCCCAGGACTATGGTGTACTCAACATCTAGCCCAGCGACCCACTCATCATCTGAGTTTTCGAACATGCGTCTGAAGCGAGAAAGGCATCCTTTCACCATCGCGGAAGAACGGGTATAGATGACGTCGAACTCATCGCCGGTGATGGTTCTAACCTTGTACTCACTGCCGATCATGGAGATTTGGGACGCCATGCATTTGGGAGGAGGGTTAGGATTAGTGGAACTGCTGTAATGTGAATGGACGGGACAACTAGGAGCGAACCGCTGTAGTATTGAAGGACGTGCGGGGACGAGTAGGAGCGAACTGCCAGCATGCGAACGGCAGGGTAGTGGCTTTCCATTCTCCCATGATACGGGCTTCCGAGAGCCCTTGGATATGAGATCGAACGGTTGCATGGCGTGATTCTAGACCTATGGGTGAATATCCTATCCTGGAGGGTTATTCTATAAATTTTCAGCAACTTAGCATGCGACCGTTTGATCTCAGATCCAAGGGCTGCCAGCAGCCCGTATCATGGTCGCACCTACCACGACCGTCGCATCGCTCGTGCGGTCGCGCCCTTGGAGATTTAACACAGTGCGTTAGGCTATCTGATGTTGGCATGTCATACATAGTCATCACTTAGTCACTCATACTACAACAAGGTTGGCTATAAGTGTATTTTTTACTCCTCTCTATCTCTTTCTTCGTACTCAAGGAAGAAACGGTGCTAAGCGCGTGTATTTATTGCATTTGCCAAGGAGTGACCTCTTCCAATGAAATGGTGTTGCTAAGTTTGCTTCATTTAATTATCTATAGACTCAAAATTGTCTTTTCACCTAGGTACACGCGCTTAGCACCGTTTCTTCCTTGGGTCACCAAACTAGTCTCTCTCTTCTTGATTAACTTGCCACATTAGACTTTATGCCTATGTGGCAAGCTTAAGCACCTGTAGGAGCAAGTAAAAGTAAGTACAATAGTGCGCTTTACATGTCATTTTTGCATATGTGGAGGAAAGAGAGGCAAGGAAAAAGTGGAGAATCATGCAAGAGCCAGCCTCTACTACATGGTGGAGAATTGGGAGAGGCACCTGTATGGAGGTGGTCAGGAATCTGGGAGACTCACGCCGGTCGTAGCGCCGCAGTTAAAATGATAATGGCAAGTCAAATCATGGGGCCCCACCTGTCCAGCAGTAACTCATTGTCAAATCACACAGCCCTATGTTTGTAGCAGCCTACTCCCTCATCTTCTCGCGTCTCTGTCGAACCGACTAGGCGGAACTGCCCCGCCACCTACCGCGCAGGAAAAGCCCCGCCCTCGACTTTTAAATAGTATACAGTATACTAGTTTTGTATCCATGGATTGCGCCCGCGCCATGGAGCAAAGCGTCTAGAAAACGGAGGAGAGACGGTGATCCTACAATAGAGAAGAGGGAGAGGCGAGACGGTGGTTTTGGAATGGAGATGATGGAGAGGAGAGGAGGTGGTTTTGCAATGGAGAAGAGGGAGAGGAGCGTGCGGCAGCGATTTAGGATTGGATGAGAGGGCCGGCGCGCTCTGACTGGATCAAAATCAAAATCAATTTACCCTTCAATTAAGAAAGCGACCCCACATTAACTAGTCTCCCTTTTATTCTGGGTCATAATTAATCATGATTTTTGCACATAAAATATATGTTATACGTTGTATACAAGGCCACTATCAAAATTACAATTTGCAACTATACAAGGCCACTAACATTAATCAAGGCAAAATTCATGGCGTTTGCCTCGTACTAGCACCCGAGGACATTAATATCCCTTGTGTGCATGCGGGAGTGAGAAGGTTAGCTTGCATTCCCAACATTAATCAACCAATGAGGAGTAAGAGGGTTGGCTTGTTGTGCTTGGGAGAGAAAAACCACATTAATTAACATGACAATCAAGGTGACAAGCTAGCTTGCAACATTGACTTAAACATAGCATTGATTTTTACCTTGGTACCTATAATATGAGTTTGTGGCCTTGTATACAAAAATGGAGGGAGTATAATTTGAAAGTACATTCAGATACGAACCAAACGATACAATTTTTGGTGACATGCATTCACATTTTGCTTGTCAAATACAGTACGTGGTCAAACTTTGACCCAAAATACGCAAAACAACAAAAAAATACTTCCAAGACCAGCGCCGCTCTTCCGCTCTTCTCCTCTTAAACCACCGCCGCTCCTCTCCTGTTCCAATCTAAATGCAGCGCCGCTCCTCTCCTCTTCCATTTCAAAACCACCACCCCTCCTCTCTTGTTCCAGTCCAAAACTAGCGTCGCTCCTCTCCCATTCTAATCCAAAACCAGCACTGCTCCTCTCCTCTTCCATTCAAAAACCACTGCCGGCGAGTGAAGGTGCTGTGGAGAAGTAGATCGATGGAGGAGTACAACCGATATGTGAGGATCGCAGACAGCGACTCTATGAAGCTAGCTAGGATGTTGGAGATGCAGTCTTGGTTTGACAACAAGGACCAATTAGCGGCTACGGGGACATCCATGGCCAAATATCTGCAACAGAGCGAAAAGGCGGCGATACTCCCGGAGGGAGTCGCGCCGGAGTACATATAGTTGCTCCTCTGGGCCATGGAGCAAACAGATTCATCGAATTCGATCGTGAGGGAGTGGTGGTGGAAGTATCGATCCCAGATGGAGCATCCACCAGAGATTGAAGGATCGAGCATCTACAGGGTGTCGTTTGTGAGGGTGTCCTGCTAGAGCGAGCCGGTGGAGTCTTCGTCGACCGAACCCAACTGCAAGAGGAGAAAAGCAGTTGGCCCGATGATGCTTCCCCGCCATCGTCTCCCTCGCCATTCACATCGTCTCACGGGGCGGCTGTCTGCCGCCGAGGAATAGGAGGGGGCTGCCTCTCCCCAGCCCAATAGTCAGGCAGGTTGTGAATAGTCAGGAGGAGCTTAGGGTTGTCAGTATTTGCAGGTTGTGAATTGTGTTTTGTGTTGTGTATTTTGAGAGTACTTTCAGATATGAATGTCTTTTGAATTTTAGATTTGCATTGTTGAGCATATAAAGTATTTTATGAATTCTAGAGTTCTATTTTTAGCACTTAAAAAATGTAGTTTCATAGGAGTATAAAAGTGGAGACAATGTGACTCTTAGAGAAGAAACTGCAAGTTTTAGTTTCAGATAAGAAACTGCAAGTTCAGTTTCAGATAAGAAACTGCAACTTTTAGAGGCAGAACATTTATATTAACACGGCCTTTTCAAACAGGGTTAACATCATGTTGGAAGTTTTATTCATGGTCGAAAATGGACCTACCAGCCAGTTAACATCATGCTGATCAACATTCATGCATAGCACGTCTTCATATGATGCACAGTCAAAATGCCCACACAATGTCGAGTGTGCGAAACACAGAGAAAACGAGGGACGAAGTTTTGGCAAGTGTTGGACGTGGTTTTGGGCTGCCCCGTCTGGGCTTTCATTTTTAACATGCGCAGCCCACGACCTCGGATGGGAGGTCCATAGGCCTATTTGTATTTTCTTAGGGCCGTCATGTATCGACCGGCCTATGGACCTCCCATCCGAGGTTTTATTTTTGGCAGCCCAATTTATGTATTTTTTTGAAGAAAACGCAGAGGTCTGTTCTATTTTTCTATATAAGAATAGGAACGCCAGGTCCAACTTATGTTTCCCTTCTAACTATATTATATATATTTAAATTATTTTATATGTTGACTGTTTAGTTCACATACTCCCTCCTTTTCGGTTTATAGGGCTTATCTCAAAATTTTAGTTTTTCCATTTTATAAGGCTCAATTTGGTTGTTTTCCATCACATGTTCAGATTCCAAGGTGCATTAAATCATTGCATGCAAGTATTAAGAGAAAATTGACCAATGCATGTACTTTATGCATGCATGCATTGCAATTTATGCATTGATAAACATAATTTTTGAGGAAAACAAGTGCATTAATTAGGTGCTTTTGCAAACTACAAAAAGTATTCCACCATTCATCATCTACCTTGGTTGGTGAGATTTTTGAATTGAGCCCTATAAACTGAAAAGGAGGGAGTAATTGGCAAATAGATCTCGCCGCCACCCCCTGCCTCTTGACTCCGGGCGTGTCTGCCCCCCTCAGCAAGTCCGCTCGCGCCCCCCATGGAGTCGTCGGCCATATCCACGGGGGAATGGCTGGAAGACAGGCAGATGTACAAGATGCATCTCCCACATGTCTACAAAGCCTTCCTGCGGATGCTCCAGCCGCTCGACTCCGTCGCGCCGGCGGTGCTGCGGGAGACTCGAGGGAGGATATGGAGGGAGCGGGCGATGCGGATCCGCAACGACGCTCTCTCCTGGACCCAGTGCACGCGCGAATGGAGGGAAGCAGAGGAGGAAGCTGCGAGAGAGGAAGCCGAGGAGGGACCGAATCCGTTCTCTCACTCGCGCAGGTATGCTCGGATGTGCAAGGATCATGTGGATTGGGAGCTGCTGAATCTAGCCCTGCGGATCTACTTCGAAGGAGATTACTCAAAGAAGCACAGGATGCCCCACCCCAGTGAGCCGCTGATTGCGTTCGTTTGATGGGCAAAAGGAGAAGTGAATTCAGGAGATCCGCGCCGTGCTGCGAGATGGGAATGCTTGACTGGACTCCTGCCCACCAGCACGCCACCGGAGCCGAAGCAGGTGGATCCCCTACCTTACCTCTCCCCCAAACCTGCAGAAGATTGAAATTAGGCTTGCAATCTGCTTCAATTGAGCTGTCTGGTGGTTATTTCTGCTTCCTGAGAGACAACATCTGGCTGGAGGATGAGAAGGAACCAGGAACTCCGATGAATTTCCCCTATCACAATGGGGGGGAGCGCCGGTTGGGCAGTGGTACGGCCTACCTCCGCCCCAAATGGGGGCACAATCTGGGCAGGCGCCTGTAATTACCCAAGATCAATCTGCTAGTGGTTCTGACTCTCAGATCAGTGGGAAATCTCAAGGCAAGAATCAGCAAAAGAAGAGATAGGACATCCAGAAAACTGCTCCTGCCCCTGCTTCGGGCCTTATGGCATACTCTGAGGTGATCTGCTACAACTGTGGGGAACCAGGGCATCATTTGGATAAATGTGTCAAGCCCAAGAGTTGTTTTATCTGCAAAATGGTTACCCATAAAGTTGAGAATTGCCCTGTCAGAAGGAAAACCCACAGTTCTGCTAGATATGTTGGAAGTGCTGCTTCAGGATTATGTCCACCATTGATAGAATTTTCTCTGACACAGAATTAGATAGTTTATTTCCCCTTTCTAGTTGTAGAGCTCTTCCCAGATGTGGTAGTGACCACACTCCTTTGCTCTGGGACTCTGGTCTTAACCAAACTCCAAAGAGCAATAGTTTTAAATTTGAAAAGTGGTGGTTGCTTAGAGAAGATTTTACTGAGCTAGTCAGGAAAATCTGGAATGAGCCTACTGGGAGCAACTGCCCCTAGAAAATTGGCAGATCAAAATCAGGAGATTTAGAAGAACTACCAAAGGGTGGAACTCCAATGAGGAAGTTAATCTTAGAAGATCCAAAAGGCTTCTCCTCCTTGAGTTTGATTCTCTAGATATTAAGGCAGAAACCACTAACCTCTCTGAGGCTGAGACTAATAGATTAAACTTTGTCCATGGAGAGCTCAAGAAAATTTGGCTTCAAGAAGAAATCAAAGACAAACAAAGGTCTAGAGATAGGAACATTAAGGAGGGTGATAGAAATACTGCTTACTTCCATGAAGTAGCTAACCAGAGGAGGAGGAAAACCCTCATTCACTCCCTTGATGGCCCTAATGGCCCTGTTACTGAGGTAGATGAGATGCTGAAAGTGGCTAGTGACTTCTACAAAGACCTGTTTAAGAAAGAAAACCCTTCTGGGTTCTCTCTACAAAACAATTTTTTCTCTGCTTCTGAAAAAGTCTCTCCTGCTGAAAATGAGCTGCTAGAAGCCCCTTTTTCAGAGACAGAGGTGAAGGAAACCATTTTTAGCTCTTATCCTAATGGGGCTCCTGGTCCTGATGGGATTCCCTTCTTGTTTTACCAGCATTTTTGGGACTTGGTGAAAAATGATCTCTTAGATCTTTTCCAAGCCTTTCATAGAGGAGAGTTGGATCTAGCAACTTACTCATGGGGGGTCTGTTGGGGTCAAGTTAAATAACTGTGAAAGTGATTTTTTTTCCTTGCTGGTAAAGGCCTTAGGCAAGGTGACCCCATCTCCCCACTTTTGTTTAATTTAGTATGGACGTTCTTACTAAAATGCTGAGCAAAGCGGCTGATCACAGTCTGATTGCAGGGCTCTGTCCTGAGGTCTGCCCTGGTGGCATCATCTGCCTTCAATATGCAGATGATACCATCCTTTTCTTAGATAATGACTCCACACATGCTAGCAATCTGAAAACTATTCTAACCTGGTTTGAACAAGTCTCAGGCATCAGAATCAACTACTCTAAAAGTGAACTCATCCATATCAACATGGATGATCAGGAGTTAGCTGACTTCCTCTCTATTCTAGTCTGTAATAAAGGTAACTTCCCCATTAAGTACCTAGATATCCCTCTCCACTATGATAAACTGAGGAGAGAGGATATCCAACCCCTTCTGGATAAAATTATTAAAAGGATTGCTGGGTGGAGGGGCAAACTTCTCTCTTACAGAGGTAGATTGATCCTCATACAAGCTTGTTTGGCTAGCATTCCAGTGTATCTCCTCTCCTTCTTCAAGTTCCCTAAATGAGCAGTGAACCTCATCAATTCTCAGATGTCTCATTGCTTGTCGAATGATTTTGAGGGAAATAGGAAGCTACACCTTGCTAATTGGGCCCTAGTCTCTATGAAAAAAGATTTTGGAGGCCTAGGCATACCTAACCTCCAAGAAATTAACATCTGTCTTCTAGGGTCTTGGATTAAAAGATTCTATGAGGAAGACCTGAAACCCTGGAAGCTTCTTATTGCCCATAAATACCTAGGAAATAAACCTAATATTTTTGTCCCTTCCTCCAACCCTAAGACCTCTAGATTATGGAAAGGATTAAAATCTATTATGCATGCTGTGAAATTTGGCTACAGATGGAACATAGGGGATGGGAGCAGAACCAGGTTCTGGGAAGATACTTGGTTTGGCACATCCCCCCTAGCAGTCCAATTTTGGCCTATTTACTCTGTCCGCAATGAGCTTAACAAAAGTGTCAATGAAGTTTGGTACGGTCAATGCCTAAAACTCTCTTTTAGAAGGAACTTTAGTGATAGTCTGATGGAACAATGGTTCCAGTTGGAGGAAATTGCCAAAAGCATTACCTTTACTGTCGAGCCGGATGCCCTGATTTCGCAGCTGGACAATAAGGGGAAGTATTCCTCCAGCTCCCTCTATCATGTTATCAACTTTAGAGGGGTTCAACCCATGTTTATCCCTGCTGTCTGGAAATTGAGAGTTCCCCCTAAAATTCATGTATTTCTCTGGCTTCTCTCCAAAGAAATTGATGACTAGGGATAACCTTAGGAAGAGACACATCATCAAACCCCTTGATTGTGTTTACTGCTTGGAACAAGAGTCTTGTTCTCACCTATTTTTTGAATGTATAGTTGCTAAATATCTCTGGGCCCACATTGAGGAATATTTCTCTAGTCAGATTGGCTCATCCTTCGCATCTGTCACCAGATTCTAGATTGCTACCAAAAAGTGCTCAGTTTTAAACACTGTTAGCTCAGCTGTCCTTTGGTGCCTCTGGAAATATAGAAATGCTATGATTTTTAGTAACACCTCCTGGATTTCCATTCCGCTGGTCTTGAGGTTGATCGGGAACATGGTGAGGAACTGGGCGATTCTCTCCTCCGGATCGGACAAGGACAAGTTGATGACCTTCGTGGAAACCCTAACAAGATCCCTCCAGAAACCATTGGCGATCACTTGTGGCTGAACAAGGCTCGACCTGCTCTAGGGCTGGACCCGTGGGCTCGTCTCAAGATCTCTGATGAAGATGATGGGCACCTGGCGCCGAAAAAGAGGGACATCCACCATGCTACGCCTTCCAGCCCGGTGTCTCCGCTTGCTTACTGGTCGCCGCAGGCTGACACGGCCCCTCGGCTGAAGACCATGAAGGCTTCGCTGGACCCTCCTTGTGTCATTTGAGTGCTCTATCCGCTCTGCCTTTGGCACCGCTCGGGTGATTTGTGTTATTCAAAGAACTTGTTCATCCACCCCCTCCCTAGTTTGTAGCTTTTCTACCTTTGCTTTCGAACTTCTCTTTGAGCTGCTGTATCAGAATATGTTGTGGTTTTGTTCTCAGCAATGGAACCGGGGAGATGCTCCATGTTTTTATAAAAAAAATTATTTTATATGTTATTATATATTATTTTTATTGTCATTATATATTTAATAGATACTTACATATGTAAGAAAACAATATCCCACATCTTATTAACTTATAAAAATAATTTCTTAACAAATAAAATCCTAGATTGTTTTGGCACGAAAATCCTAGTGATTGTGTACAAAAGCTTGGTAAGATTTAAGGAAGAATATAATAATATCACTTATTATTTAAATATATTTATAACAAAATGCTCAGCCCCTTTTTATTTTTTGATAACATTGCTGGCCCAACCCAACATTATAATTAGAATCAGCCCAGCAAAATCGTGTATTTCGAGAAAGTGCAAATGGCCTGTAATTTTTTAGGAAATAAAATAAACAGGCCGCATGGACGCTACATTATTTGTTCACCCAGTCGAGCTAATGGCTGTAATTCAAAAAAAAGATCAAATTGACTGTAAATTCTACCGCGCAAAAAAAGACTGTAAATTCTGAAAAAATGGGTTGAATACGTGCCACATTTTTGGAGGCTGAAATGTGGGCCAATAGGTTGAAGCCAATGCAAGTCGTTGTCAATTTAGTCAACAAATGATTCTGACATGTTAGCCATTGGATTTACATCCAACGACTGGCATCCATCTACAATCTCTCGTCTTCTTCCTCCAGCGCCGCCGGGACCACCTCCCGCCTCCTGCTGCTAGCAGCTCTGCTTAGCACGCTTCGCTATGAAGCGCTACTCCACCGTTGGCCAGGCCATCCATCCACCCCTCCACACCTCATGTTCTTCTCCACCGACTGTCGAACCACACCGCACTAGAACCAGTTAACCCTCGTACACCTCTCTATCTGTGACTCTACTCCCGCATCTTCCCATCTCCGGCTCGTTGCTGTCCGGGGCCTCGCCATCGTCCACCACCTTGGATGCGCTCGGCGCAGCGTGGTCAACGTGGTCAACGAACGACACCATCGGTAGTAGACTGTGCGTGGAGAGGCTGACAGCTGGGTCCATGGCCGCACACAAGGAAATGCCTCCTTATTACATGCAAAATAATGATTCCTCCACCTGACATCTGGGACCCACCGGAAGGGCCTCTGTATTTCGCGAAATAAAGTGCCCCCCGCTGACATGTCGGACCCACCAGCTATCTTCGCATGCAAGGAAGTGCCTCCTTATTACGCACAAAAAAATGAATATTCCCTCTGCCAGCTGGAACCCAGCATAGTTGGAGGCTGACTTGTGGGCCTACCAAGTTGACGGGGACGGAGGGCTTTGTCAACTTAGTCAATATGAACGATTCTAGCTCCTGTTACCGTACGATGTTCATCCAACGGCCCTAGTGCTTCTTCAACCTCTGCTCTTCTTGCTCCGGCCGCCCAAACCAGCGCCAGTCGTGCCGCGTGCTCCTGCCTCCCGTGGCCGGCTGTGATGCCGCGGAGGCCTCACCGCCCCCTACTACTCCCACCGCTGGCTAGGCCATCCCTCTACTCACCCACACCCCTGTTATTCTGCGGTGACAGCAGCCTCACACCGCAACCGAACCAGTGAACCCTCGTACTCCTCTTCGTGTGGGCATCCACTGCTGCGTCTTCCCCAGCTCCGAGTCGTCCCCTTCCTAGTCCTCGCCGTCGTCCACCGCCCTGGTACTCTCGGCGCGGCGTGGTCAACATGGTCAACGACCGACTTCCATCGGAAGAGTACTGTACGTGGAGAGGCTGACAGTTGGGTCCACGGCAGCCGCAAGGAAGTGCCTCCTTATTACGCGGAAAATAATTATTCCTCCACCTGACAGCGGGGACCCACCGGACGGGCCACCAGTATTTTGTGAAAAAAACCGTTTCCCCCTGACTGCTGGGACCCACCGGTCGGGCCACCATATTTCACGAAAAAAACGTTCCCCCCGCTATCAGCTCGGACCCACCGGAAGTGCCTCCATATTACGCACACAAAAATGAATACTCCCCCGGCTAGCTGGGACCCACCTTGCTGGGAGGCTGACTTGTGGGCCTACTAAGTTGATGGGGACAAAGGGCTTTGTCAACTTAGTCAATATGAAGGATTCTAGCTCCAGTGACCGTACGATGTCAATCCAACGGCCGTAGTGCTTCTTCAACCTCTAGTCTTCTTGCTCCAGCCGCCCAAAGCAGCGCCGGTCGTGCCGCATGCTCCTGCCTCCCGTGGCCGGCTGTGCTGCCGCAGAGGCCTCACGGCCCCCTACTATTCCCACCGCTAGCCAGTCCCTACGGTGACGGCAGCCTCACACCGCGGCCGAACCAGTGAACCCTCGTAGTCCTCTCCGCGCGGGCTTCCACTGCCGCGTCGTCCCCTTCCTAGGCCTCGCCGTCGTCCACCGCCGTGGTGTTCTCCGCGCGGCGTGGTCAACATGGTCAAGGAATGACTTCCATCGGAAGAGTACTGTACGTGGAGAGGCTGACAGCTGGGTCCATGGCCACAACCCAGTTTTTTTGTGATTTGCCAAGTCAGTCGCTGTGTCAGGCCTGTTGGGCTGCAAATCTTTCAAGACGAGGAGAGCTTTCATTCGGCTGGCCGAGAAAATGGCCCATCAGTAATGAGAAATGGGTTGTACATTTTTAAAACACATCAAACCGGCAATTAGTTTCAAGTATCTTTTTTCATTTCAAGATTTTAAATTACATTAATTTTTATGCGTGGATAATTTGTTGGATTTTATATTGATATACATTTATTTTTTAAATCAGTTTGAATGTGGGTCGAAATTTCGTGATTAAAAACAGTTCGGTCCGCACCGAAATATGCAAAATTTCATATAATTTTTTAGCCGTTGCCACAATATGGGTTGTAATGCTAACAAAAAAATATGGGCTCCAAAAAAACCTTAAGAATTAGCAAATGGGCTGTAAATTATTAGAAATAATGGCAGATGGGTTGTATGCGGTTTTCCACAGATTTGAGGCTTTCCTAAAAAAAGGTTGACGCACAAGCACTGACTGTTGGATGTCCATCCAACGGCCGTCGTGCTTCTTCAATCTCTGCTCTTCCTGCTCCAGCTGCTCAAACAAGTGCCGGCAGGACTACCTGCTCCCTCCTCCTCGCGGTCGGCTGTGCTGCCGCGCAGGCCTCACCGCCCGACCATACTCCCATCGCTGGCCTAGCCATCCCTCTACTCACGCACACCTACTGTTATTCTCCGGCGATGACAGACGAACCAGTAAACCCTCGTATAGTCTTACTCCCCTCCGCGTGGGAAACAACTGCCGAGTCTTCCCTGCCTCCGTGTCGTCCCCTTCCTAGGCCTCGCCGTCGTCCACCGCCCTGGTGCTCTCGGCGCGCGTGGTCAACATGGTCAAGGAACGACTTCCATCGGACGTGGACTGTACGTGGAGAGGCTGACAGCTGGGTCCACGGCCGTAGCAAGGTAGTGCCTCCTTATTATGCGGAAAATAATGATTCCTCCACCTGACAGCTGGGACCCACCGGACGGGCCACTGTATTTCGCGAAAAAACGTTTCCCCCTGACTGCTGGGACCCACCAGCTACATCTTCGCACGCAAGGAAGTGCGTCCGGGCAAAAAAATGATTTGCCCCCTGACTGTTGGGACCGACCAGCTACATCTTCGCAGGCAAGGAAGTGCCTGATAGTCGGGACCCACCTGGTCGAAGCGTACGTAGCGTTGTCATTCTGGTCGCGAACGTGTACATACATACTGGTCGATGTAGAGGTGTGCACGTCTTGTAGTAGAGGCATGCACGTGTCGTAGTAGAGGCGCGCACATAGCATTTACACGTACGTGCAGTGGCCAGGGTGCAAGAAGGAAAATACGGCCACGTATGTGTACATACGGGCGGGGTCTCGAACGCCTACTCGCGCATACGTACGGCCAGGGCTCGTGTACATGGCTGGGTCGGAACGGAGAAATAGCATTGTCGTTGTGTTCATGGGAAGGCAACGGAATGCGTCGTGTTCATGGGGAGGCAACGGAATGCGTCGTGTTCATGGGGAGGCAACAGAATGCGTCGTGTTCATCGGGAGGGCTTGGACGGAACAGGCGATGGAAACGAGGCCTGGCGTACCGCAGAACGGAGGAAACGGCCTTGTGTTCGACCGGCCACGTTCGAAACGGGATCCTGTTCATCAGGAGGGGTCTGGCGTACCGCAAAACGGAGGAAACGGACCTCCTACGGTCGAAACGGGGGTCCTGTTGATCGAGAGGGGTGTGGCGTACCGCAAAACGGACGAAACGGACTTGTGTTGGAGCGCTACGGTCGAAACGGGGGTCCTGTTCATCGGGAGGGGTGTGGCGTACCGCAAAATGGGACTCCACGGGATACTGTTCATCTCCACTGTCGACCTCCTCCAGCCTCCATGGGCTCCTATTCATCCAGCCTCCACGGGCTCCTGTTCATCCAGCCTCCATCGCGCGCTACTCCACCGGCCACTGTTCAACCACCCCTCCACCTTCTACTGTTCATCCAGCCCTCCACACCACGGGGTCCTATTCAACCACCCCTCCACGGGCACCCCTCCACCGTCTATTGTTCATCCAGCCCTCCACACCACGGGGTCCTGTTCAACCACCCCTCCACCGTCTACTGTTCATCCAGCCCTCCACACCACGGGGTCCTGTTCATCCACCCCTCCATGGGCACCCCTCCACCGTCTACTGTTTATCCAGCCCTCCACCACACCACGGGGTCCTGTTCATACAGAGGCAACACCACCGCTCACTGTTCATCCAACCCCCCCCCCCCCCGCAACGCTCATTGTTCATCCCATCGACCGGCTTCAGTTAGCAGCAGTAGCAAAGGAATCGCTTGATCGGGTTCAGTTAATAGCCATCGATCGATCGCTCGGGTTCAGTAATGTGTAGCCTGCAGTGCAATCGGTCGGGTTCAGTTAGAGCCCAACGCCTCGCTCAGGTTCAGTTAGAGCCAACGCCTCGCACACACGCGCGTACGTGTATGAGAGAAACGCGCATCGCTCGGCCCCTAACCTCCCACCGTAACCGGGAACTCCCCGAAATTTTCCTCCCCCTCGCTTCTACCACGGTTTTTTCCGTCATGGACGGCCCAAAGAATGTCATGCAGCTGCGTCTCTGGCCCGCCCAGGATGAAAAGCCCATTTTTGTCATGATTTTTTGTCATAGAAGTAGGAGCCCACCACATCTATGATGATACCGGGTTTTGTCATAATTATCGTCATAGAAGTGTCATATGTATGACAGAAAAAAATTCCGTTCGGCCCAAAATGTCTCGGATGTGTCTTTTTTGTAGTGATAGTAACCACTCTTAAGATCAATTTTGGAAAAATATAGTGGCACCACTAAGTTCATCAAGCATATCATCAAGGCGTGGAATGGGATACCTATAGCGAACGGTGATAGCATTGATAGGTCTGCAATCGGAGCACATGCGAAAGCTAGCGTCTCATTTTGGCACAAGAATGATCGGGACGGCACAAGGGCTCAAACTTTCATGCACATGTCCATGGTCTATGAGATGCTTTACTTGCCTTTGTATTTCTTTAGTTTCTTCGGGATTGACGCGGTATGGACCTTTGTTCGGAAGAGGTGCTCCGGGGATGAGGTCGATGCGGTGCTCGATGCCTCGTAGTGGAGGTAGTCCCGGAGGTAGCTCGTCGGGGAAAACATCTTGAAATTCCTGCAAAAGAGAAGATAACACTAAAGGTAGAGCATGAGAGGTGTTAGCTTGTGTTGTATTGTCCTTGCACAAAAGGACATAGTATATCACACTAGATGGGTTCTCACACACTCCTCTTATCTCACTTTTGGTAGCAAATAGGATTAAGTTTTTCTTTTTGTTCATCGTGGAGGCGCTCGATTTAGGCTTGTGGCGCTCACTCTCTTTTTTGTGGCTCGCTCTCTCACTATTCTCTCCACGATGGGTGGCTTGCTTGTCGGCGATCACTTGGCTTGGAGACATGGGGCAAAGTACGTACTCCTTTCCTTTCATCTTGAAGATGTAGTGGTTCATTCGGCTGTTGTGGAGGACACCTCTATCAAATTGCCATGGGCGTCCAAGAAGAAGGTGGCAAATGGTCATGGGAACGATGTCGCACTCCAAAGTGTCGCACTCCAATTTTGAAGGAGACTTGTACTCGATGCTCGACTTGGAGAGTGCCGGAGTTGCTAAGCCATTGAACTTTGAAGGGATGTGGGTGCTTTGTCTTGGGCAATTGGAGCTTGGAGCAAAGTTCTTCACTTGCGAGGTTATGACAACTCCCTCCATCGATGATGACCTTGATGGATCCTCCATTGATGTCGGCCTTGGTATGGAAGATGTGGCATCGTTGGTCTTCTTCTTGGTGATGTTGTGTAGGATAGAAAGTATGTCTAGAGGGGGGTGATTAGACTGCTTGACCAAATAAAAACTTAACCTTTTCCCAATTTTAGTTCTTGGCAGATTTTAGCTAATTTAGGACAAGTCAAGAAATCATCACATAATTCAAGCAAGCATGCAAAGAGTATATAGGCAGCGGAAAGTAAAGCATGCAACTTGCAAGAAAGTAAAGGGAAGGGTTTGGAGATTTCAAACGCAATTGGAGACACGGATGTTTTTCCCGTGGTTCGGATAGGTGGTGCTATCCTACATCCACATTGATGGAGACTTCAACCCACGAAGGGTAACGGTTGCGCGAGTCCACACAGGGCTCCACCCACGAAGGGTCCACGAAGAAGCAACCACCCACAAAGGGTCCACGAAGAAGCAACCTTCTCTATCCCACCATGGCCATCGCCCACGAAGGACTTGCCTCACTAGCGGTAGATCTTCACGAAGTAGGCGATCTCCTTGCCCTTACAAACTCCTTGGTTCAACTCCACAATCTTGTCGGAGGCTCCCAAGTGACACCTAACCAATCTAGGAGACACCACTCTCCAAGAAGTAACAAATGGTGTGTAGGTAATGAACTCCTTGCTCTTGTGCTTCAAATGATAGTCTCCCCAACACTCAACTCTCTCTCATAGGATTTGGATTTGGTGGAAAGAAGATTTGAGTGGAAAGCAACTTGGGAAGGCTAGAGATCAAGATTCATATGGTAGGAATGGAATGTCTTGATCTCAACACATGAGTAGGTGGTTCTCTCTCAGAACATATGAGTAGGAATGGTGTGTGTGTTCTGATGGCTCTCTCACTTAATGAGAAGGAGGTGGAGGGGTATATATAGCCTCCACACAAAATCCAACCGTTACACAGTTTTCCAATCTCGGTGGGACCGAATAAATAAACTCGGTCTGACCGAAGTAGTAAACCTAGTGACCATTAGGAATTTCGGTGGGACTGACATGCAACTCGGTAGGACCGATTCGGTTAGGGTTTGGGCATAACGTAATCTCGGTGAGACCGATTACACAAACTCGGTGAGACCGAATTTGGTAATTAGCTAACCAGAGAGTTGGTCAGGCATACTCGGTGGGACCGATTTGCTCTTTCGGTGAGACCGAGTGGAACTCGGTGAGAACGAAAGTTACAAGGGGGAAACACTGAGTTTACGTTGCAATCTTGGTGGGACCGATTCGCTCTTTCGGTGGGACCGAAAAGTTACGAAAGGGAAACAGAGAGTTTGCAACCCCATCTCGGTGAGACCGAGATCCTTATCGGTAGGACCGAATTGCTAGGGTTTGGCAGTGGCTAATGACAAGTGAAACTCGGTGGCGCCGGATAGGAAGAATCGGTAGGACCAAGTTTGGCTTAGGGTTTAGGTCATATGTGGATATGGGAAAGTAGTTGAGGATTTTGGAGAATATCACTAAGCACATGAAGCAAGAGGCTCATTAAGCAACACCTCATCCCTCCTTAATAGTATTGGCTTTTCCTAAAGACTCAATGTGATCTTGGATCACTAAAATATAAAATGAAGAGTCTTGAGCTTTTGAGCTTGAGCCAATCCTTTGTCCTTAGCATTTTGAGGGTTCCACTTTCACATCCATTCCATGCCAATCATTGAGCTTTCCTGAAATAATTATCTTGGAATAGTATTAGCTCAATGAGCTATATGTTGTTATGAATTACCAAAACCACCTAGGGATAGTTGCACTTTCATGTTGGAGAGTCAAGACCTTGGAGACAACAAGAGCGGGACTTGAATCTTCATCGCAAAAGACTTGTTCCTCTTCATTGTTCACTTGCCGGTGCATGGCGACTTTCTCAAGGGCGTCCATTTCTCCTTCACTCATTGAGTCGTAAGTGTCGTCGTCATTGAGGATCATAGTCCGCTTGTTGGTGCACTCATAGGACTTGTGGCCTCGGCCTCCGCATGTGAAGCATTTGAAGGAACTTTTCTTAATGGTCTCATCGGTGGGGTTTGATGATGATGAAGCTCTCGGCTTGAAGTTGCTTGTAGTAGGAGGATGACTTGGAGTTGACGAAGCTTTCTTGGAACTCGACTTGTCGACGTTGCTTGTAGAAGGCTTGGTAGATGGTGTTGAAGTCGTTGAAGCTTGGGTGTTGGAGAAGCCATGTGACTTGGATGAGAACTTGGCATACTTGTAATCGTCTTGCACTTGGCATTCCGCTTTGGTAGCTTGATGCACTAGCTCGATGAGATTTGAGTATGGTTGGAAGTCGGCGATCTTCTTGATAGGATGGTTGAGTCCATTCAAGAAACGTTCCATTGTTTGCTCATCATCTTCCGTAACATTGGATCTTATCATGGCAATCTCCATATCCTTGTAGTACTCTTCAACGCTCTTGGTTCCTTGCTTGAGTAGTTGAATTTTCTTGAAGAGGTCGCGGTTGTAGTAGGTAGGCACGAAGCGTGCTCTCATGACATCCTTCATTTGCGCCCAAGTAGTGATGGGTGGTTCACCTCTTGCCTCACAACGCTCGATGACTTGTTCCCACCAAATGAGGACATAGTCTTGAAACTCAAGGGATGCCCATGAAAGGTACTATTTGATCTTCTTCTCTTCTCCATAGTTGTGCAAGTAGAAGATTTTGTCGACCTTCAATGCCCATGAAAGGTACTCTTTGGGATCGTTGCTTCCATTGAACTTGGGCATGGTGAACTTTAGCTTGTCGTAGCGTTTCTCTTCATTGTGTTGGGGTCGGGGATGATCACGCCCATGTTGTTTATGATTTTCCAACTCATGTTGCTCTTGGCGAGGAGGGTTGTTAACCTCATGTTGCTCTTGTCGTGGAGGATTCCCATTGTCTTCATGCTCTTGGTGAACTTGATGTCCTTGGGGTTCATGAGGAGCTTGTGGAGGGTCTTGTCGAACTCGAGGACAAACTTGAGGAACTTGACGATGCACACGTGATTGGTAAATCCTCTCATGAACTTCTTCATGAAGTGCTTCCTCTTGTTCACGCCGATGGCGATTACGTGTGGCCACAGCGTGACTTGAATCCTGAAGGGCACGTTGCGCCTCAAGTGCTTGAGCTTCACGGACTTGTTGTTCTTGGCGTTGTGCCTCGGCATCTTGTGCATCTTGGTGTAGACGCGCTCGCTCTTCCTCTTCATGTTGGCGTTGTTGTTGCTGTTCTCGGGCTAGCGCAAAAGCCGCTTGGGTTTGACGTTGTCGGTGCTCTTGAGAATCGGTGTCGCATAGAGGGTTGAGGCTTGTTTGACGATCATTGTGTGCGGCATGGCAAAGAGTGTTCGATGTTGGTGTACTTGAGCCAGAGAGGGTGAAGTCGGAGTGTCAACTTGAGCGGGTCCGTCTTGATGAGGACGAAGTGGAAGAAGAGCGGTTGAGCAACAAAGTGTGAATCTCTCCTTTCTTGCGTCGTTCTCTTGCTTGTGATCGTCGAGCTTATGGTCGAAGTGAAGGAAATATGCCCTAGAGGCAATAATAAAGTTATTATTTATTTCCTTATTTCATGATAAATGTTTATTATTCATGCTAGAATTTTATTAACCGGAAACATAATACATGTGTGAATACATAGACAAACATAGTGTCACTAGTATGCCTCTACTTGACTAGCTCATTGATCAAAGATGGTTAAAGTTTCCTAACCATAGACATGAGTTGTTATTTGATCAATGGGATCACATCATTAGGAGAATGATGTGATTGACTTGACCCATTCCGTTAGCTTAGCACTTGATCGTTTGTTTACTGCTATTGCTTTCTTCATGACTTATACATGTTCTTATGACTATGAGATTATGCAACTCCCGAATACCGGAGGAACACTTTGTGTGCTACCAAATGTCACAACGTAACTAGGTGATTATAAAGATGCTCTACAGGTGTCTTCAATGGTACTTGTTGAGTTGGCATAGATCAAGATTAGGATTTGTCACTCCGATTGTCGGAGAGGTATCTCTGGGCCCTCTTGGTAATACACATCACTATAAGCCTTGCAAGCATGATAACTAATGAGTTAGTTATGGGATGATGTATTATGGAACGAGTAAAGAGACTTGCCGGTAACGAGATTGAACTAGGTATTGAGATACCGACGATCGAACCTCAGACAAGTAACATACCGATGACAAAGAGAACAACGTATAGTGTTGTGCGGTTTGACCGATAAAGATCTTCGTAGAATATGTAGGAACCAATATGAGCATCCAGGTTCCGCTATTGGTTATTGACCGGAGACGTGTCTCGGTCATGTCTACATAGTTCTCGAACCCGTAGGGTCCGCACGCTTAAAGTTCTGTGACGATCGGTTTTATGAGTTTATATGTTTTGATGTACTGAAGGTAGTTCGGAGTCCCGGATGTGATCACGGACATGATGAGGAGTCTCGAAATGGTCGAGACATAAAGATTGATAATTGGAAGCCTACATTTGTACATCGGAATAGTTCCGGGTAAACTCGGGATTTTACCGGAGTACCGGAGGGGTTACCGGAACCCCCCCCCCCTCTTCGCCCCCCCCCCCCCCCCGGAGGGCTAATGGGCCTTGTTGGGCCATAAGGGAAAGATAGAGGGGCCGGCCTAGGGCAGGCAGCGCGCCCCCTTCCCCCTGTCCGAATTGGACTAGGAGAAGGGGGCGGCGCCCCCCTTTCCTTCTCTTTCTCTCCCTGCCTTTCCTCCTCCTAGTAGGAGTAGAAAGGAAGGAATCCTACTCCAACTAGGAGGAGGGTTCCTCCTTCTAGGCGCGCCAACAAGGGCCGGCCGGCCTCCCCCTTGCTCCTTTATATACAGGGGCAGGGGGCACCTCTAGACACACAAGTTGATCACAAAGATCTCTCCCGGCCGTGTGCGGTGCCCCCTCCACCATAATCCACCTCGGTCATACTATAGCGGTGTTTAGGCGAAGCCCTATTGCATAACTTCATCAACATCGTCACCACGCCGTCGTGCTGACAAAACTCTTCCCCGAGCTCTACTGGATCGTGAGTTCGTGGGACGTCACTGAGCTGAACGTGTGCTGAACGCGGAGGTGCCGTACGTTCGGTACTGAGGATCGGTCGATCGTGAAGACATACGACTACATCAACCGTGTTTTCATAACGCTTCTGCTTAACGGTCTACGAGGGTATGTGGACAACACTCTCCCCTCTCGTTGCTATGCATCACCATGATCATGTGTGTGCATAGGAAAATTTTGAAATTACTACGTTCCCCAACACGAAGAAGTCCCTTGTACGTTGCTCGGAGAGTCGCAAGTTGGCGGTGAGGTTGTCGATGCGTTCACTCATTGCTTGTTGCTCTTGATGCAAAGCACATTGTGCACCAAAGAGGTGGCTCTTGGTCACGTAGGAGTTCATATCACCGTCATGCTCAAGGAAGAGTGGGTTGGTAGAAGTACTTGGCCTATCCATCATTCCAAGAGAAAAATGTGAGTGGTAGAAAGAGAAGAATTAATACCAAATTTACCTTGACCGAAGTTGAAAGTGGATCAATGATCACTCCAATGTGGACAAGGAAATAGCACAATTGGTACTAATTCTTGTCGGTTTCTCACACCTACACAAGTAAAAGCTTATGGTGGAGCTTGGTTAGGATGGTGGCACAATATTTGATGCAATTGTAAGTGAGCTTCAAATAATGTTGGAAAATATTCGCAAGATTGCAATGCAACAAGTAGACCAAGCAATAGAAAGTACACGGAAACACACACGCAAAAAGATAAGCGGGGTCATGCAACCAAGGGTGAGCCAAAATGTGGAATCCACAAAAATGCTCTTGTTGCACAACAGTAGAGAGACACTAGCACGATTGCACAATAGGCGGATACAAAGACTTGTGCACAACCTACGAAGCAAAAATGCAACGACTTCTATCCCAAGTATGCTCTATGCAAGGTGTTTCTATGATATCATCCAAGATGATCTAATATGACAATCTTAATGTTGTATGATGCTATGGTTCTTTCTTAAAAGCTCTTTGCTTATCTTTCCCTTTTGCTAACAAGCTTGTTTGGCTCTTTGTTGTTTGAGCTCTTTTCTCATGCAAACTTCACAAACTAAGATAACAATTGTGTATGCGATGACAACTTTGTGACACAAGAGATGATACCAATATATGCACCAATGATGTATGTATGCTATAGGAAATATGGTCACTAATGTGCACAAGTCTCGTTGCCGGCAATACTCAAAGGCTAGTCTCGATGGGTAAGTGATGCAAAGGAGAAAGGCTATGATGGCTATCAAAGTAATGGCAAGAGTGATATGTCCAATACCAAGATGAGGTTACCGTTCTTGCTTACGGTATGGTGTCAAAATGGTGGCACAAATACCAAGATGTAGTCAAGGTGGTCGTTGTTGATGACGTGTCCGTGAAGAAGATGAGCGGCGGTGATGCTGATGTCGAACCGTACCTAGATAGCCGAAACACAAAAGGACACGGAACCGCAACTCAAATTCTCAAAGCTCGAAATGACAAAAAGCGTCGGAGTACGGAACGGGTAAGCAATGGTGGTGGTATGTGAAAGTGGTGATGGTGTATAGATGGTAGGAGTGCGTATGCGGAAATGTGGGGCGGTGGAGTTGACTAAACTGGAAAAAAAATCAGTTTTGCCAGTGATCGTCGGACGTCCGGGCGGGGCCGGTCGTCCGGTCGTCGGACGTCCAGTGGGGGTCGGACGTTCGGTGCCTGGGCGATTTTCGGGCACGGGAAGAACAACACGTGTACAAGGTGGAGAGTTCGAAATTCATCGAATCCAGGCGATTTCGTGGATGGAAAGGGTGGAGACAAGGGGGAAAAGGTAGATCCACTCAAGGCAAAGCAAATCCACGGATCAAATCCAACAAAATTTCAACACAACAACAAATCACAAAAAAAATTGGGGCTATTTTTGTGGGGAATTTTCGAATTAGGGACGAAATCAACAAAAACTAGGCTAGAAACACAACGGGGAGGCTCCAAAATCGTGATCAACGTGGCTCTAGATACTAAGATGATGTAGGGTAGAACCCTAATTAGCCGATATTTCACGAAAGGAGCGGACCCCGCGAAGAACACGAGGAGGGAAACAAGAGAAAACACGAGGGAAACACGAGAGAAACACTAAACCAACAAGAAATAGTCACACATGTGCTAGATCCTTGAGTAGATAAGAGAACACATGATCCGCGGAAAACTAAGGACGATACAAAGGTAGCCGGTCTTCTCCATGAGGAGGTCTTGAGGTTCTTCCTGTAAAGGGGTCTTGAATCCGCTTGGGGGATCTTCTCCAAGGAGGTGCTATCTCCGAGGAGAAGGTAACCAAGTGGATGAGCAAAGCTCTCACACAAAATATGACCTAAGCCTTTGCTAACTCTACCTAGGAGGAGGGAGAGGTCTATTTATAGTCTTAGTGTAAAAGAGGGGCGAAGTGGAGGGATACATGGCCTTCGGCCCGAAACTAGACGCGGCCAGGGTCCGGACGTCCATGAGGCGCCGGTCGTCCGGAGGCTCGCGAGTGGCCGGACGTCCGTAGATCTCCGAATGTCCATGATTTAGGTTCTGTGGCCACGGCATCGGACGTCCGTAGGCGTCCGGTCGCCGGTCGTCCGGTCTTCCTCGGATTTCCGTAGATTCGGCTTGGGTATATGTGTGCCGGTCGTCCGGAGGCGCTCGGTCGTCCAGAGCCTAGGAGGTGTCGGACGTCCGGTCCAGGTCGGACGTCCGGCCACTGTAGTATGCACTGGCCTGGTATCCCTTGGCTGGTGTGGCCCTCAGGGGCCGGACGTCCGGGATGGGCCGGTCGTCCGGAGCCTGTAGCTTCTTCCGCATCTCTTCTTCTTGTCCAATGAACTTGGCGTCCTCACCGTCTTTTTCATTGAGTGTAGTTGCTTCGTGGCTTTCCTCCAAGCACCTGATCACACATAGGGTTTCCACTTGAGGTAGTAGCCAATTCTCATGCAAGGAAAGTGGTAATTCGGAGAGGAGTGAGTTCACCTTATCTTCGATAGCCTTTGCTCGGGCTCTTGTCATTGGTCCAAGTGGTGTCGTAGGAGATGTAGGTGGGTCTATGGGGATGACCTTGGGATGCTCCGCATCACAGCCTCCCAGCGCATCTTCAAGCAGTTTGCTCGGGAGGTGAATGCGGCCCTCCCCAGGCTCGAGGCCACGCGCCCGCTCAGGTCGTCCAAGTGCACCATCACCTTCAGCTCGTCTGACCAGCTCAAGTGCGTGGCAACTACTAGCGCTCTCCCAATGCTCTACTCGCCCGTCATCCGCAACGTCCTTGTCACCAAGACTCTCATCAATGGCGGTGCGGGACTCAATGTTCTTTCCATTGAGACGTTCGACCGCCTCCAAGTGCCATATGATCAGCTCCAGCCCACCAAGCCCTTCTCACGGGTGACCGACGGCTCCACCACCCTGATAGGGCAGATCCGCCTCCTTGTGCAACAACTACTGCACCGAGCTCATTGACTTCGACGTCGCTCACATCCGCCTGCCGTACAATGCCATCCTTGGGTATCCGGCCCTAGCCAAGTTCATGGTGGTGACCCACCACAGCTACAACGTCCTCAAGATGCCAGGGAGCCACGGCATCATCACGGTCGCCTGCGAGGAGAAGGACGCGGTGTGTTCCCTTGAGCGCGCCTACCAGGCTGCGGCGGTTGAAGACCCAGACAACGAAGGCGCCATCTACCCTCCTAAGGCAGTCCCTAAGAAGAAGAAGCAGCTACTCTGCCAGGGGCCTCAAGAGAGCGGTGTCTCCAGCGGCACCACCTCAGGACCAGCGCCCATGGATGGGGCGCCTCCCTCTCTCGCATAGGAAGGCGCGCCCGGCGCCCTCCTCAGGCTAGGCTCGGGGGCTCTCTTTTGGAGGGTCTCTGACCTAGACAATGTCACGAGGGAGGCGCTCGAGCACCATGTGGAGGCATGCTTCACCGCACGCTTCCCCGCGAGGGTGCTAGGCACAAGGTGCCAGGCGCTCAGGAGTTCATCACCAAGATGACTGAGGAGCTTCAAGAGGTAAGAGCCATGCGCGGTGACCATCGCCTACCACCTGGCGCGGCTCCTTGTCCTGGCGAGGACAACTAGCTATGCGTATGCGTCAACATCCCCGGGCTCAACAGAGCCGCAGCTCAACAGTGCTTGTGGCCTTCGCACGCTGGTCGGTGTGAGGGCCCAACTCACAGCTATGTTCGCATGCCCTTTGGCTTGCCGAACATGGCTATCGCCTTCCAGTGTCGCCTGCGAAGCATTCTGGCCGCTCAGGAGGCCAAGTACCACGCGGTCCTGGCAGAGGCAGCGACGGTTCTTCGCGAACTGCCTGAGCCTCCAAAGCCTCCCGAGGTTCAAGGCCAAGGCGGCTCGTGAGGAGCAACCTCTTTAGGGCGCATCTTCAGCTACTTCAACATCTCTCCAGCAACGGCACCAGGTGACATTTTCCAGTTTATTCAGTTGGGGCACCCCTCGGGCTGCATCATCCTCATGTCGCATGGGCCTGTCCCTGCGGCGCCTATCCTTTTTACATCTTTAGTTTACCTTGTTGGGGGCGCCCCTCGGACTGCACCATCCCCAAGTCGCATGGCTCCATCCCTGCGGCGTGTACCGTTCTTGCATCTATCTGGACTAGCTATACCTCCTTCCAGGAGTTACTTTAAGATAATTATATGCCTGTCCGATACTTCGATACCATGAATGTCATACGCCCTTGCAAACCCACCCACGACCGCCTCATGATTAAGGACTGGCACGACATTTGTGCTCGGGTCCGTCCCTGCAACATCGCTAAACCCAAGAGGCTGAGCTCTGGCTCACGGGCCAGCTCTCGTGTACATCACCTCCCATGGCCCTTGGTGCCTTGTTCTCGCATGAGCTAATCGCGGGTGGACGAGCCAAGGCGCACGACCCAGTGCCTCACCACCATCGGAGCCACACGCCGGTTGCCTTTCTTCAGGATTTTCGCATGAGAAAACTGGGCATGATGTATGTGCTCGGGTCCGTCCCTGCAGCATCGATAAACCCAATGACTGAGCTTTGTCTGGCGGGCCGGCCCCATTCACGTCACCTCCTAGGGTCGTTGGTGTCTGGCCTTCTCATGTGATCACGTAAGTAGATTCATTCAGCGTAGGTTGCCTAACCATCTCGTAGGGCCACCACAGCTATCAAGAATCAAATTCAGGCGCAACCCGCGAGGTAGGGCCTCGTGAGTCCCGCGCTGGCTCACGAGTGCCCAGACACACCTCGTCTAGCCCTGCCGTTGTCGGTGCAACAGACCCCGGGTATGTTTCCCAACTATGCACAGGCACAAGATCAAGATTGAAGCACCAGCTCAAGATAGGGATTGAAGGCCCAAGAAATTTGAAGAACCAGTATGCAACCAAGGAGGACCAAGAACGGATCGGAGAACAATATATCTACGAGGAAAGAGCCTCCCTCGCCGGGCAGGCGAGCCCGACAAGGGGCCAGGCCACCACCTGAAGCAAGCAACCAAGACTCCCCGGCAGCGCCTACCAGGGCTTGCGGGGCCTGAACCACCTCGCCAACCATGCAAGTACGACCCACGTTGTCAATCAGTGTGGTGTCAAGCCGCAAGGTGATTAAGTGGTAGCATTTTCCACATGGCGGCCATCTCCTACAGAAGAAAACCACAGGTGACACCCGTCCAGCAACGTGTCAAGAGAACAGATGCGGAGCTGGCAAGATAAGCCCGGTTGGCCTTGCCGGGTAGCTAGTGATGTGACACTGAGCAGTGCATTTAATGCACCCTGCCAGCCTGCAGAGTTCGGTATGATAGCACTATTTTCTATCATATCAGTGGGTAATGACTGTTTTGCCACTGTGGTGACCCCTTAATCTATAGAAGGAGGCCCATGGAAATCGTAGGAGGGGGTTAGAAGGTTGGAAACTTGACAAAACCCAAGCCACCATACGCTTGTGGTCACCGTAGCCCTAAGACAGGCCTTGCCGGGCAAGTGTACTACGCACCACCACATTCATTTCCACCATCAGTCCACCAAAGCAGGAGTAGGGTCTTACGCTTCGCGGCAGCCCGAACCTGGGTAAATTGCTTGTGTGCTCTTTGCCGTGCTGCCGCGCACTGGTCTGCTCTTTGTGCAACGCGATGTCCCCCGCCGAACCAGCAAGGGGCCGCCCGGTCCCATAGGTGGCTGCGGATATCCCGTGACATCTTTGGCGTGCTAGGTAGGCGGCTCGCTTGTGCGAACCTGAAAGCGTGCATAGCACTTCATCTTCATCGCCATCGTCATCTTCGACGACGCCATCGACCATGGCGCCCAAGAAGAAGAAGTCCAGCCCTTCGGCCCAGCCATCCACCTCGAAGGCTCCCCCGCCCGCGGCCTCGGATGCCGCGGGGGATGCGGGGGCAAGTGAGGACGTGAGCGCTGCTGGGGCGTGGCAAGAGCAGGTGGCGCCGTCGCCACTCCCCCTGTGGTAGGCACGGGGGCTGGAGGCGTCGGAGGATAACACCTTTCAGCAGCGTTTCGACGGTCAAGCTCCGCAAGGTATGGACAGGAGGGTGACTCCGCTTACATCCCTTCCTCCCACCGACGGGCGCAGCCACAGCAACGGTGCTTGGTCCGGATGAGCCGTCGTCCTCTGGCCGTCCCTACCACGGGGGGGGGCGTCACGATGCTTGTGTCTCCTCCTGGGCGAGCCGACCCAACCATTGCACCCGACGGAGCCGAGGATCCTCGAGTGCCATCACCGCGCGACCCCGCTGCCCAGGTGGCCGCCCCACCACAGCGCGGGCGCGCCACCACCGCCGCCGCCGGGGGCACCGTCAGGAGCCAAGAGATGGTGCGGTCGAGGTCATCAACTTCCATGCCAAGCACAGCCACGGAGGCTATGGCGTGGGCCCAACTGCTACTAAGGTTCCCGCCAACACCCGAGCAAATGGATGAATGACATGCCACCATCCAGAGTCTGCTCGGTTTCGCTGAGGCTGGGGGCTCGCGGCGCGCTGACCCGCCACAACCTCCCCAAGTGACGACGAATGCTCGTACTACTGGCCCAATGGAGGGGGTTGTCCCTACCGCGCAGTCCCCACCACGGCAACAGGTGAGGGAGTCCTGGACTAAGGGGTCCTCGGGTGTCCGGCCTATTATCCGTGGGCCGGACTGATGGGCTGTGAAGACGCTAAGGCCGAAGAATGTACATGTGTCCGGATTGGACTCTCCTTGGTGTGGAAGGCAAGCTTGGCGACTGACTATGAAGATTCCTTCTTATGTAACCGACTCTATATAACCCTAGATCCCCCCCTGGTGTCCATATAAACCGGAGGGGTTAGTCCGGAAAGGATATACGCATTACCATAGTCATACAGGATAGACTTCTAGGGTTTAGCCATTATGATATCGTGGTAGATCAACTCTTGTAATACTCATATTCATCAAGATCAATCAAGAAGGAAGTAGGGTATTACCTCCACAGAGAGGGCCCGAACCTGGGTAAACATCGTGTTCCCCGTCTCCTGTTACCATCGATCCTAGACGCACAGTTCGGGACCCCCTACCCGAGATCTGCCGGTTTTGACACCGACAATGGTGCTTTCATTGAGAGTTCCACTGTGCCGTCAACGAAAGGTTCGATGTCCCCTTCAATCGTCCATAGTGACGTCGTCCAAGGAGAAACCTTCCTTCCCGGACAGGTTTTCGTGTTCCGCGGCTTCGTACTGCGGGCCAACTCGCTTGGCCATCTGGAGCAGATCGATAGCTACGCCCCTGGCCACCAGGTCAGATTCGGAAGCTTGAACTACGTCGCGGATATCCATGGAGACTTGATCTTCAATGGATTTGAGACCGCAGCGATCGCTCCCCCTCGCCCCGATGAACATGACTTAAATCTGTAATCGGATCACATCCAGGAGATGGTCCCTGTTGCTGCAACGGCCTTAGAACCGGAGCAGATCATGCCATCCGGGGCCATTGAGTCCGCAGCATTGGAGCCTCACACGGACTCGGCACCGCGCAATATTTGCGTCAATGGAACTCTGGACTCGTCTCCGGCTATAAGTCCCAGACCGGGTACGCCTGCGGACACCGAGCTGAATCGGTTATCGATTTTCGAATTTAGCGCCGCAGACATCTTCCAGCACTCACCTTTGGGTGATGTGCTAAACTCTTTAAAGAACTTGTCCTTGGAGATGGACTCACAGCCGAGCTATGTTCAGTTCGAGCCAGAGGCTGATGATGGGAAATTTCGCTTCCCACCTGCCACCCACTTCATAGCCACTGTCGATGACTTAACCGACGTGCTTGATTACGGCTCCGAAGACATCGACGGTATGGACGACGATGCTGACCAGGAGCAAGGCCAAGACCCACCATTTATTGGACGTTGGACGGCCACCTCTTCATACGATGTGTACATGGTCGACACACCTAAAAAAGCCAGCGACGATGACAAAGGAGATCAAGTTGCGAATATACCTTCTGATACACAGTCCAAGCGTCGGCGCCCTAAATGCCGCTCTAAGCCTCGTCACTCAAAAGATGACGACACTGGCACCAGAGAAAATAGTACTCCGAGCGACGCCGAAAACAATGAAGACCCTGTCGGGGCTGCATCCGAACAGGAGGAACAAGACAACGGGCAAGATAACCCTGATAAATAGACCATGACCAGTGATCCAGATGATGATAGTTATCGTCCAGTCTCCGAGGATGATGAGAGCCTCGGCAATGAGGACTTCATCGTGCCTGAGGCACCCCTCGAGCAGGAGCGCTTCAAGCGCCAGCTAATAGCCACTGCAAGAAGCCTGAAGAAGAAGCAGCAGCAGCTCCAAGCTGATCAAGACCTGCTCATTGACAGCTGGACTGATGTCCTGGAAGCCAAAGAATACGGCCTCGAGCGCCCAGCCAAGAGTTACCCAAAGCGTAGACTACTACCTTAGTTCGATGAGGAAGCACCAGATCCCATACCTCACTCACGCAATGCGGACTGACCACCACGTGGTCGGGATAGTGCGGCGGACCGACCGCCCCGCGGTCGGGATAAAACGGCAACTCAGGCTGAACAACAGCCCGCCCCACCGCCTCGCAAAAAAAGGGACAAAACAGCTCGGGACCATACATACAGCCTTCGGTGGGATCTGGACAGTAGAGAAGGACACCAGATCAATCTACGGATCGCGAGGACGCTTCCCGACTTAGGATGACAGCTACCTATTCAGACGTGACAAACCTAGTCACACCTGGGCCAATAACCACAGACGGACTTCATCGGAGGTGCGCCGGGACGTGGCCTGATATATAGGCGCCACACACCCTCTCTGCTTCACATATGAGGTGCTGGACCATGAATTCCCCGAGGGGTTCAAGCCCATCAATATTGAATCATACGACGGAACAACCGATCCCGCAGTATGGATTGAGGACTTTATTCTCCACATCCACATGGCTCGTGGAGACGACCTCCACGCCATCAAATGCCTCCCACTAAAGCTCAAAGGGCCAGCTCGACACTGGCTAAATAGCCTGCCTGAAAATTCCATCGGCAGCTGGGAGGACTTGAAAGAAGCCTTCCTTGACAACTTCCAAGGTACATATGTCCGGCCACCCGATGCCGATGACTTAAGCCACATAGTTCAACAACCTGTAGAATCAGCAAGAAAATTCTGGACTAGGTTCCCAACCAAAAAGATACAGATCGTTGACTGTCCGGATGCCGAAGCCCTAGCGGCCTTTAAGCATAGCATCCGTGACGAATGGCTCGCCCGCCACCTCGGCCAAGAAAAGCCGAGGTCCATGGCAGCCCTCACGGCACTTATGACCCGCTTTTGCGCGGGAGAGGATAGTTGGCTGGCTCGCAGTACAAACACAACCAATGAAGCAGGCCCCTCTGAGGCCAAAAACTGCACCAGCAAGCTCCGGCGCAACAGACACAAATGCCGAAGCAATGGCGATAACACCGATGACACTACAGTTCATGCCGGATTTAGTGGCTCCAAGTCCGGCCAGCGAAAGAAGCCCTATAAAAGGAACGACGGAGGACCATCCATCTTGGACCACATACTCGATCATTTGTGCCAGATACATGGCACCCCAGACAAACCGGCCAACCATACTAACAGAGATTGCCGGCTCTTTAAGCAAGCCAGCAAGGTAAATAGCGGAAACAAGGAAGGGGAATCGTAGAGCGAGGACGAAGACGAGGACCCCCGGCAGCCGAACACTGGGGGGCAGAAGAAATTCCCGCCTCAAGTCAAAACGGTGAACATGATATATGCTACACACATCCCCAAAAGGGAGCGCAAGCGCGCACTCAAGGACGTTTATGCGGTAGAGCCAGTCGCCCCAAACTTCAACCCATGGTTGTCATTCTCGATCACCTTTGATCGTCGTGATCATCCAACTAGCATCCATCATGGCGGTTCGGCCGCATTGGTACTCAACCCAATCATCGACGGATTTCACATGACACGAGTCCTAATGGACGGTGGTAGCAGCCTCAACCTACTCTATCAGGATACAGTACGCAAAGTGGGCATTAATCCCTCACGAATCAAGCCCACGATAACTACCTTTAAAGGAGTTATACCAGGCATAGAGGCCCGTTGTAGGGGCCCGATCACGCTGGAGGTGGTCTTCGGTTCCCTGGATAACTTCCGAAGCGAAGAGCTAATCTTCGATATTGTCCCCTTCCGGAGCGGCTACCACGCACTGCTCGGACGAACCACGTTTGCTAGATTCAATGTGATGCCACATTATGCTTATCTCAAGCTCAAGATGCCCGATCCACACGGCGTCATTACAGTAAATGGAAACACGGAACGTTCCCTCCGCACAGAGGAGCATACCGCAGCCCTAGCAGCAGAAGTACAGAGCGGCCTTCTCAAGCGGCACCATAATCCAGCCACCGAGCCCCTGGACACCGTTAATAAGGTATGTACTACATTGCAATAGGGCATCTCGGTTCGTTAAGAGCTGAATTAGTAAATTCGGCCTCCGTCCCAGCCCCGATGAGGAAATGGCATCCATACCGCGCGTACATAACTACGCACTCAAAACCCCATGGGTACTGACGGAGGCATAACTCGTTCGCGATCCACAGTATGGCTTGACGGACCATGGGATTCGCACGCCTTTATTTTTCCTTTTTATTATGGGTTTTTTCTCTTTTCGAGGTCAATGCGGATGACCCGTTTGCAGAACACACCAAGGAGGCAAGGAGCTCTGGCATACAAGGGAATCCCCAGGTGGTCTCTATTAAACGACTGCAATACTTGTTTTACATACACGCACGCAGCTCGCCCTTGGTTGCGGCATGTTAAATAGCTTTACTAGCTTATCGCATTACTTGCACAAAGTACGCCTCGACGTACTAATTACATCACAATGGTGAATAAATGGTGGCGTTAGCTTATTACTTAATTTTCCTGTTTCCTCACCTTTATATATATTACTTATTGCACACGTACACCATGGTACGTATTACTGCGCCAGGGGCTTCATCACACCCCGCATTACGGCAATAAAAGTCCGAACACTTTTCCAGTATAGTTCGGCACCCCGAACCTATAGCATTATATGCATCGGCTCCGAATCATGTCTTCGGTCAATAGTTGGGTTGCCCGGCTCCTGTGCTTACTACCTTACGTTCCGCTATATCGGCTAGGGTAGTAAAGGGAGAACTACTGCGATTGTGTCCCGGTTCTTTCGGACGAGCACCTCAGTAGAGAAAGCCGAAAACTGACTGTCATGATGCGGCGAGAGCTGGTCAGCTGTTCGAGAGGTTCCAAATCGTTAGAGATTTTTTTTCCGCTTCTTGCGAAGAATCGGTTCCTCCGATTAGGTGTGTACAACGCCCCTAGTTCGGCCTTCCGAATACCAGGGGCTTCGCCAACTTTCTTAATTGTCAAACTCCTATGGCTAAGTGAGGGCGGTAAAGGCCGCATAGTCCGATTGCCTTGTTCGTTGCGCTAAACACCTCCTTTAAGGACCAGAATGTGGAGTAAAGAGTGTTTAGATTTATCCCGAACACCCCCGTACTATCTACATGGGGGCAGAAGACAACGACTGGTCAACCCTCAGGTTTCATAAACGGTCGCACAGGAGGTAAAATGTAAATCGCAAGCATTATAATACATAACATCATTGTTCCATATTACATGACAGGATAATACAAATGTTCTCATGGGAATATGACATCCTTCGAACATTGCTCCGCCACAAGGCGGGACCCCTCCAGGACGCCATCAAAATAGAGCTCGGGTCGACAATGATCCTTGCCCTCCGGCGGCCCATCGGTCATCAGCTTCTTGGCATCCAGCTTTGTGCAATGCGTCTTGACACGGGAAAATGCCATACGTGCACCTTCAATACAGACCGACCGCCTCACGGCTTCGAGCCGCGGACAGGCACTTACAAGCCGCTTAACAAGTCTAAAATAGCTGCTAGGTATAGGCTCGGCAGGCCATAGCCGGACTGTCAGGTCCTCCTGGCTAGCTCTGTCAACCTGTGCAGCTCGACCAACTGCTTTAGCTGGTCGCTAAAGGGCAACAGATGTTCGGGTCCAAGATATTGGGACCAGAATAGCTTCTCCATAGACATCCCTTCTTCGGCTCTATAATGCTTGGCAGCATCTGATATACTACGCGGCAGATCCGTAAACGCCCCTAGAAAACCCAAATTAGGATAAGTACAAGGAACGTTTCTTCTACATACTTGCTTTGCATGGTGAAAGAATTACCCGCCGCAATCTCCTTGGCCGCCTGAATTTCCTGGAGGACGTTCTGGGCTTCGGCTCGTGCATCCTGTGCGCTCTGGCAGGCCTTTGCCAGTTCGGACTCTTGCGCCTTACAATCGCGCTCCAAGGACTCAAATCTCTCGATCGCGCCCTGGAGTTGTTGCTGCGCCTCGCCAACCTGGGCCTCGTGCTTCTCGCGCGCAGCACGTTCTTTGGCCGCTTTGTCCTCGGCCTCAGCTAACGCCTTCTTGAGGGCTGTCACCTCGGTCGTGGCCGCTAATAAAGTTTATGACACCTCAGTCCGGATGCACTATTCATTTTTTCTTAAAACATACCCATAGGTTACTCCATACCTTGGCTATGCTCCAGCTGCTTCTTCATGAGGCCGAGCTCTTCCTCGGCCCGCTCTAGTTTCTACTTCAGTCCGGAGACCTCCGCAGCATGAGCGGTGGCAGCCTGCATCGATACCTGCTTATTCACACAGACAACCTATGTTACACTCCTGCGATATTTCTTATCGATCCTCTGTTCGGCTTTTTCTTTCCAAACACCAAACAGAGCATCAGGGGCTACTGTCTATACTGTGATATTCTTCCTGCAAACGCATTACTTACCTCAAAGCCGATAGAAGGCTAGTGCAGGCTTCGGTCAGTCCGCTTTTTATGAACTGGACCTTCACTATTACCATGCCCATAAGGGCGCGGTGTTCATCCACAATAGAGGCGCCTCGTAGCGCCTCCAGCAGATTATCCAGTGCCTCTGGCTGGATAGAGGTCACCGACGGAACAGGCACATTCCCTCCTTTTGGAGAATGTCATTCGCTGGACTCCGGAGCCGCATAGATCTCCGGAATGGTATCCGGCTCAGGTCCGAAGGGAACTCGGCCCCCGTCACCAGTCCCCATAGGGGCTTTTTCCCCCATGTGTCCAGTGACTGAGGAATCGTCCTGGGGCGCCACCCCGACGATCTCCGGAAGCCCCCCCCCCCCAGTCGGGGAAGGTATTTTGCGACACAGATAAACCATAAGTATAGGGGATCGCAACAGTTTTCAAGGGTAGAGTATTCAACCCAAATTTATTGATTCGACACAAGGGGAGCCAAAGAATATTCTCAAGTATTAGCAACTAAGTTGTCAATTCAACCACACCTGGAAACTTAATATCTGCAGCAAAGTATTTAGTAGCAAAGTAATATGATAGTAGTGGTAACGGTAGCAAAAGTAATGTTGTTGGTATTCTGTAGTGATTGTAACAATAGCAACGGAAAAGTAAATAAGCGAAGAATAATATATGGAAAGCTCGTAGGCAATGGATCGGTGATAGAGAATTATGCCGGATGTGGTTCATCATGTAACAGTCATAACCTAGGGTGACACAGACCTAGATCCAATTCATCAATGTAATGTAGGCATGTATTCCGAAGATAGTCATACGTGCTTATGGAAAAGAACTTGCATGACATCTTTTGTCCTACCCTCATGTGGCAGCGGGGTCCTAGCGGAAACTAAGGGATATTAAGGCCTCCTTTTAATAGAGTACCAGACCAGAGCATTAACACATAGTGAATACATGAACTCCTCAAACTACGGTCATCACCGGGAGTGGTCCCGATTATTGTCACTTTGGGGTTGCCGGGTCATAACACATAGTAGGTGACTATAGACTTGCAAGAGAGGATCAAGAACTCACATATATTCATGAAAACATAATAGGTTCAGATCTGAAATCATGGCACTCGGGCCCTAGTGACAAGCATTAAGCATGGCAAATTCATAGCAACATCAATCTCAGAACATAGTGGATACTAGGGATCAAACCCTAACAAAACTAACTCGATTACATGATAAATCTCATCCAACCCATCACCGTCCAGCAAGCCTACGATGGAATTACTCACGCACGGCGGTGAGCATCATGAAATTGGTGATGGAGGATGGTTGATGATGACAACGGCGACGGATTCCCCTTTCCGGAGCCCCGAACGGACTCCAGATCAGCCCTCTCGAGAGGTTTTAGGGCTTGACGGCGGCTCCGTATCTTAAAATGCGATGAATCCTTGTCCTTTATTTTTTCTCCCCGAAAGTTAATATATAGAGTTGGATTTGAGGTCGGAGGATCTCTAGGGGGGCCACAAGGTAGGGGGGCGCGCCCCCCACCCTCGTGGCTAGGGTGTGGGCCCCCTGGCCTTGATCTTTTGCTAGTATTTTTTATTATTTCCAAAAATATGCTCCGTAAAGTTTCAGGTCATTCCGAGAACTTTTGTTTCTGCACATAAATAACACCATGGCAATTCTGCTGAAAACAGCGTCAGTCCGGTTAGTTCCATTCAAATCATGCAAGTTAGAGTCCAAAACAAGGGCAAAAGTGTTTGGAAAAGTAGATACGACGTAGACGTATCAACTCCCCCAAGCTTAAACCTTTGCTTGTCCTCAAGCAATTCAGTTGACAAACTGAAAGTGATAAAGAAAGACTTTTACAAACTCTGTTTGCTCTTGTTATTGTAAATATGTAAAGCCAGCATTCAAGTTTTCAGCAAAGATTATGAACTAACCATATTCACAATAACGCTTAGGTCTCATGTGTACTCATATCAATGGCATAATCAACTAGCGAGCAATAATAATAAATCTCGGGTGACAACACTTTCTCAAAACAATCATAATATGATATGACAAGATGGTATCTCGCTAGCCCTTTCTGAGACCGCAAAACATAAATGCAGAGCACCTTTAAAGATCAAGGACTGACTAGACATTGTAATTCATGGTAAAAGATATCCAGTCAAGTCATACTCAATGTAAACTAACAGTAATGAATGCAAATGACAGAGGTGCTCTCCAACTGGTGCTTTTTAATAAGAGGAGGATGACTCAACATGAAAGTAAATAGATAGGCCTTTTCCAGAGGGAAGCAGGGATTTGTAGAGGTGCCAGAGCTCAGTTTTGAAATAGAGGTGAATAATATTTTGAGCGGTATACTTTCATTGTCAACATAACAACCAAGAGATGGTGATATCTTCCATGCTACACATTATAGGTGGTTTCCAAACAGAATGGTAAAGTTTATACTCCCCCTCCACCAACAAGCATCAATCCATGGCTTGCTCGAAACAACGAGTGCCTCCAACTAACAAGAGTCCCAGGGGTAGTTTTGTTTGCAATTATTTTGATTTGATTTGCATAAAGCATGGGACTGGGCATCCCGGTGACCAGCCATTTTCTCGTGAGTGAGGAGCGGAGTCCACTCCTCTTGAGAATAACCCGCCTAACATGGAAGATATGGACAGCCCTAGTTGATACATGAGCTATTCGAGCATACAAAACAGAATGTTTATTTGTAGGTTTAGAGTTTGGCACATACAAATTTACTTGGAACGGAAGGTAGATACCGTATATAGGTAGGTATTGTGGACTCATATGGCATAACTTTGGGGTTTATGGGATTGGATGCACAAGCAGTATTCCCGCTTAGTATAGGTGAAGGCTAGAAAAAGACTGAGAAGCGACCAGCTAGAGAGCGACAACCGTCATGAACATGCATTAAAATTAATCAACACTGAATGCAAGCATGAGTAAGATATAATGCACCATGAACATAAATATCGTAGAGGCTATGTTGATTTTGTTTCAACTACATGCGTGAACATGTGCCAAGTCAAGCCACTCAAATCGTTCAAAAGAGGATACCACCCTGTCATACCACATCACAAACATGTTCATTCATAATGGGCTGAATCAGGAATGATGAACCATTATAAGCTCCTAGCTAATTAAGCATGGCATAAGCAACTATAATCTCTAATTGTCATTGCAAACATGTTCATTCATAATGGGCGGAATCAGGAACGATGAACTAATCATATTTACAAAAAAAGAGGCTGAGTTCATACCAGCTTCTCTCATCTCAATCAGTCAATCATATATCATCATAATTGCCTTTCACTTGCACGACCAAACGATGTGGATAATAATAGTGCACGTGCATTGGACTAAGCTGGAATCTGCAAGCATTCAATAAACAGGAGAAGACAAGGCAATATGGGCTCTTTTGTTAGATCAACAATAATGCATATAAGAGCCACTTCAACAATTTAATCATGATCTTCTCCTATCGACCCCCAACGAAGAGAAAAGAAATAAAACTATTTACACGGGAAATCTCCCAACAAGCAAAAGAAGAACAGGAAATCTTTTTGGGTTTTCTTTTTAATTACTACTACAAGCATGGAAAGTAAACTAATTAAAAACTACAACTATTTTTTTGGGTTTTCCTTAAGGTTTATTAAATACACAAGAAGAAGGCATAAAAAGGAAATAAAGTAGCATGGATATTACAATGAAAAAGTATGAGCACCGACATCTAGCAATGAGTGTGTGAACATGAATGTAATGTCAGTGAGAGATACGTACTCCCCCAAGCTTAGGCTTTTGGCCTAAGTTTGTCTAATGCCACGGATGGCCTGGCGGATATCCAAAGTTGTAGTTGGGGTCGTACTGAGATGCGACAGTCATTGCATCGTGGGCTGTAGCTTGGAGGCAAGCTATCTCAGCTCTCCTCTTATACTCTTCTGCCTCCTCTCTGGTTATAAAATATCTCCCTTTTGCCTCCTCACAAAGGAACTAGTGAGATAGTGGTACTGACGGCATTTTTCTTCCTCAATGCTCACAAGATCAGCGTTACGCAAATATGCGTTAAATTCTTCCTGCATTCCCACTCGATCCATGAAGTCCTCTGAAGGACATTCACAAGGCCGCACTGGAGCATTCCTTGGTGGTTCATCATCAGCATCACGCATTGCAAGCCTGGGTCCTTGCTTCCTTGAAGAACCACCTTGCTACATTTTCCTAAGCATATTTATCCCTCAAGGAACAATCCCCCAAACAAGTTTTGTGAGAGGTGCTTTGAGCAAGGAAATCAAAATTGGCAGCAAAATGAGCTTGGACTCGGGTTTGAGCTGGATAATGGTGTTTGTGGGAGGAACCAGGAGTGTGTGGGTGCAGGAATAAGTGGAGGAGGGCCACCGTGGGCCCACGAGGCAGGGGCGCACCCAGGGGGTAGGGCACGCCCTCCACCCTCGTGTCTAGGTGGATGCCCCCCTGCTGTGTTCTCAGTGCCAAATATTCTCAAATATTCTAGAAAAAATCATATTTAAATTTCAGGGCAATTGGAGAACTTTTGTTTTCGGGGTATTTTATATTTCACGGATAATTCAGATAATAGACAGAAAATACTATTTTTATTTTATTGAATATAAATAATAGAAAGTAAAAGGAGGGTACAGAGAGTTGTGTTTTCTAAATTCATCCATCTCATGATCATCAAAAGGACTCCATTAACAAGGTTGATCAAGTCTTGTTAACAAACTCATTCTGAATTACATGGAACCGGAGAATTTTCGAATAATACTAGGTTACCTCAACGGGGATATTCCCATCCCCAACAATAAGAATATCATATTTCTTCTTGACAGTAGGAAGAGGAAATTCAAAACCTCCAAAAATAATCGATGGAATTTTTCCAATAGAATTGATATTGTGGACTTGAGGTTGTTTCCTCGGAAAGTGTACCGTATGCTCATTACCATTAACATGAAAAGTGACATTGCCCTTGTTGCAATCAATAACAGCCCCTGCATTATTCAAAAAGGGTCTTCTAAGAATAATAGACATACTATCGTCCTCGGGAATATCAAGAATAACAAAGTCCGTTAAAATAGTAACGTTTGCAACCACAACAGGCACATCCTCACAAATACCGACAGGTATATAGCAATTGATTTATCAGCCATTTGCAAAGATATTTCAGTAGGTGTCAACTTATTCAAATCAAGTCTACGATATAGAGAGAGAGGCATAACACTAACACCGGCTCCAAGGTCACATAAAGCAGTTTTAACATAGTTTCTTTTAATGGAGCATGGTATAGTGGGTACTCCTGGATCTCCAAGTTTCTTTGGTATTCCACCCTTAAAAGTATAATTAGCAAGCATGGTGGAAATTTCAGCTTCCGGTATCTTTCTTTTATTAGTAACAATTTCTTTCATATACTTAGCATAAGGATTCATTTTGAGCATATCAGTTAATCGCATACGCAAAAAGATAGGTCTAATCATTTCAGCAAAGCGCTCAAAATCCTCATCATCCTTTTTCTTGGATGGATTGGGAGGAAAAGGCATGGGTTTCTGAACCCATGGTTCTCTTTCTTTACCGTATTTCTTAGCAACAAAGTCTTTCTTATCATAACGTTGATTCTTTGATTGTGGGTTATCAAGATCAACAGCAAGTTCAATTTCTATATCATTATCATTAATAGGTTGAGCATCAACATGAACATCATCATTAACATTATCACTAGTTTCAGGTTCATTACCAGATTGTGTTTTAGCGTCAGAAATAGAAATATCATTTGGATTCTCAGGTGTTTCAGTAATAGGTTCACTAGAAGCATGCAAAGTCCTGTCATTCTTCTTTTTCTTCCTTTTAGAAGGACTAGGTGCATCTATATTATTTCTCTGAGAATCTTCCTCAATTCTATTTGGGTGGCCTACAGGATACAAGGGTTCCTGAGTCATTTTACCAGTTCTAGTAGCCACTCTAACATCAAAATCATTATTCTTACTATTCAATTCATTGAGCAAATCATTTTGAGCTTTAAGTACTTGTTCTACTTGAGTGGTAACCATAGAAGCATGTTTACTAATAAGTTTAAGTTCACCTTTGACATTAGCCATATAATCACCCAAGTGTTCAAGCATATCAGCACTGCATTTTAATTCTCTACCAAAATAAGCATTGAAGTCTTCTTGCTTAACCATAAACTTATTGAACGCATCTAAGCATGGGCTAGCAAACTTAGTAAATGGGATTTCAGCTTTATCATATCTATAGAGAGAATTTACCTTTACTACCTGTGTCGAGTTATCAAGACCATGTATTTCTTCAATAGGAGATGGATTAAAATTATGCATTTCTTCGACGGGCGGTAAATTAAGACCATGTGTTTCTTCAATAGGAGGTAAATTCTTAACATCTTCAGCTTTAATACCCTTTTCTTTCATGGATTTCTTTGCCTCTTGCATATCTTCAGGACTGAGAAATAGAACACCTCTTTTCTTCGGAGTTGGTTTAGGAATAGGCTCAGGAGTTGGCTCAAGAAGTATCCAATTATTTTCATTTGTCGACATATTATTCAATAGAATTTTAGCTTCATCCGGTGTTCTTTCCCTGAAAACAGAACCAGCACAACTATCCAGGTAATCTATGGAAGCGTCGGTTAGTCCATTATAAAAGATATCAAGTATTTCATTTTTCTTAAGAGGATGATCAGGCAAAGCATTAAGTAATTGGAGAAGCCTCCCAAAAGCTTGTGGGAGACTCTCTTCTTCAATTTGCACAAAATTATATATATATCCCTTAAGGCAGCTTGTTTCTTATGAGCAGAGAAGTAATAAATCATATCCTGGGGACTACGCACACAACCAGGATCAAGAGAATTAAACCATATCTTAGCATCACCCTTTAATGAGAACAAAAATATTTTAAGGATATAAAAGTAGCGAGTTCTCTCATCATTAGTGAACAGGGTGGCTATATCATTTAATTTAGTAAGATATGCCACAACAGTTTCAGATTCATAGCCATAAAAAGGATCAGATTCAACCAAAGTAATTATCTCAGGATCAATAGAGAATTCATAATCTTTATCAGTAACACAGATAGGTGAACTAGCAAAAGCAGGGTCAGGTTTCATTCTAGCATTAAGGGATTGCTGCTTCCATTTAGCTAATAACCTCTTTAGATCATATCTATCATTGCAAGCTAAAATAGCTCTAGTAGCTTCTTCATCCATAACATAACCCTTAGGAACAACAGGCAATTCATATTTATTAGGGGGAGAGTCTTCATCATCACTTTCATCAATATTATCAGTTTCAATAATTTCATTCTCTCTAACCCTAGCAAATTGTTCATCAAGAAATTCACCAAGTGGCACAGTAGTATCAAGCATAGAAGTAGTTTCATCATAAGTATCATGCATAGCAGAAGTGGCATCATCAATAACATGCGACATATCAAAATGAATAGCAAAAGCAGGTTTAGGTGTCGCAAGCTTACTCAAAATAGAAGGTGAATCAAGTGCAGAGCTAGATGGTAGTTCCTTACCTCCCCTCGTAGTTGAGGGATAAATCTTGGTTCTTGGATCTTTCAAGTTCTTCATAATGATAAGCAGATATAAATCCCAAGTGACTCAAATAATAGAGCTATGCTCCCCGGCAACGGCGCCAGAAAATAGTCTTGATAACCCACAAGTATAGGGGATCGCAACAGTTTTCGAGGGTAGAGTATTCAACCCAAATTTATTGATTTGACACAAGGGGAGCCAAAGAATATTCTCACGTATTAGCAGCTGAGTTGTCAATTCAACCACACCTGGAAACTTAATATCTGCAGCAAAGTATTTAGTAGCAACGTAATATGATAGTAGTGGTAACGATAGCAAAAGATAATGATAGCAAAAGTAATGTTGTTGGTATTTTGTAGTGATTGTAACAATAGCAACAGAAAAGTAAATAAGCGAAGAACAATATATGGAAAGCTCATAGGCAACGGATCAGTGATAGAGAATTATGCCGGATGTGGTTCATCATGTAACATTCATAACCTAGGGTGACACAGAACTAGCTCCAATTCATTAATGTAATGTAGGCATGTATCCGAATATAGTCATATGTGCTTATGAAAAAGAACTTGCATGACATCTTTTGTCCTACCCTCCCGTGGCAGCGGGGTCCTAGCAGAAACTAAGGGATATTAAGGCCTCCTTTTAATAGAGTACCGGACCAAAGCATTAACACATAGTGAATACGTGAACTCCTCAAACTACGGTCATCACCGGGAGTGGTCCCGATTATTGTCACTTCGGGGTTGCCGGATCATAACACATAGTAGGTGACTATAGACTTGCAAGATAGGATCAAGAACTCACATATATTCATGAAAACATAATAGGTTCAGATCTGAAATCATGGCACTCGGGCCCTAGTGACAAGCATTAAGCATAGCAAAGTCATAGCAACATCAATCTCAGAACATAGTGGATACTAGGGATCAAACCCTACCAAAACTAACTCGATTACATGATAAATCTCATCCAACCCATCACCGTCCAGCAAGCCTACGATGGAATTACTCACGCACGACGGTGAGCATCATGAAATTGGTGATGGAGGATGGTTGATGATGACGACGACGACGAATTCCCCTCTCCGGAGCCCTGAACGGACTCCAGATCAGCCCTCTCGAGAGGTTTTAGGGCTTGGCGGCAGCTCCGTATCATAAAACGCGATGAATCCTTCTCCTTTATTTTTTTCTCCCCGAAAGTGAATATATAGAGTTGGAGTTGAGGTCGGAGGAGCTCCAGGGGGGCCACGAGGTAGGGGGCGCTCCCCTCACCCTCGTGGCTAGGGTGTGGGCCCCCTGGCCTTGATCTTTTGCCAGTATTTTTTATTATTTCCAAAAATACGCTCCGTAAAGTTTTAGGTCATTCCGAGAACTTTTGTTTCTGCACATAAATAACACCATGGCAATTCTGCTGAAAACAGCGTCAGTCCGGGTTAGTTCCATTCAAATCATGCAAGTTAGAGTCCAAAACAAGGGCAAAAGTGTTTGGAAAAGTAGATACGACGGAGACGTATCAGACACCAACTCGTCGTCACCCTTGGGAGAGACGGAGTGAGCAGGTGGCGGAGACATGCTAGCCATCTCCTTTGAGTCTAGAGACCCCTCTGTCGAGGATCGCGAGGACCCATTGCGTGCTGGACTGCAATAACAAGGTTTAAGGTATATCAATATTACAAACCGGGAAGGCCAGATGTTTTCGGATTCTGGTACTTACGAGGCAGCCCGAGGCTTGGTCCGGTGAGGTCACTCCGGACTGCTATCAACATCCCACATGGATTTATCCACGAGGGAGCCTCTAACCCTCTTAGGCGCTTTCGTCTCTGGATTTGTGGGGGTCGCTCTCTTCTTCCTCCCCACTTCAGGTGGGGAGTCGCTTTCTTCTTCCTCTTCGTTGTCATCGTTAGCGGACGAAGAGGAAGTCTCGTCTTCGGACATCATGTCCGGAGCACCTTTTTAGCGAGGGCCCTTCTTGGCCCCTTTGGCCGCTTTCTTGGTCGTCTTCTCTGGCACCTCATAAGTGTTGGAAATATGCCCTAGAGGCAATAATAAAATGGTTATTATTGTATTTCCTTGTTCATGATAATTGTCTATTGTTCATGCTATAATTGTATTAACTGGAAACTGTAATACATGTGTGAATACATAGACCACAACATGTCCCTAGTAAGCCTCTATTTGACTAGCTCGTTGATCAATAGATGGTTATGGTTTGCTGACCGTGGACATTGGATGTCATTGATAACGGGATCACATCATTAGGAGAATGATGTGATGGGCAAGACCCAATCCTAAGCATAGCCCAAGATCGTGTAGTTCGTTTGCTAAGAGCTTTTCTAATGTCAAGTATCATTTCCTTAGACCATGAGATTGTGCAACTCCCGGATACCGTAGGAATGCTTTGGGTGTACCAAACGTCACAACGTAACTGGGTGGCTATAAAGGTGCATCACAGGTATCTCCGAAAGTGTCTGTTGGGTTGGCACGAATCGAGACTGGGATTTTTCACTCCGTATGACGGAGAGGTATCTCTAGGCCCACTCGGTAATGCATCATCATAATGAGCTCAATGTGACTAAGGAGTTGGTCACGAGATCATGCGTTATGGAATGAGTAAAGATACTTGATGGTAACGAGATTGAATGAGGTACGGAGATACCACGATCGAATCTCGGGCAAGTAACATACCGATAGACAAAGGGAATTGTATACGGGATTGATTGAATCCCTGACATCGTGGTTCATCCGATGAGATCATCGTGGAACATGTGGGAGCCAATATGGGTATCTAGATCCCGCTATTGGTTATTGACCAGAGAGATGTCTCGGTCATGTCTGCATGGTTCCCGAACCCGTAGGGTCTACACACTTAAGGTTCGGTGACGCTAGAGTTTGTTATGGGAAATAGTATGTGGTTACCGAAGGTTGTTTGGAGTCCCGGATGAGATCCCGGACGTGACGAGGAGTTCCGGAATGGTCCGGAGGTGAAGATCGATATATTGGACGAAGGGTATTAGAGTCCAGAATTGTTCTGGGGGTACCGGGTGACGACCAGCGTGTCCGAAAGGGGTTTCGGAGGCCCCGGCAAGCGTTGGGGGGCCTTATGGGCCAAGGGGAGGGGGAACATCAGCCCACTAAGGGGCTGAGCTCCCCTCCCACCCCATCTCACATAACTTGGAGAGGTGTGGGCGCCTCACCTAGGGCAGCCACCCCTCCCGGCTTGGGGGGCAAGTTTCCTAGGAGTGGGGGCGCCCAAACCCATCTAGGGTTTTCCCTGTGACCGCCACCCCTCCCCTAGGGAACCCTAGGGCGCCTCCTCCACCCCCTCTCCTCTTGCTGGATCAAGAATGAGGAGACGTCCCCGGTCTGTACGTGTGTTGAACGCGGAGGCACCGTCTGTTCGGCACTAGATCGGATCTTCCGCGATTTGAATCGCCGCGAGTACGACTCCATCAACCGCATTCTTGTAACGCTTTCGCTTAGCGATCTTCAAGGGTATGAAGATGCACTCCCTCTTTCTCGTTTCTAGCATCTCCTAGATTGATCTTGGTGACACGTAGGAAAATTTTAAATTTCTGCTACGATCCCCAAAAGTGGCATCATGAGCTAGGTCTATGTGTAGATTCTATGCACGAGTAGAACACAAAGCAGTTGTGGGCGATGATTTGTTCAATTTGCTTACCGTTGCTAGTCTTATCTTGATCCGGTGGCATTGTGGGATAAAGCGGCCTGGACCGACCTTACACGTACGCTTACGTGAGACTGGTTCCACCGACTGACATGCACTTGATGCATAAGGTGGCTGGCGGGTGTCTGTCTCTCCCACTTTAGTCGGATCGGATTCGATGAAAAGGGTCCTTATGAAGGGTAAATAGCAATTGGCATATCACCATTGTGGTTTTGCGTAGGTAAGAAACATTCTTGCTAGAAACCCATAGCAGCCACGTAAAACATGCAACAACAATTAGAGGATGTCTAACTTGTTTTTGCAGGGTATGCTATGTGATGTGATATGGCCAAAAGGATGTGATGAATGATATATGTGATGTATGAGATTGATCATGTTCTTGTAATAGGAATCACGACTTGCATGTTGATGAGTATGACAACCGGCAGGAGCCATAGGAGTTGTCTTAATTTATTTATGACATGCGTGTCAATGGAAACGCCATGTAATTACTTTACTTTATTGCTAACCGTTAGCCATAGTAGTAGAAGTAATAGTTGGCGAGGCAACTTCATGAAGACACGATGATGGAGATCATGGTGTCATGCTGGTGACGATGGTGTTCATGCCGCGCCTCGAAGATGGAGATCAAAAGGCGCAAGATGATATTGGCCATATCATGTCACTTTATGATTTTCATGTGATGTTTGTCATGTTTACATCTTATTTTCTTAGAACGACGGTAGCATAAATAAGATGATCTCTCACTAAAATTTCAAGAAAGTGTTCCCCCTAACTGTGCACCGTTGCAAAGGTTTGTTGTTTCGAAGCACCACGTGATGATCGGGTGTGATAGACTCTAACGTTCGCATACAACGGGTGTAAGCCAGATTTACACATGCGAAACACTTAGGTTGAGTTGACGAGCCTAGCATGTATAGGCATGGCCTCGGAACACAAGAGACCGAAAGGTCGAACATGAGTCATATAGTAGATATGATCAACATGAAGATGTTCACCGATGATGACTAGTCCGTCTCACATGATGATCGGACACGGCCTAGTTGACTCGGATCATGTATCACTTAGATGACTAGAGGGATGTCTATCTAAGTGGGAGTTCATTAAATAATCAGATGAACTTAATTATCATGAACATAGTCAAAAGGTCTTTGCAAATTATGTCATAGCTTACACTTTAGTTCTACTGTTTAAGATATGTTCCTAGAGAAAATTTAGTTGAAAGTTGATAGTAGAAATTATGCGGACTGGGTCCGTCAACTAAGGATTATCCTCATTGCTGCGCAGAAGGCTTATGTCCTTAATGCACCGCTCGGTGTGTTGAACCTCGAGCGTTGTCTGTAGATGTTGGGAAACATCTGACATACGCGTTTTGATGACTACATGATAGTTCAGTGCATAATGCTAATAGTTTAGAAGTGTGGCACCAAAGACGTTTTTGAAACGTCGCAGAACAAATGAGATGTTCCAAAGACTGAAATTGGGATTTCAGACTAGTGCCCACGTCAAGAGGTATGAGACCTCTGACAAGTTTCTTAAGCCGGCAAACTAAGGGGAGCTCAGTCATTGAGCATGTGCTCAGATTGTCTGAGTACTGCAATTGCTTGAATTGAGTGGGAGTTAATCTTCCAGATGAGATAGTGATGGTTCTCCATAGTCACTGCCACCAAGCTATTAGAGCTTCGTAATGAACTATAACATATCAGGGACAGACATGATGATCCTTGATAAACTCGCGATGTTTGACACCACGAAAGTAGAAATCAAGTAGGAGCATCAATTGTTGATGGTTAAACCACTAGTTTCAAGAAGGGCAAGGGAAAGAAGGGATACTTCATGAAACGGCAAATCAGTTGCTGCTCTAGTGAAGAAACCCAAGGTTGAACCCAAACCCGAGACTAAGTGCTTCTGTAATGAGGGGAATGGTCACTGAAGTAGAACTACCCTAGATACTTGGTAGATGAGAAGGCTGGCAAGGTCGACAGAGGTATTTTGAATATACGTTATATTATTGTGTACTTTACTAGTACACCTAGTAGCACCAGGGTAAAAAATACCGGTTCGATTGCTAAGTGTTAGTAACTCGAAATAAAAGGCTGCAGAGACTAGCTAAAGGTGAGATGACGATATGTGTTGGAAGTGTTTCCAAGGTTGATGTGATCAAACATCGCACGCTCCCTCTACCATCGGGATTGGTGTTAAACCTAAATAATTGTTATTTGGTGTTTGCGTTGAGCATAGACATGATTGGATTATGTTTATCGCAATACGGTTATTCATTTAAGGAGAATAATGGTTACTCTATTTATTTGAATAATACCTTCAATGGTCTTGCACCTAAAATGAATGGTTTATTGAATCTCGGTCGTAGTGATACACATGTTCATGCCAAAAGATATAAGATAGTAATGATAGTACCACATACTTGTGGCACTGCTATTTGAGTCATGTTGGTATAAAACGCATGAAGAAGCTCCATGTTGATGGATCTTTGGACTCACTCGTTTTTGAAAAGATTGAGACATGCGAACCATGTCTATTGGTAGATATGCATGAAGAAACTCCATACAGATGGATCATTTGGACTCACTTTATTTTGAATCACTTGAGACATGCAAATCATACCACATGGGCAAGATGACTGAAAGGCCTCGTTTTCAGTAAGATGGAACAAGAAAGCAACTTGTTGGAAGTAATACATTTTGATGTGTGCAGTCCAATGAGTGCTGAGGCACACAGTGGATATCGTTATGTTCTTACTTCACAGATGATTTGAGTAGATGCTGAGTATATTTACTTGATGAAACACAAGTCTGGATTATTGAAAGGTTTAAGTAATTTCAGAGTGAAGTTGAAGATCGTCGTGACAAGAGGATAAAATTTCTATGATATGATCATAGAGATGAATATATGAGTTATGAGTTTGGCACACAATTAAGACATTGTGGAAATTGTTTCACAACTAATACCGCCTGGAACACCATAGTGTGATGGTGTGTCCGAACATCATAACTGCACCCTATTGGATATGGTGCATACCATGATGTCTCTTATCGAATTACCACTATCGTTTATGGGTTAGGCATTAGAGACAACCGCATTCACTTTAAATAGGGAACCACGCAATTCCGTTGAGATGACACCGTATGAACTATGGTTTAGAAAAAACTAAGCTGTTGTTTCTTAAAAGTTTGGGGCTGTGACGCTTATGTGAAAAAGTTTCAGGTTGATAAGCTCGAACCCAAAGCGGATAAATGCATCTTCATAGAATACCCAAAGTAGTTGGGTATACCTCCTATTTCAGATTCGGAAGCAAAAGTGATTGTTTCTAGAAATGGGTCCTTTCTCGAGGAAAAGTTTCTCTCGAAAGAATTGAGTGGGAGGATGATGGAGACTTGATGAGGTCATTGAACCGTCACTTCAACTAGTGTGTAGCAGGGCACAGGAAGTTGTTCCTGTGGCACCTACACCAATTGAAGTGGAAGCTTATGATAGTGATCATGAAACTTCGGATCAAGTCACTACCAAACCTCATAGATCGACAAGGATGCGTACTACTTCAGAGTGGTACGTAATCCTGTCTTGGAAGTCATGTTGCTAGACAACAATGAACCTACGAGCTATGGAGAAGCGGTGGTGGGCCCGGATTACGACGAATGGCTCGAGGCCATAAAATCCAAGAGAGGATCCATGTATAAAAAAACAAAGTATAGACTTTGGAAGAACTACTGGATGGTCGTAAGGCTGTTGGGTGCAGATGGATTTTAAAAGGAAGACGGACAATGATGGTAAGTGTCACCATTAAGAAAGCTCGACTTGTCGTTAAGATGTCTTCTGACAAGTTCAAGGAGTTGACTATGATGAGACTTTCTCACTCGTAGCGATGCTAAGACTCTGTTGGACTTATGTTATCAGTTACTGCATTATTTATGAAATCTTGCAGATAGGATGTCAAAAACATTGTTTTCTCGACGTTTTTCTTGAGGAAAGGTTGTATGTGATACAACCAGAAGGTTTTGTCAATCCTGAAAGATGCTAACAAGTATGCAAAGCTCCAGCAATCCTTCTAAGGACTGGAGTAAGCATCTCGGAGTTGGAATGTACGCTTTGATGAGATGATCAAAGATTTTGGGTTTATACAAAGTTTATGAGAAACTTGTATTTCCAAAGTGAGTGGGAGCACTATAGAATTTTTGATGAGTATATGTTGTTAACATATTGTTGATCAGAAATGATGTAGAATTTCTGGAAAGCATACAGGGTTATTTGAAAAGTGTTTTTCAATGGAAAACCTGGATTAAGCTACTTGAACATTGAGCATCAAGATCTATAAGGATAGATAAAAAACGCTTAGTAGTACTTTCAAATGAATACATACCATGACAAGATTTTGAATGAGTTCAAAATAAATCAGCAAAGAAGGAGTTCTTTGCTGTGTTACAAGGTGTGAGTATTGAGTAAGACTCAAGACCTGACCACGGCAGAAGAGAGAGAAAGGACGAAGGTCGTCCCCTATGCTTTAGACGTAGGCTCTACAGTATGCTATGCTGTGTACCGTACCTAAAGTGTGCCTTGCCATGAGTCAGTCAAGGGGTACAAGAGTGATCCAGGAATGGATCACATGACAGCGGTCGAACTTATCCTTAGTAACTAGTGGACTAAGGAATTTTCTCGATTATGGAGGTGGTAAAAGAGTTCGTCGTAAAGGGTTACGTCGATGCAAACTTTGACACTAATCCGGATGACTCTGAGTGGTAAACCGGATTCGTATAGTAGAGCAGTTGTTTGGAATAGCTCCAAGTAGCGCGTGGTAGCTGCATCTACAAGATGACATAGAGATTTGTAAAGCACACATGGATCTGAAAGGTTCAGACCCATTGACTAACAAACCTCTCTCACAAGCGAGATATGAACAAACCCCATGGGTGTTGGATTCATTACAATCACATAGTGATGTGAACTAGATTATTGACACTAGTGCAAGTGGGAGACTGTTGGAAATATGCCCTAGAGGCAATAATAAAATGGTTATTATTGTATTTCCTTGTTCATGACAATTGTCTATTGTTCATGCTATAATTGTATTAACTGGAAACCGTAATACATGTGTGAATACATAGACCACAACATGTCCCTAGTAAGCCTCTAGTTGACTAGCTCGTTGATCAATAGATGGTTATGGTTTCCTGACCATGGACATTGGATGTCATTGATAACGGGATCACATCATTAGGAGAATGATTTGATGGACAAGACCCAATCCTAAGCATAGCACAAGATCGTGTAGTTCGTTTGCCAAGAGCTTTTCTAATGTCAGGTATCATTTCCTTAGACCATGAGATTGTGCAACTCCCGGATACCGTAGGAATGCTTTGGGTGTACCAAACATCACAACGTAACTGGGTGGCTATAAAGGTGCATTACAGGTATCTCCGAAAGTGTCTGTTGGGTTGGCATGAATCGAGACTAGGATTTTTCACTCCGTATGACGGAGAGGTATCTCTGGGCCCACTAGGTAATGCATCATCATAATGAGCTCAATGTGACTAAGGAGTTGGTCACGGGATCATGCGTTATGGAACGAGTAAAGAGACTTGCCGGTAACGAGATTGAACGAGGTATGGGGATACCGACGATCGAATCTCGGGCAAGTAACATACCGATAGACAAAGGGAATTGTATACGAGATTGATTGAATCCCTGACATCGTGGTTCATCCGATGAGATCATCGTGGAACATGTGGGAGCCAATATGGGTATCCAGATCCTGCTATTGGTTATTGGCCAGAGAGATGTCTCGGTCATGTCTGCATGGTTCCCGAACCCGTAGGGTCTACACACTTAAGGTTCGGTGACGCTAGAGTTGTTATGGGAAATAGTATGTGGTTACCGAAGGTTGTTTGGAGTCTCGGATGAGATCCGGATGTGACGAGGAGTTCTGGAATGGTTCGGAGGTGAAGATCGATATATTGGACGAAGGGTATTAGAGTCCAGAATTGTTCTGGGGGTACCGGGTGACGACCAGCGTGTCCGAAAGGGGTTTCGGAGGCCCCGGCAAGCGTTGGGGGGCCTTATGGGCCAAGGGAAGGGGGAACATCAGCCCACTAAGGGGCTGAGCGCCCCTCCCACCCCATCTCACGTAACTTGGAGAGGTGGGGGCGCCTCACCTAGGGCAGCCACCCCTCCCGGCTTGGGGGCAAGTTTCCTAGGGGTGGGGGCGCCCAAACCCATCTAGGATTTTCCCTGTGGCCACCGCCCCTCCCCTAGGGAACCCTAGGGTGCCTCCTCCACCCCCCTTCCCCCTATATATAGTGAGGGAGAGAGAGAGTAGCCGCACCCCTTCCCTGGCGCAGCCCCTCCCTCCTCCAACTCTTCCTTCTCTGTAGAGCTTGGCGAAGACCTGCAGGAATACCACAAACTCCACCACCACGCTGTCATGCTACCGGAGTTCTCCCTCAACTTCTCCTCTCCTCTTGCTGGATCAAGAAGGAGGAGACGTCCCCAGTCTGTACGTGTGTTGAATGCGGAGGCGCCGTCCGTTCGGCACTAGATTGGATCTTCCGCGATTTGAATCACCGCGAGTACGACTCCATCAACCGCATTCTTGTAACGCTTCCGCTTAGCGATCTTCGAGGGTATGAAGATGCACTCCCTCTTTCTTGTTGCTAGCATCTCCTAGATTGATCTTGGTGACACATAGGAAAATTTTAAATTTCTGCTACGATCCCCAACAATAAGGTGCTGGAAAAAGCATTTTCGTCAGTAATGGGAATTCTTGGTCTTCGAGCAGCGGAGCCGGGCAATTAATCCCCTCAGCTATCTTGATCCAGGCCTGAAAACACAGGTAGGAAAGCTTAGGCTTTTTCTCAAAATAGGCTAGTAAAGGGTACGCCTTGAAAACATTAAAAGAACTTACCGGGTTAGCCTGGCGTTTTAAGCTAAGCCCGCGATCTTCGGTCATGGGCGGTGGCGTCTCGCCGGCCTTGAAGAGAACTTTCTAGATTTCTTCGTGTGTCGTGCCGAAGAGCTCTAGTAGCGTCTGGTGCTTGGCCGGATCGTACTCCCACAGATAGCAAGTCCGGCGTTGGCACGGAAGGACCCAACGAATGAGCATGACCTGGACCATGTTGACAAGCTTGATCTTCCTATATATCATGTTCTGGACGCACATCTGGAGCCTAGTCAGCTCGTCCGCGGGACCCCAGGTTAGGCCCCTCTCTTGCCAGGAGGTGAGCCGCATAGGGATTCCGGATCAGAATTCGGGGGCCGCCACCCAGTTGGCGTCACGCGGCTCAGTGATATAGAACCACCCCGATTGCCACCCTTTCACCGTCTCTGCGAATGAGCCTTCGGGCCAGGTAACGTTGGGCATCTTGCCCACCATGGCGCCTCTGCACTCTGCTTGTTGACTGCTCACCACCTTCGGCTTCACATTGAAGGTCTTCAGCCATAGGCCGAAATGAGGCGGGATGCGGAGAAAGGCCTCGCACACGATAATGAATGCCGTGATGTGGAGGATGAAGTTGGGGGCTAGGTCATGGAAGTCTATCCCGTAGTAAAACATCAGTCCACTGACGAAGGGGTGAAGAGGGAAGCCCAGCCCGCGGATGAAATGTGTGAGAAACACAACCCTCTCGTGGGGCTCTGGAGCAGGGACGACATGTCCCTTGGCCGGGAGTCGGTGAGAGATCTCCTTGGCCAGATATCCGGCCTCCCGGAGTGCCTTGATATCCCTCTTCTTGACGGAGGAGGCCATCCCCTTACCCCCAGCTCGGGATCCGGACATCTTTGGAGTGCTCTCTCGGACGAGGGAAAAGCTAAAAGCTTGGGCGCTGGAGCTCAGGGACAGAAGGACTGAGGAGGAGCCGAGGTGTGGGTGAAGAAAGGGAATCTTTATCCCCTTATAAAGGCCATGAATATCAAGCGTCCCCCCACTCGTCTTAAACTCGCCTATTCCCAAGGGCTGTATAAACGGCACGGTTGGGTTACCCATGCCCGCATTGACGAGAATCCCACGATAAGGGGACACGATCTCTGCCTTGACAAGACATGCCAATGGCAACCGTGTCTCGAGACGTGGGGCGCTGAAACATGAAAGCGGTTTGGAACTATGGCCAGTCAGACGTAATATCGTGCTGCGAAAAAGTTGTCAGCAGACGGAACTCGTGTAAGAATATATTCTCTCTGCGGTTGTGTATGGTGTGTGTGACAGGTCCAGATACTATCATCGCATCTGAAGACTATCTTGAAGTTCGGATAGAAGGGAACCTGCCTTGCAATGCCGAAGACAATCTGCGCGTCGGACTCCTCGTCATTGAAAGCCAGGTTCGGGGGCTACTGAGGGAGTCCTGGACTAAGGGGTCCTCGGGTGTCCGGCCTATTATCCGTGGGCCAGACTGATGGGATGTGAAGACGTGAAGGCCGAAGAATGTACCTGCGTCCGGATTGGACTCTCCTTGGCGTGGAAGGCAAGCTTGGCAACTGACTATGAAGATTCCTTCTTATGTAACCGACTCTATGTAACCCTAGATCCCCCCCTCCCGTGTCCATATAAACCGGAGGGGTTAGTCCGGAAAGGATATACTCATTACCATAGGCTAGACTTCTAGGGTTTAGCCATTACGATCTCGTGGTAGATCAACTCTTGTAATACTCATATTCATCAAGATCAATCAAGCAGGAAGTAGGGTATTACCTCCATAGAGAGGGCCCGAACCTGGGTAAACATCGTGTCCCCCGTCTCCTATTACCATCGATCCTAGACGCACAGTTCGGGACCCCCTACCCGAGATCCGCCGGTTTTGACACCGACAGAAGGCGCGAGCGCAGCAAGATCAAGATCCCGACAACGTCTCGATGGCCTCTTCCGACCCTCGAGCACGTCCGGGCAAGCGGCGGACCCTGGAAGATAGGCAGCGGGGAGACGCACGCGTCGTCGTGGGATGGCCTCTCGACGACCCCCGCCAGACCGACGGGTGCGGCGCCCTCAACATCGACGAGCCTGTGTTCGGAGTTGGCGGCACCCTTCGAGGTCGGCTGCCCTGCCTTTACGCGCAAGCTGCGGCAAGTCCATTGGCCGTCCGTCCGCATGTTCAAGCCGGAGATACCCGAGAAGTACGGCGGGAGTGAACCCGGCAGAGTTCCTGAGCATCTACATCATCGCTGTTCAGGCTGCCGAGGAAGAGACGAGAAGGTGTTCACCAACTACTTCATGTTGGCTCTAAAGTCCAACGTGAAATCTTGGCTCATGCACCTGTAGAAGAACTCCATCTCATCATGGGTAGACCTGTGCCATGAGTTCATCGGCGCCTTCACCGGTGGCCACCAAGAGCCCGGCAGGCCCAGCGACCTACAACTTCTCTAGCAGAAAGAAGGAGAAACTCTCCGTAAGTATTTACAAAGATTCAGTAAAGTCCATAGGAATATTCCGAATATCCATCCTGCAGCTGTTATAGGAGCCTTCCAGTCCAATGTGCGTAACCGTCGCATTCATTCTAAGATGAATGTGCGGTTGCCCAAGACTATGAAGGAGCTGTACACACTAGTGGGTAAGTGTGCTCGGATGGAGGAAGGAAGTTTGCCGCTGAGGAAGTCCTGGATTATGGGGTCCTCGGGTGTCCGGGCTATGTGACGTGGGCCGGACAGATGAGCCGTGAAGATACAAGATAGAAGGCCTTCCCTCATGTCCGGATGGGACTCTCCTTAGCGTGGAAGGCAAGCTTAGCATGCGGATATGAAGATTCCTTTCTCTGTAAACTGACTCTGTACAACCCTAGCCCCCTCAGATGTCTATATAAACTGGAGGGTTTAGTCCGTAGAGGCAGTCACAATCATAATCATGCAGGCTAGACAATTAGGGTTTAGCCATTACGATCTCGTGGTAGATCAACTCTTGTAACCCCTATATTCATCAAAGTCAATCAAGCAGGACGTAGGGTATTACCTCCATCAAGAGGGCCCGAACCTGGGTAAACATCGTGTCCTCTGTCTCCTGTTACCATCGATCCTTAGACGCACAGTTCGGGACCCCCTACCTGAGATCTGCCGGTTTTGACACCGACATTGGTGCTTTCATTGAGAGTTCCACTGTGCCATCATCGAAAGGCTCGATGGCTCCATCAATCATCTACAGCAACGCTGCCGTGAAGGAGATTTTTCTCCCCAGCCAGATCTTTGTATTTGGCGGCTTCGCACTGCGGGCCAACTCGGTTGGTCATCTGGAGCAGATCGACGGCTACGCCCCTGGTCACCAAATCAGTTTTAGAAATCTGAACTATGTCACTAATATCCGAGGAGACTTTATCTTCCAAGGGTTCGCGGCCTCACCCAACGCTCCGGCCTTAGATCCGGAGCGCGTTGTCAGGTCCGAAGACGGGAGTCTAGAGCCCGCCGGACTCTCTGCGGCCTTAGAGCTCAACACTGAGAGAGTAACACCTCCGGCAATCATTGCAAGGCCGGACTCTTCTCCGGACACTAATTCTGAACCCTGGAGGCTCGTGTCATGCGAGCTCGGCCTAGAAACTTCCGACCCCGTCCAAACCCCGCTCTTAAACGAGGCTCTGGACTTAATGCGATCCCTCGTCATCACATCAGAATCGCTCCTGAATCACACCCAGCCCGTACTAGGGGCTAGAAACAAGGAATTTTACTTCCCACCCACCACCCACTTCATAGCCACTATCGAGGACCTAATCGACATGCTTGATTACGCCTCCGAAGACATCAATGGTATGGACGACGATGCTGGAGAGGAGCAGGCCCAAAACCCGTCGGTCACCGGACATTGGACGGCCACCTCCTCGTATGACGTATACATGGTGGATACACCTAAAAACGGCGATGGCGATGACGAGAAAAACTCAGTCGAGAATGAACCTCCTGAGATACCGCCAAAACATCGACGTCAGCGGCACCTCTCTAAATCGCGCCGCGGTAAGAACAGTAATACCGGCACCGAAGACAATGATACTCCGGAGAATGCTAAAGACCAAGAAGACCCTATCGAACCAACATCCGAACAGGATGATCGGGAGGACGGGCAAGTTGACCCTGACGAACAAACAGGGAACAACGACTCGGAGGACAGCAACTATCTGCCACTCTCCGAAGACGACGTAAGCCTCGATGACAAAGATTTTATCGTGCCAGAGGAACCCCTCGAAGAAGAGTGCTTCAAGCGCCGGCTAATAGCCATGTCTAGAAGCCTAAAAAATAAACAGTAGAAGCTTCAAGCTGACCAAGACCTGCTCAACGACAGATGGACTAATGTCCTGGCAGCCAAAGAATACGTCCTCGAGCGACCAAAAAAGAGTTACCCGAAGCGTAATCTGCTACCCCAATTCGATGATGAGGCATTGGAGCCCATACCACCCATGTGTAATGCGGCTGACGGACCCGATAGACCACCACGTGGCCGGGACAGAACGACAACTCAAGCCGAACACCAGCCCGCACCACCTCGCCGTAAAAGCAGAGAAACAACAGCTCGGGGAAACACATATGACCTACGAAAGGACCTGCAAACTAGAGCAGGTTAGACCAGGTCAATCTATGGATCGCGGGGGCACACCCCGGCGCGAGAGGAGGGCTATCAAGCCTCGTGCGATAAGCATAACCACCCCGGGCTGAAAACCGCATATGGACTCCATCCGAACTACGTCGTGACATGGCCCGATACAGAGGCGCCGCACACCCCCTATGCTTCACTGATGAGGTAATGGAGCGCAAGTTCTCTGAAGGGTTTAAACCCATGAACATCGAATCATACGACGGCACAACAGATCCCGCAGTATGGATTGAAGATTTCCTTCTCCACATTCACATGGCTCACGGTGATGACCTACACGCCATCACATACCTTCCCCTAAAACTTAAGGGGCCAGCTAGGCACTGGTTAAATAGCCTCCTAGAAAATTCTATTGGAAGCTGGGAAGACTTGGAAGATGCCATTAGAGACAACTTCCAAGGCACTTATGTCCGGCCTCCGGATGCCGATGATCTTAGTCATATAGTCCAACAGCCCGGAGTGTCGGGCAGGAAATTCTGGACCAGGTTCCTAATTTCAATGCTTGCAGAGAATACCTTACTGAAAACTACTTGTCATTTCCTTCTGCTCCTCGTTGGGTTCGACACTCTTACTTATCAAAAGGACTATGATAGATCCCCTATACTTGTGGGTCATCAGCCATCTTGCCGAGTAGCTTGTGAAGATACAAGCGATTTGTTGCATGACAAGTTGTCTCAACCGCTTCCGCCCAAAAGTGTTTTGGCGTCTTGTACTCATCAAGCATCATTCTATCCAGAGTCCGGTTCTTTCTCTCAACAACTCCATTTTGTTGAGGTGTGTACGTAGCCAAGAACTCATGTGAAATCCCTTCTTCGTCAAGAAAGGTATCCACATTTGCGTTCTTGAACTCTGTTCAATTATCGCTGCGAACCTTCTTGATCTTCACTTCAAAATGATTTTGAGCCTTTCTAACGAAGTTCTTGAAGATCTTTTGGACCTGAGATTTATCATCAAGAAAGAACACCCACGTAAATCTTGAAAAATCATGGACTATGACTAGACCAAATGAGTTTCCACCGAGACTTTTATAGGCATTGGGACCAAAAAGATCCATATGAAGCAGCTCAAGCGGTCTTCTCGTGGTCATGATGTTCTTCACGGGGTGCCTTCCTCCAACTTGTTTTCCTGCTTGACAAGCACTGCACAATCTATCCTTGTCAAATATAACATCTTTCACTCCAAGGATATGATCACCTTTAATAAGCTTATCAAGATTCCACATGCCCACATGACCTAACCTTCTATGCCACAACCAACTTTTAGAAGATTTAGCAAGTAAGCAAGTTCTATGTTGAGCCTTTTTAGTGAAATCAACAATGTATAGATCACCTCTACGTATACCGGTAAAGACCATTTTATGATTATCTCCACGAAACACTTGGCAATGTACTTCAGTAAATAGGACATTGAAGCCAAAGTCAACAAGTCTAGATACGGAAAGTAATTATAGCCAAGGGATTCAACGAGCATAACATTTTGTATGGAGCTATCATGTGAGATGGCCACCTGACCAAGTCCAACCACCTTACCTTTGAGTTGTCACCAAATGTGACATACTTTCGAGGGCCGTTGTTTTCAGCAAGCTCACGAAACATGTCCTTATCTCTGGTCATGTGATCGGTACATCCACTATCAAGAACCCATTCCTTTCCTCCAGTCATGTAGCCGTGAAGATTTGCCATAAGACCAAAATGTCTCATAGACTCATCGAGATCAAAGTCACTATCATCATCCTCATCATAGTATCCATGTTCAACATCGTCTTGTGATTGATCAATTCCTAGAGAGAGTGATTCATTAGATAAGTGATCATCACAATGTTCGTCTTTATGAATTCTAATGGCTTCGGAGATGATGTTGCTAATGATTCCAACATCTCTTTTAGCACGCATAAGGTTGGTAAGCTCAAATAAACAATCACCAAACTTAGGATCATTGGAATTCATCTTACTCAAAGCAATAGACTTGTGAAGAATCTCATCTAAGTTTTGCAAGGAATAATTTGGAAATTGTTCCTCAACAAATCTCCATATGGTGTAAGCACAATCAAGAGCAGGCAAGCTAGCAATCAAGTTTCTAGGTAATCCTCTAGTGATTAAATTGACAGTTTTAAGATTACGGATCATGTCAATAGACTCATCAACAGTAGGATACAAGGGGTCAACAAGGCGCACACAAGGAGTAGTAATGTACTTGTTCAAGTGATATTCATTGAAAATCTCAAGCATCTCAGTTTTCCACTCATGAAAGAACTCTCCATCAAGTATAGGCAATCTACGTCTAAGACTCCCCAACGTAGACTCATCCATCTTCCTCCAATGGTGATTAAACCAAAGCAATGGAGACCAATACTCTGATACCAATTGTAGGATCGAGAAGAGGTGTCTAGAGAGGGGTGATTAGACCCTCAACGAAGAAAAGTAGCAGTTTTTAATTTCTTTAAGTTAAGGTAGAGTTTTAGCATAGGTTTAAACATTCACAATACATTTCAAGCAAGCATGGCAAGAGTATATGAGCAGCGGAAAGTAAAGCATGCAACTTGCAAGAAAGTAAAGGGATGAGATTGAAGTGTGCAAACGCAATTGGAGACACGGAGATTTTTGGCGTGGTTCCGATAGGTGGTGCTATCGTACATCCATGTTGATGGAGACTTCAACCCACGAAGGGTAACGGTTGCACGAGTCCACGGAGGGCTCCACTCACGAAGGGTCCACGAAGAAGCAACCTTGTCTATCCCACCATGGCCATCGCCCATGAAGGACTTGCCTCACTTGGGTAGATCTTCACGAAGTAGGCGATCTCCTTGCCCTTACAAACTCCTTGGTTCAACTCTACAATCTTGACGGAGGCTCCCAAGTGACACCTAACCAATCTAGGAGACACCACTCTCCCAAAGGTAATAGATGGTGTGTTGATGATGAACTCCTTGCTCTTGTGCTTTAAATGATAGTTTCCCCAACACTCAACTCTCCCTCATATATTTGGATTTGGTGAAAAGATTATTTGAGTGGAAAGCAACTTGGGGAAGGCTATAGATCAAGATTCTTGTGGTTGGAATGGAATATCTTGGTCTCAACACATGAGTAGGTGGTTCTCTCAGAAAATATATGGTAGAAGTGTAGGCACATTCTGATAGTTCTCTCCCTGAATGGAGGATGGGTCGAGGGGTATATATAGCCTCCACACAAAATCTAACCATTATACACAATTTACCAAACTCGGTGAGACCGAATATACAAAATCGGTCAGACCGATTCAGTTCAAAATGTGAATGTTAGGCTTTTCGGTGGGACTGATATGATCAACTCGATGGGACCGATTTCATTAGGGTTAGGACATAACATAATCTCAGTGAGACCGATCACATAAACTTGGTAAGACGATTTCTGTAATAGGCAAACTGAGAGTTGGCCAGGCAAACTCGGTGGGACCGATCGCTCATTTCGGTGAGACCGAAACGTTACGAAAAGGAAACAGAGAGTTTGCATTGCGAACTCGGTGGAACCGATCGCTCATATCGGTTAGACCGAAATGTTACGAAGGGAAATAGAGAGTTTGCAATCCCATCTCGGTGAGACCGAGATCCCTATCGGTGAGACCGAACTGATTAGGGTTTCTGGCTATGGCTATGTCAAATGAACTCGGTGGCGTCGGATAGATCAAATCGGTGGGGTCGAGTTTGACTTTTGGTTTAGGACATATGTGGATATGATAAAGTGGTTGAGAGCTTTTGGAGCATATCACTAAGAATTTTGAGCAAGCAAGCCATTAAGCAACACATCATCCCCTTTTAATAGTACTGGCTTTTCCTATGGACTCAATGTGATCTTGGGTCACTAAAATGAAAATGTAGAGTCTTGAGCTTTTGCCAATCCTTGTCCTTAGCTTCTTGAAGGGGTTCCACATGCTCTTGTACATGCCACGCCTTTGTTGAACATTCTGAAATATACTAGATAAGAGTATTAGTTCAACAAGAGATATGTTGACATTAATTACCAAAATCACCCAAGGAGCACTTGTGCTTTCAAAGGGGAAGCACGACCACATAGCTGGGTCGTCTTCCACCTTCTCGGGGAGCACCACTCTGAACTCCACCTCATTGCCCCCTTCCCCTTCTCCCCTCCTGCCGTCGCACCTGGAATCGCTCGTACGTCAAGGTGGATATTTGTCGGCGTTACTGGGAGACGGCGACCCTGCACCCTTGGCCCGATGCTCAACTCCCCAATGGGGTGGCATTTGAGCCTGGATCGGTTGCCGGTGTCGGCCATCCCGGCGAGTGGTCATGCCCGCTTCTTGGAGATCAACCGCCGATGGGCACATATCCCGAGTCACCTCCCGGCCGATCGCAGGTATGTCATTTGCTTCCCCCTTGTGAGACACGTGGTTTCAGGACGAGCACGACATGCTTCGGCAAACTTTCTTTGCCGGTCGTACTCATAGCCCGCCACGTGATGCGTGTGCTCCCAACACGGTCTGTGCGCATGCTCCCAGCCCGCCCAGATCGCGTTCTCGTGCGCGGACTAACGCTGGCGCCCTCTCCCTCGGCATCCCTGCCGCCACCACCTCCCACCATGACCGCCGAAGAGGCGGAGCGGCTAGTGAGCAGGACAGCCTGGAGGAGATGCTGGCACTGTCGGTCCTCCTCGTCGTCGTCCCTAGTAAGGTCGATCGTCCCGCTCACCAGGGACGACGACGAGGAGGACGGTGGCGCCTGGAGATGGCCACGGCATCAGCGACAGCGGGCAGCAAATCTACCGTTTTTACGTTTATTATTATTTCAACTTAAGTACGGGCAATGACTATCATGGACTTTTTAATTGAGTTATAATATATTTATGTTTTAAATTATTGTGCGGTGCATTTTTCTTTTTTAAGTCTAAAACAGACATAAAATTTGAGATGCGGCCGCCCAATGGGTATATCTAACAGAGCCGAAAATAGATGAACCTTTTGTTAACCCAAACGAAAAGAATCCAGACAAAACAGGCCTTTTTTAGGTCGATGGAAGGAGACGTCTCTCTCCTAGACTAGCTGCTAGCTTAGCTGCATCTACGTAAAGAGTCGGCGATCAAAGTGCCTTTTCCCCATCATTTCCCATGCCGGTCCGGTCATGGACCACGGAAATCAGTCAAGTCTCGTGACGATGCAGCTAGCTAGAGTGGAGCAGGAAGAGCAAGATGCATATGAGAAAAGAGAAAATTGCACCGCGTTCGCGTTGGGTTGATTGATATTCTGGCATGCTGCGTCCAAAGGATTCCATCGCCAAGTGGCCTTCTTCGTAGTATTCTAAACACTCTTATATTAATTTATAGAGAAAGTACTCACTAGTTAACAATGTGCTTGCATGATCAACCTTGTAGTTCAATTTAATACAGTACAACTCTCTCCTTTTTAAATATAAGTCTTTTTAAAGATTTTAATACAAACTGTATATATAGATGATAGACATATTTTAAAATATAGATTTATTCATTTTGCTTCGTATGTACTCCTACTGCAAAAAAGACTTACTAGTACAGTCCATAGTACTGTATTAAAGTATATTCCAGAGTCCATACGAAGTTTATATTTTGCTTCCTATTTTAGAGTATAGACATATTTTGCTTCGTATGTACTTTGATATATATTTTTAGAGTAGTTTATATTGGAATCTCTAAAAAAAATGTAGAAAAGGAACAAGAGGCAGTATATTAGTAGTTGCTATAGCTTGTCATCACTCGTCAGCTTCGGATTCTGCAGGTTGAAGCACACTTGCATGGCGAATTACTACAATCCATTCATAATTAACTAAGCGCACGCGTCGATGCATGTCATGTTGTCTTCTCGGTCATCTTCTTGATCCCCCAACTCCAGCTCCTCGTCGGCGGCGGCGGGGTTGGCGAACCGGAGCCTGAGCCGGCCGCCCTCGCGGGACGCCTGCAGCAGCTCCTTCCCGGGGATCACCACCTGCGTCAGCACGAACCGCCCATCCGCGCGGAACGTCCGGAAGCACACGCACGGCTTCCCGCCGCGCCCGATCGACCGTATCGGCGGCGGGAACGACGGCGGGGAACCCACCAGCCCTGACTCCGCCGCGGCGGCGGCGTCCCTCAGCGTCGCCTCCTCCCTCTCCCTCCCGCGGAGGTCGGCGGCCGTGTCGGCGCCGTCATCCCTGACCATGTCGTCCGAGTCCACCGTGCTCTCGGACCCGAGCCCCTCCGTGCACAGCAGCAGCGACGCCGAGCTCTTCTTCAGGCAGAAGCTCGCGCTCCTCCTGACGCCACCGGCGGCGTCGCCGGCGCTCGCGGGCTTCGGCCTGAGGAGCGCGTCCAGCGACGAGTCGTCCTTGCTCTTCTCGGCCTGACTAGCGATGTCGAGCCACGACGCCGCCGTAGCGCGTGCGTCAGGGAGTGGCACCCGTGGCAGGACGGGTCGGGCGGCGCCGCCGTCGGGCTTCTCGTAGAAGTGTAGCTCACCGAAGATCTCGGTGAAGGACGCCGGGTCCACGGCCGGCAGCTGCTTCTTGTGGTGGCTGTGGTTGTTGCAAGCCGACAGCACCTCCAGCAGCGTGGGGTTCTCCGGCAACGGCTTCTCGAACAGCCGCCGCAGCGCGCCGTCCCCCACCGCCGTCGCCATGTGCGCCATCCAACAAGCAGCACTCCTCAGTCAGTCAGACAGACGTAATAAAAAGGCTGCGATATTTTTTGTGACCGTCGAATTTTGCTCAAGTAATCTCCGAGGAAGAGAGGTATATATAGTGAGAGAAAAGGAGAGGCCAGGAAAGGTGGATGCATTTATGTGGCTGTCGAATCGGAATTCGAAAATATGTTTCTTGTTTTTCAGGCTTTTCGTTTCACGAGTGGAGCCGGTATATACTCCTGCTGCAACTTGGGATGAGGAAATGGAAATGTGCATCTTGCACAGTTGTCACTGTTCTTCAGCACTGGCCTGCATAACATGTCAGAGGAAGGGAAATCTGCAGGTAGAGCTAATGCAGCATTGCATTTGCAGCTCGCACAAATTTGATGGTGATCCTGCCCTGGCATCACCGAATTTCTGATAAGGTTGGCATTCCTGTTGGTGAATGAATTCCGGCTCCAACTGGCGCAGGAACGGCTCAAATTCGCACATTCCGCGATGGTTAAAAACCCTGGGAGAAAATGGGGCGATTTTCCCCCGACCAGTGATGCACTTGTCACTGAAAATCGCACTGGTGTCAAGTGCTCCTGGAGACAGGAATCTGTTCCATTCCTAGCTGAACAGGCAGAAAGCTAGGTAGAGGAAAACGCACTGCAATTCCTCTCGCAGTGAGTTTTTGTTTCAGCAATTTCATTTTCTCCGTGAAAACTGGAAAAGAGTTCACGGTGGATTCGACGAACGACAAGGAACGAAGGAGAAAAGGTTAGAATAACTTCTTTTTTTTCTTGTGAAAATCTCGGGACAGATTCAACAAACGAAAAGGATGAAGGGCGGAAGGTGGAATAAAGCTATCTGATGCGATGAGGGGACATCGTGCATACAGCATACCATGGTTGAGACCTCACTTCAGAAAGGTCAGGGTGAGAATAACACATGTTCAGGACGTCCAGAAACTTCCGGGTCCAGGGAGTGAAGAAATGCATGTACAACAAAGGAAGCAAAGGCCACAAATTTACTCATAAGCAAGATACATATAAGTTAGTGAAGGCAGGGGGGGATGAGCCTCAAAACAACATGATGATGATCCAAACACGAAATGATAAGCGCGTCGAAAATTCAAAATGTGCAAGGAAACAACACTGGGTCAGTCATCTATTACACAACAACAAAGGCAGTCGCACCGGGGTTTCTACCTCCACGCTTCGATCCGTTCGACCTTGGAGTTTATCCGGCTCACAATGCTCGTGCCTCTCGATTTTTCAGCTGGAGGGGCGGCGGGCGTTCCGCACTGCCGCTTGCCCTTTCTAGTCCTCCTGCTATTCAGGCCTCGGCTCCCTCTGCTCGGAAGTAAGTTGGCAGCTGTAGCACAGGAAGCATCAGCAATGGCAGACGAAGCGACAAGAGCAGGCTGCGAGCAACTAGCGGACCCCTCCACGCTCGAACGGACATCACTTGTATGGACAACGGAAGCTACCGAATCGCCTTCCACAGGAAGCTTGTCTTCAGCACTGTGTGTAGGACTGTACACGAGAGGCTCCTCGCTGACAAAAGAGGGGCGCCCAGATGTTTCTTCAGGTTGAGGATTAATGGGAAGACTGGGGTTCTGATGGCCATTTTCATCAGATGGGTCCTTCTGTGGCAAAGGGGCATCTTCCAGGTTGGACTCTTCTCTATCCTTGAGGGTCTTCTGTATTAGCATCTTGAGGAAATTCATCACTTGCACCGCATACATCAGTGCAGTCAAAGGGTCTGCCATCTGCTTTACATGAGCGCAAGAGTTAGTATCCACCTAAATGATTGTTGCTAGTTTGCTGTTAGGAGAACGCATTACCTGGGTCATATTTGGAGCGAAAACCATAGCAACATTGCGATCGCTCATCTTGTTTATCTGTTCTTCTTGGACAACATCAGCCATCAAATTAACAGCCCAGTCAAGTAAGGCTGCTTCAGTTGGTGGAAGGCATTTGGCAACCCGAGCACAGTCCTCTTCAGATTGGCATTGCATCACCTGTTCAGGTGGGATAGAATCCAGCACCCCACTCGGCAGTTCCCTAAACCAGGCCTGAACAATTGAAAATATATGCAATGAGTATAACTTTTGTCATCAAGAGTACTGTTTGCAAAACGAAGTTGACTAACTCAAGGACATAAAATTGTGGCGTCAAACCAGTTAATAACACCACATAACTGCACTGAAAAGCAGCATTAGATTCTGCAACAGAATTTTGTTGGACAGAAGAGTCGTAACTTTGGTTTCCCTTTGAAAAAGAAGACTGGTTTCCACTAGAAAGAAAATCTGGACTGACAAGTGTTGAGATAGAATCCGGCTATTGAAGATAAGCATAATCAATAATAAATATGTGAGTGCTGCTGTCAACGGAATGTCGGAATGGCATAAAGCTACATGACAGAAGAAAGCTTACTTTGATTAGACCCGCCAAACAGTGAACATCAATGCCATCCGGCACAGTTCCACTATTTAAGTGATCTCTCACAAACTCTTCCTGGCTATTCTCCGCATTTATACGAAAAATACCCTCTGCCTGCAAAGTAAAAAACAAACAACATGAATGCAGTCAGCACTCAGGAAAAGCTACAGGATGCTTAAAAAATAAGCAAGTTACAGTTAGTTAAAATGCTAAAACGTCATACCCGAAGACCTCCTTGTTCATACAGACGTCTTTGCATCATCAAGAGAATCGTCGGAACACTGTTTCCTCTGGTATCATATGAACACTGCATCGATTGTGTTGAAACGCCGAAGACACTAGCACTGCATTTGAAGTTTGAATCAGCTAAAGAACACCAACAGTACAAGGAAGCATGAACTGGAACTAATCATAAACAATGCTCTAAAATACACCTTACATGTAGAAGTAAAGATCACATAGTCACTTAGGTCAAGGCATATTTCGTTTTTTGTTTTTTGTTTTGAAGACAAGTCAAGGCATCTTTTGAAGGAGCATATTTCAGCAATTAAGATGGTCTGTAAGAACATTGATGAATTCTCCCAAGTTATGCGGGAACTCTACATATCGTTGCATGCTTAAAAAATTGGCATCACCATAAAGATGTGGGCAGATTTCACATTATTATTAAGTGCCGGTTTCCTAACTCAAGTGTGTAAGCAATCCAGGAAATAGTTTTCAATTTTCTTTCAAGATCTTTGCACACTCCAGAAGTTTCCCGATTATTGAATGAGCACAACACATATGCTCCAGTTTTGTTGGTTGCAAATTTGCAATCCAGTTTGAACATGGGTTCTAGGTGTTTGTGCCACTTTATCTTCTTTTCAAGGCAAAATGATTCCATCCTTGCACAGAGAACCATTTAGCTTATTCTTTTTAGATTGCCTAGAAATAATAACCACATCCTGGAATTCCCAAGACAAACAATAGACAATATAATACCTACGTGTGTTTATTCTTTCTGCTCTTTTTCTAGTATAACCTCAAGAGGACCACAAAGCAAAAAAAAAAGTTATTCAAGCCACTAAAGTCTGCAAAACACAACAAACAGATGCAGACAAATGATAATGAGCAAGGTGGCGGAATCATCTAATCAAGACAAAATATGTCCATTCTCCATTGTAAATCACGAAATTCCCAACAGTTCTTCTTTGATCTTTCAACATGACTTAGCGTTTAATAATCTACTTCTTGATATTCCCAGGTCAATCAACTGAATTCCTACAAGTATACAGTGTTCCTTAAAAGGGGTCATTAGCGTGCCATGTAATGCATGTGCAACTGTGCATACAAAAGGAGCATGGGCTAAAGAACTAAAGAGCGGCGATGCAGTAATACAGGCACCATCGAGTACATCTTGCACTGAATGAAAAATACCTTAGTAGTTTAATATTTGTATAGCAAGCATAAGCACTCCTACCAAACAAAGCAAGAGGCGATACAGCTGAGCTGATCCAACAAGAAGTTAGACTTAATAAATGGCATGAGTGTGCCAACTAAGTACTACTACCTTTTGATTTTTCGGAACCCGATTAAAACAACCATGCACTTCACAACACATGGATGTTGGGCAAAAAACGCTTATTTGGTGGGTTTGCTTACAAGTCAAAACATGATTCAAGTTGATGGGAACACTAAAGCAACATGGACAGAATACCACCGCTGCGAAGGACAGGAAAAGACTAAAGTGAACAGAATGGCTGCTGTAACTAAATGTAGAGGCTTTGCGATTTTCAAATTTAATATTTTCTGTTTTTTTTTTCTCTACTTACAACTAATGAAGATTCCGTTGCAAGTGTTCTGTTCCATTTCCAGCCTCGCTAAAGTTATGGGTATTAATTTTTTCTTTCTTGATTTTATGAGTAACCTGTTACAGAAAAGCAATGCAACTCTGCCCATAACAGGCATGGAGAGCCATGATTGGCCAATTATTAATGAAACATGGGGAAAACTCAGCACAAACTATTTCTAGACAGAGTGGTGGTCCAAAGCGTGCCCATCATCATAATTCATAAACAGTTTTTCTACCATAGATCAACTCCAGCTCAGGCAGCCAAGTACCAGCAAAGGGGGGAAGAAGTCTACGGAGGCACCTAACCCGGTTGTGTGCGTTGGCCTCATATTAATATACACATAACTGAAATGAAATATAAATTCCACCTGAATTTATCTGCCTACCAAGCTTCAGACCAAAAGCACACAGAGGTCGCAATTCCAGCCAACGTACCATCTCTTTATCCCGATTAAAACCACTACCAAAATAGGCAAACAGTAGCATCTAATATAAATGTTGAAAAGTGAAAACTACTTCAGAAATAACAGCGGGAACTGGATGATACTGAATATGCAGAAACATTCTGAGTTCAGAAATACAAGCATGTTTTCGAAGCTTGTGTACCAGCTGATGAAGGAACATGAGAAGAGACAGAGAAGAGAGCGCGACGGACCTAGCACTGGGCGCGCGGCGGGGCACCTCGGGCTCGAACTCGACGGGGAGCCCGAGGAATCCATGGAACCTGTCGAAGGTGACGTGCGCCACGTGCTGCACATCCGTGGGCAGCCCTATCTCCATCCCGCCCTGGCCTTGGCCGCCGTCCTCGGCTCTGCACCGGAGCAGCGACTTCCGCAGCAGCTCGAGAAGCAGCGCCAAGAAGGACCAGCGCTCCTCCTCCTCTTCCTCCTCCTGCAACCCTCCGGCCTGTCGCTCCGCGGATCCTGCAGGGCTCTGGTCGCTGCTGGTGGTGCCTCTCTGGAGCACGTCGCTGTCGGCTAAATAGCGCAGGGAGGTGGAGGAGGAGGAGGAGGAGCCGCGGCTTGCGGGCGAAGCGAGGTTGGTCGGGCCCCGGAACAGCGCCACCTCCGTCATTGCTTCCGCCCCTTTTCCGCCCGAGCTCCCCTTCTTCTTCTCGGGGAATTATTACGGTGCAGCCAGTAATCTGGCGCGGCGTAGGACCAATTCGGCCCGGATATGTGAGCTTTCTTCCTCGATGGTGGTGGTGGTGGTGGAGTGGGCCAAATGCCTGGGATGATTGGATCCTGGTAGTGGAGTTCTTGGTGGCGGGACGCTAATTTAGGATTGATTTCTGCTCCGGTGGCTCTCCATTGGAGATTGCTGGGACGGGGAGGGGACGGGATTTGGGTGCTGCATGCGGCCGCGTGGTCCAAATCCACAGCGGGGCGGGGCGGAACGGAACGGGTATTCTAATCTGGGCTGCGCTGGGGACAAAAAATAAGAAAAGGAATCCAAGTGGATCTGTGATTAGGGAGGGTTTCTTGCTGTGGTGGTGCGTTGGGTGGGTAATGGTGGATAGGATTTGTGTGGAGGTGGAGCTGGAGTTGGATTGAAGGGAGGGTCAGGCCGGGGTCGACGACGACCAAGATGATGATGATGATGATGATGATGATGTGAATGTGATCATCATCATCCTTGGTCTCCTCCTGCCTTCACGCGTGCGGTGCGGTTCTTCTCTTCTTTCTGCTATTTATTTACAGTTAGTTAGTTATTTAAGCGTGCTATCCAAGAGAGAGACGAGAGCTAAATTAACCCGAGAGTAATGATTTGATGTGATGTGGCCATGAGCAAATTAACTAAGTAACTACCTAGTGTACTTGATTCATTCGACTGACGGACGGACGGACTGTTTGGTTGGTGCCGTGCTCCCTTTTCGACCATGACTATCGCTTTTCGTTGGCAGCACTTTTAGGACTATACTTCGTAGATTTTCGTGCGGGTGGTGCCTTTTGGCAGGTTTGGTATTCACACGTTGAATTGAAGGAACGACCGTGTGTGAGTCGAATGAATTTTTTTTGTAAGACACTTTTTCTAGCCGCTGGATTTTCATCCAACAGGCATGATCACAATGCCATTGTTCATCTTCTTCCTCTTATGCCACCGCCCAACCCTAAGAGCAACTCTAGCAGACCCCGCATCCTCCCAGCCCGCAAAACGTGTTTGCAATTCACGCAAAAACGTCTTTGCGGGTTGGCGTGGACGGCCACAGTTGTAGACCCGGCATAATGAATCCGTAAAAAGGGATATTCCCGAAATATCTTTTTTTACGGGTCGGCTTTGCGGTGTCTGATCTGGCGCAACTCCTTCTGGCCCGCAAAACTTAGATTTACAACTTGAATTGATCTAGCATAATGTATTTCTTTGCTTTTGCAACAACATTAGATACAAAAGACATCACCAAATCTTTGCTAGAATAGCAAAACCAAAGAAAACAAGAACCACAAGTATGCATTTCAGAAGATTTCCAACTTCCATAACTGCTCCCACAAGTTGGACTAATATCTTCTCCATGCACTCATTGTCGATCTGCGGATTCATGATTTTGCATTCTTCTTTCTTCATCTTTGGTTCGAAAGAAGTAGACGTTGCTTCCCCTCTAGTTGCAGATGCAGCCGCATCATTGCCTTCGATTGTACTAAGGAGTGCACTAACATCTATTAAGTTTCTTTCTATCAACAAATCAATGTATTGGCCTTCCCAAAACCAAAATGAGCATCCATCGTCCTACACAAAAGAATGAGCAAGCTCGAAGTGAGCTACCGTAATTGAACTAAAGAATAAGCTATGAAATGAGCTACCGCAAGTGCACGTACCTCGTGGTTTTCGCATTTGAAGAACACCCATCCGGGGTGCTTCGGCGTGTCCGAAGTGAGCCGCAGCACTTTCCGCGTGCAGTCGTCGCACTCTATGAACGGCATCGGCAAGCCACAAAGACGTTGCGCGAGCGCCGAGCCCGATGGACGGCCGGACGAATCCATGCCCGCAAACCTTCGGCGGCGGCGGGCGGACGAACCCGTACCTGCATGCGGCGATGCGCCCTTGCCTGGGCTGCAGGAGAGGCTCCCCGATCACTCCATCGCTTGGGGCAGCAATAGGCGGCCGGAAAATGCCAAATACGGCGACCCGTGATGAAGTGCCGCAGATCTGCAAATCCGGCGGCCCGCCGACGCAGGGGGGAAGAGATGGGAGGCCTCGTGCGCGTGGCGGCCTTCCGGCGTGCTCCTGCTGGCTGCTTTCGCCGAAATCTTGGGCGGCGGCGCGAGGGGGAGAGGAGAGGTGGTTGGTGGGGGAAAGCGCGGGATGAAATGTCCCCCACCAACCGCTTCCGCTTATATGCAGGGCACCGCAGCCGCGAGGGAGAAACCTGCATTTTCCCCGGTTGGGGTCGGGATTTTGCCGCGCCCCCTAAAATTTTTTACGGGCCGGGGCGGGATGCGGGGTCTGATCGGGCTGGTTTTTCCGTCCTGGCCCATATTTTGGCGGTTATTTTACGGGTCGGGGCGGGATGCGGGGTCTGCTAGAGTTGCTCTAACAGTCGGCCTCCACCACCCGTGGCTGGTGGCGCTCCCTCGATGGCCTCGCCGCCCTACCCTCCTTTCGATCCCCCCCACACACACAAACACACACAAATCATTATCATGTTGGCCGCTGGCGAAGGCCATCCCTCTAAGACCCCCCCAACCACCACCACACCTGATCCAATGCTGACAGGCCCCACCCCCACTCCCCGCGCGTGCTTGCACCCGCACTTGTCTCCAACTGTGGCGCCGCTACTCGTTGCCGCTCACAGCATTGTCCCTTATCTCCGACGAGGTCTTGGCTCGGTCTTGCTGTCGACATCGCAACTCACTGTCGCTTGGCAATTTTTTTCGTCTCGTGCTCTGCGCGACTTCCTTCTTCCTTCGCAGGAAAAATCGAGCTAGAATTGTATTGATTGGAAACTTAAATACATGTGTGAATACATAAACAAACATCGTGTCCCTAGTGAGCCTTTACTAGACTAGCTCGTTGATCAAAGATGGTTAAGGTTTCCTAACCATGGACATGAGTTGTCATTTGATAATGGGATCACATCATTAGGAGAATGATGTGATGGACAAGACCCATCCGTTAGCTTAGCATAATGATTGTTCAGTTTTATTGTTATTGCTTTCTTCATGTCAAATACATATTCCTTCGACTATGAGATTATGCAACTCCCGGATACCGGAGGAATGCCTTATGTGCTATCAAATGTCACAGCGTAACTGGGTGATTATAAAGATGCTCTACAAGTAACCCCGACATGTCAGAGTTCTGCCTGTTTTCCTGGACCACCAACCCCGACAACATCTCACGCTCCTCTGAGCCACTCTTGCCGGCGCGCAATGGCGTGAATCACCGCGCCGACCTAGACCATGTCTCTCGATTTTCCAGGCCCCTCATTCGCTACCCAGTCTCCATTCATGTCAAGGAGACGGAGGACAACCGCTTCCCACCCACACCGCCGCCCCGCGCGCGGATCCTGATGGTGGCAACAATTCCGACCGTGGCTCTCCTCCGGTTCCTGGTCCATGGCCACGGTGGCACGAGCATCCCCCCAGGCGCTTCGGTGGTGCTGCAACCCGGCGCCAGCGACACTCTAGCTCCGGCGGCGGTGCTAGTTTTCGCCGGTGATCGCTCCCGTATCGGGGCTGGCAGGGTGTGCTGGGCCCGCATCCTAGCGTCACCCCACCTGCCGCTTGGGTCCCTCCTGCTCTTCGCCTGACGTGGCCCTGAAGGAAATATGCCCTAGAGGCAATAATAAAGTTATTATTTATTTCCTTATATCATGATAAATGTTTATTATTCATGCTAGAATTGTATTAACCGGAAACATAATACATGTGTGAATACATAGACAAACAGAGTGTCACTAGTATGCCTCTACTTGACTAGCTCGTTAATCAAAGATGGTTATGTTTCCTAACCATGGACAAAGAGTTGTTATTTGATTAACGGGATCACATCATTAGGTGAATGATCTGATTGACATGACCCATTCCATTAGCTTAGCACCCGATCGTTTAGTATGTTGCTATTGCTTTCTTCATGACTTATACATGTTCCTATGACTATGAGATTATGCAACTCCCGTTTGCTGGAGGAACACTTTGTGTGCTACCAAACGTCACAACGTAACTGGGTGATTATAAAGGTGCTCTACAGGTGTCTCCAAAGGTACATGTTGGGTTGGCGTATTTCGAGATTAGGATTTGTCACTCCGATTGTCAGAAAGGTATCTCTGGGCCCTCTCGGTAATGCACATCACATAAGCCTTGCAAGCATTGCAACTAATGAGTTAGTTGTGAGATGATGTATTACGGAACGAGTAAAGAGACTTGCCGGTAACGAGATTGAACTAGGTATTGAGATACCGACGATCGAATCTCGGGCAAGTAACATACCGATGACAAAGGGAACAACGTATGTTGTTATGCGGTCTGACCGATAAAAGATCTTCGTAGAATATGTAGGAGCCAATATGAGCATCCAGGTTCCGCTATTGGTTATTGACCAGAGACGTGTCTCGGTCATGTCTACATTGTTCTCGAACCCGTAGGGTCCGCACGCTTAAGGTTTCGATGACAGTTATATTATGAGTTTATGCATTTTGATGTACCGAAGTTTGTTCGGAGTCCCGGATGTGATCACAGACATGACGAGGAGTCTCGAAATGGTCGAGACATAAAGGTTGATATATTGGAAGCCTATATTTGGATATCGGAAGTGTTCCGGGTGAAATCAGGATTTTACCGGAGTACCGGGAGGTTACCGGAACCCCCCGGGAGGTATATGGGCCTTAGTGAGCTTTAGTGGAAGAGAGGAGAGGTGGCCAGGGCTGGGCCGCGTGCCCCTCCCCCCCTAGTCCGAATAGGATAAGGAGAGGGGGGCGGCGCCCCCCTTCCTTCTCTCTCTCCTCTTTTCCCCTCCCGAATCCTATTCCAACTAGGAAAGGGGGGAATCCTACTCTCAGTGGGAGTAGGACTCCTCCTGGCGCGCCCTCCTCCTGGCCGGCCGCACCCCCCCTTTGATCCTTTATATACGGGGGCAGGGGGCACCCCTAGACACACAAGTTGATCCACGTGATCATATTCTTAACCGTGTGCGGTGCCCCCTTCCACCATAGTCCTCGATAATATTGTAGCGGTGCTTAGGACAAGCCCTGCGACGGTAGTACATCAAGATCGTCACCACGCCATTGCTGATGGAACTCTTCCCCGACACTTTGCTGGATCGGAGTCCGGGGATCGTCATCGAGCTGAACGTGTGCTAGAACTCGGAGGTGCCGTAGTTTCGGTGCTTGATCGGTCGGGCCGTGAAGACGTACGACTACATCAACCGCGTTGTGCTAACGCTTCCGCTGTCGGTCAACAAGGGTACGTAGATCACACTCTACCCTCTCGTTGCTATGCATCACCATGATCTTGCGTGTGCGTAGGAATTTTTTTGAAATTACTACGTTCCCCAACAGTGGCATCCGAGCCTAGGTTTTATGTGTTGATGTTATATGCACGAGTAGAACACAAGTGAGTTGTGGGCGATATAAGTCATACTGCTTACCAGCATGTCATACTTTGGTTCGGCGGTATTGTTGGACGAAGCGTCCCCGACCGACATTACGCATACGCTTACGCGAGACCGGTTCTCCCGACGTGCTTTGCACAAAGGTGGCTAGCGGGTGACAGTTTCTCCAACTTTAGTTGAACCGAGTGTGGCTACGCCCGGTCCTTGCGAAGGTTAAAACAGCACCAACTTGACAAACTATCGTTGTGGTTTTGATGCGTAGGTAAGATTGGTTCTTGCTTAAGCCCGTAGCAGCCACGTAAAACTTGCAACAACAAAGTAGAGGACGTCTAACTTGTTTTTGCAGGGCATGTTGTGATATGATATGGTCAAGACATGATGCTAAATTTTATTGTATGACATGATCATGTTTTGTAACCGAGTTATCGGCAACTGGCAGGCGCCATATGGTTGTCGCTTTATTGTATGCAATGCAATCGCGCTGTAATACTTTACTTTATCACTAAGCGGTAGCGATAGTCGTGGAAGCATAAGATTGGCGAGGCGACAACGATGCTACGATGGAGATCAAGGTGTCGCGCCGGTGACGATGGTGATCATGACGGTGCTTCGAAGATGGAGATCACAAGCACAAGATGATGATGGCCATATCATATCACTTATATTGATTGCATGTGATGTTTATCTTTTATGCATCTTATCTTGCTTTGATTGACGGTAGCATTATAAGATGATCTCTCACTAATTATCAAGAAGTGTTCTCCCTGAGTATGCACCGTTGTGAAAGTTCTTCGTGCTGAGACACCACGTGATGATCGGGTGTGATAGGCTCTACGTTCAAATACAACGGGTGCAAAACAGTCGCACACGCGGAATACTCAGGTTATACTTGACGAGCCAAGCATATACAGATATGGCCTCGGAACACGGAGACCGAAAGGTCGAGCGTGAATCATACAATAGATATGATCAACATAGTGATGTTCACCAATGAAACTACTCCATCTCACGTGATGATCGGACATGGTTTAGTTGATTTGGATCACGTAATCACTTAGAGGATTAGAGGGATGTCTATCTAAGTGGGAGTTCTTTAAGTAATATGATTAATTGAACCTAAATTTATCATGAACTTAGTACCTGATAGTATCTTGCTTATTTATGTTTGATTGTAGATAGATGGCCCGTGCTGTTGTTCCGTTGAATTTTAATGCGTTCCTTGAGAAAGCAAAGTTGAAAGATGATGGTAGCAATTACACGGACTGGGTCCATAACTTGAGGATTATCCTCATTGCTGCACAGAAGAATTACGTCCTAGAAGCACCGCTGGGTGCCAGGCCTGCTGCTGGAGTAACACCAGATGTTATGAACGTCTGGCAGAGCAAAGCTGATGACTACTCGATAGTTCAGTGTGCCATGCTTTACGGCTTAGAATCGGGACTTCAACGACATTTTGAACGTCATGGAGCATATAAGATGTTCCAGGAGTTGAAGTTAATATTTCAAGCAAATGCCCGGATTGAGAGATATGAAGTCTCCAATAAGTTCTATAGCTGCAATATGGAGGAGAACAGTTCTGTCAGTGAGCATATACTCAAAATGTCTGGGTATAATAATCACTTGATTCAATTGGGAGTTAATCTTCCAGATGATTGCGTCATTGACAGAATTCTCTAATCACTGCCACCAAGCTACAAGAGCTTCGTGATGAACTATAATATGCAAGGGATGAATAAGACTATTCCCGAGCTCTTCGCAATGCTGAAAGCTGCGGAGGTAGAAATCAAGAAGGAGCATCAAGTGTTGATGGTCAACAAGACCACTAGTTTCAAGAAAAAGGGCAAAGGGAAGAAGAAGGGGAACTTAAAAAAGAACAGCAAGCAAGTTGCTACTCAAGAGAAGAAACCCAAACCTGGACCTAAGCCTGAAACTGAGTGCTTCTACTGCAAGCAGACTGGTCACTGGAAGCGGAACTGCCCCAAGTATTTGGCGGATAAGAAGGATGGCAAGGTGAACAAAGGTATATGTGATATACATGTTATTGATGTGTACCTTACTAATGCTCGCAGTAGCACCTGGGTATTTGATACTGGTTCTGTTGCTAATATTTGCAACTCGAAACAGGGACTACGGATTAAGCGAAGATTGCCTAAGGACGAGGTGACGATGCGCGTGGGAAATGGTTCCGAAGTCGATGTGATCGCAGTCGGCACGCTACCTCTACATCTACCTTCGGGATTAGTATTAGACCTAAATAATTGTTATTTGGTGCCAGCGTTAAGCATGAACATTATATCTGGATCTTGTTTGATGCGAGACGGTTATTCATTTAAATCAGAGAATAATGGTTGTTCTATTTACATGAGTAATATCTTTTATGGTCATGCACCCTTAAAGAGTGGTCTATTCTTATTAAATCTCGATAGTAGTGACACACATATTCATAGTGTTGAAGCCAAAAGATGCAGAGTTGATAATGATAGTGCAACTTATTTGTGGCACTGCCGTTTGGGTCATATCGGTATAAAGCGCATGAAGAAACTCCATACTGATGGGCTTTTGGAACCACTTGATTATGAATCACTTGGTACTTGCGAACCGTGCCTTATGGGTAAGATGACAAAAACACCGTTCTCCGGTACTATGGAGAGAGCAACAGATTTGTTGGAAATCATACGTACAGATGTATGTGGTCCGATGAATGTTGAGGCTCGTGGCGGATATCGTTATTTTCTCACCTTCAGAGATGACTTAAGCAGATATGGGTATATCTACTTAATGAAACACAAGTCTGAAACGTTTGAAAAGTTCTGAGAATTTCAGAGTGAAGTTGAAAATCATCGTAACAAGAAAATAAAATTCCTACGATCTGATCGTGGAGGAGAATATTTGAGTTACGAGTTTGGTATACATTTGAAACAATGTGGAATAATTTCGCAACTCACGCCACCCGGAACACCATAGCGTAATGGTGTGTCCGAACGTCGTAATCGTACTTTACTAGATATGATGCGATCTATGATGTCTCTTACTGATTTACCGCTATCGTTTTGGGGATACGCTCTAGAGATGGCCGCATTCACGTTAAATAGGGCACCATCAAAATCCGTTGAGACGACGCCTTATGAACTGTGGTTTGGCAAGAAACCAAAGTTGTCGTTTCTGAAAGTTTGGGGCTGCGATGCTTATGTGAAAAAGCTTCAACCTGATAAGCTCAAACCCAAATCAGAGAAATGTGTCTTCATAGGATATCCAAAGGAAACTATTGGATACACCTTCTATCACAGATCCGAAGGTAAGACTGCTAAATTCGGAAACTTTCTGGAGAAGGAGTTTCTCTCGAAAGAAGTGAGTGGGAGGAAAGTAGAACTTGACGAGGTAACTGTACCTACTCCCTTATTGGAAAGTAGTACATCACAGAAACCTGTTTCTGCGACACCTACACCAATTAGTGAGGAAGCTAATGATAATGATCATGAAACTTCAGAACAAGATACTACTGAACCTCGTAGATCAACCAGAGTGAGATCCGCGCTAGAGTGGTACGGTAATCCTGTTCTGGAAGTCATGCTACTAGATCATGATGAACCTACGAACTATGAAGAAGCGATGGTGAGCCCAGATTCCGTAAAATGGCTTGAAGCCATGAAATCTGAGATGGGATCCATGTATGAGAACAAAGTATGGACTTTGGTTGACTTGCCCAATGATCGGCAAGCAATTGAGAATAAATGGATCTTCAAGAAGAAGACTGACGCTGATGGTAATATTACTGTCTACAAAGCTCGACTTGTCGCAAAAGGTTTTCAGCAAGTTCAAGGGATTGACTACGATGAGACCTTCTCACCCATAGCGATGCTTAAGTCTGTCCGAATCATGTTAGCAATTGCCGCATTTTATGATTATGAAATTTGGCAGATGGATGTCAAAACTGCATTCCTGAATGGATTTCTGGAAGAAGAGTTGTATATGATGCAACCAGAAGGTTTTGTCGATCCAAAGGGAGCTAACAAAGTGTGCAAGCTCCAGCGATCCATTTATGGACTGGTGCAAGCCTCTCGGAGTTGGAATAAACACTTTGATAGTGTGATCAAAGCATTTGGTTTTATACAGACTTTTGGAGAAGCCTGTATTTACAAGAAAGTGAGTGGGAGCTCTGTAGCATTTCTGATATTATATGTGGACGACATATTACTAATTGGAAATGATATAGAATTTCTGGATAGCATAATGGGATACTTGAATAAAAGTTTTTCAATGAAAGACCTCGGTGAAACTGCTTACATATTAGGCATTAAGATCTATAGAGATAGATCAAGATGCTTAATTGGACTTTCACAAAGCACATACCTTGACAAAGTTTTGAAGAAGTTCAAAATGGATCAAGCAAAGAAAGGGTTCTTGCCTGTGTTACAAGGTGTGAAGTTGAGTAAGACTCAATGCCCGACCACTGCAGAAGATAGAGAGAAAATGAAAGATGTTCCCTATGCTTCAGCCGTAGGCACTATCATGTATGCAATGCTGTGTACCAGACCTGATGTGTGCCTTGCTATAAGTCTAGCAGGGAGGTACCAAAGTAATCCAGGAGTGGATCACTAGACAGCGGTCAAGAACATCCTGAAATACCTGAAAAGGACTAAGGATATGTTTATCGTTTATGGAGGTGACAAAGAGATCATCGTAAATGGTTACGTTGATGCGAGCTTTGACACTGATCCGGACGATTCTAAATCGCAAATCGGATACGTGTTTACATTAAACAGTGGAGCTATCAGTTGGAGCAGTTCTAAACAAAGCGTCGTGGCGGGATCTATGTGTGAAGCGGAATACATAGCTACTTCGGAAGCAGCAAATGAAGGAGTCTGGATGAAGGAGTTCATATCCGATCTAGGTGTCATACCTAGTGCATCGGGTCCAATGAAAATCTTTTGTGACAATGCTGGTGCAATTGCCTTGGCAAAGGAATCCAGATTTCACAAGAGAACCAAGCACATCAAGAGACGCTTCAATTCCATCCGGGATCTAGTCCAGGTGGGAGACATAGAGATTTGCAAGATACATACGGATCTGAATGTAGCAGACCCGTTGACTAAGCCTCTTCCACGAGAAAAACATGATCAGCACCAAGGCTCCATGGGTGTTAGAATCATTACTGTGTAATCTAGATTATTGACTCTAGTGCAAGTGGGAGACTGAAGGAAATATGCCCTAGAGGCAATAATAAAGTTATTATTTATTTCCTTATATCATGATAAATGTTTATTATTCATGCTAGAATTGTATTAACTGGAAACATAATACATGTATGAATACATAGACAAACAGAGTGTCACTAGTATGCCTCTACTTGACTAGCTCGTTAATCAAAGATGGTTATGTTTCCTAACCATGGACAAAGAGTTGTTATTTGATTAACGGGATCACATCATTAGGTGAATGATCTGATTGACATGACCCATTCCATTAGCTTAGCACCCGATCGTTTAGTATGTTGCTATTGCTTTCTTCATGACTTATACATGTTCCTATGACTATGAGATTATGCAACTCCCGTTTGCCGGAGGAACACTTTGTGTGCTACCAAACGTCACAACGTAACTGGGTGATTATAAAGGTCCTCTACAGGTGTCTCCAAAGGTACATGTTGGGTTGGCGTATTTCGAGATTAGGATTTGTCACTCCGATTGTCGGAGAGGTATCTCTGGGCCCTCTCAGTAATGCACATCACATAAGCCTTGCAAGCATTGCAACTAATGAGTTAGTTGTGAGATGATGTATTACGGAACGAGTAAAGAGACTTGCCGGTAACGAGATTGAACTAGGTATTGAGATACCGACGATCGAATCTCGGGCAAGTAACATACCGATGACAAAGGGAACAACATATGTTGTTATGCGGTCTGACCGATAAAAGATCTTCGTAGAATATGTAGGAGCCAATATGAGCATCCAGGTTCCGCTATTGGTTATTGACCGGAGACTTGTCTCGGTTATGTCTACATTGTTCTCGAACCCGTAGGGTCCGCACACTTAAGGTTTCGATGATCGTTATATTATGAGTTTATGCATTTTGATGTACCGAAGTTTGTTCGGAGTCCCGGATGTGATCACGGACATGACGAGGAGTCTCGAAATGGTCGAGACATAAAGATTGATATATTGGAAGCCTATATTTGGATATCGGAAGTGTTCCGGGTGAAATCGGGATTTTACCGGAGTACCGGGAGGTTACCGGAACCCCCCGGGAGGTATATGGGCCTTAGTGGGCTTTAGTGGAAGAGAGGAGATGTGGCCAGGGCTGGGCCGCACGCCCGTCCCCCCTAGTCCGAATAGGATAAGGAGAGGGGGGCGGCGCCCCCCCCTTCCTTCTCTCTCTCCTCTTTCCCCCTCCCGAATCCTATTCCAACTAGGAAAGGGGGGGAATCCTACTCCCGGTGGGAGTAGGACTCCTCCTGGCGTGCCCTCCTCCTGGCCGGCCACCCCCCCCCTTTGATCCTTTATATACGGGGGCAGGGGGCACCCCTAGACACACAAGTTGATCCACGTGATCATATTCTTAACCGTGTGCGGTGCCCCCTTCCACCATAGTCCTCGATAATATTGTAGCGGTGCTTAGGCCAAGCCCTGCGACGGTAGTACATCAAGATCGTCACCACGCCGTCGTGCTGACGGAACTCTTCCCCAACGCTTTGCTGGATCGGAGTCCGGGGATCGTCATCGAGCTGAATGTGTGCTAGAACTCGAAGGTGCCGTAGTTTCGGTGCTTGATCGGTCGGGCCGTGAAGACGTACGACTACATCAACCGCGTTGTGCTAACGCTTCCGCTGTCGGTCTACAAGGGTATGTAGATCACACTCTACCCTCTCGTTGCTATGCATCACCATGATCTTGCGTGTGCATAGGAATTTTTTTGAAATTACTACATTGCCCAACAGGCCCACCCTGCTTTTTGACCATGCAACGACCGAGCGTGGGGCCCCTTCGGCCGAGCCAGTTCAAATTTTGCAGCTAGACCCACCTCCCCCCTCCCCTGCGCGGGCGCCCCCCAGTCCGCGCGTGCCACGTGACCCTCCCGCGGTTCCGGAAGCTTCCCGGGCAACGACACCAGCCAATCTGGCTCTGTCGGCAGCCGGGCCATCCGGGGATCCTGAGAAATCCCCACCTGCCCAGTCTGCGGTACCGGACGTGATTCCCCCGGTCCCCGAGACTGCCTGTCTTTCGGATCCTGTCTCCGGGCCCGTGCAGACTGGAGTTTTTCAGTCACTAGACTCAAATGGCAACGTGGGCCCGTAAGGCACATAGCCATGTTAGTAAAAGTTTTTCAGTCACTAGACTCAACTTCGTCCAAGGAGTTTGGAAGGGAGATTCCTACAGGAAGTCGGCTCTGATACCAACTTGTGACGTCCCCGACTTGACCGTACACTAATCATACACGCAAACGTGTACGATCAAGATCAGGGACTCACGGGAAGATATCACAACACAATTCTACAAATAAAATAAGTCATACAAGCATCATATTACAAGCCAGGGGCCTCGAAGGCTCGAATACAAGAGCTCGATCATAGACGAGTCAGCGGAAGCAACAATATCTGAGTACAGACATAAGTTAAACAAGCTTGCCTTAAGAAGGCTAGCACAAACTGGGATACAAATCGAAAGAGGCGTAGGCCTCCTGCCTGGGATCCTCCTAACTACTCCTGGTCGTCGTCAGCGGGCAACACGTAGTAGTAGGCACCTCCGGTGTAGTAGGAGTCGTCGTCGACGGTGGCGTCTGGATCCTGGGCTCCAACATCTGGTTGCGACAACCAGATAGAAGGGATAGAAGGAAAAGAAGGAGACGCAACCGTGAGTACTCATCCAAAGTACTCGCAAGCAAGGAGCTACACTACATATGCATGGGTATATGTGTAAAGGCCATATCGGTGGACTGAACTGCAGAATGCCAAAATAAGAGGGGGATAGCTAATCCTGTCGAAGACTACACTTCTGGCAGCCTCCGTCTTGCAGCATGTAGAAGAGAGTAGACTCAAGTCCTCCAAGTAGCATCGTATAGCATAATCCTAACCGATGATCCTCTCCTCGTCGCCCTGTGAGAGAGCGATCACCGATTGTATCTGGCACTTGGAAGGGTGTGTTTTATTAAGTATCCGGTTCTAGTTGTCATAAGGTCAAGGTACAACTCCAAGTCGTCCTGTTACCGAAGATCACGGCTATTCGAATAGATTAACTTCCCTGCAGGGGTGCACCACATAACCCAACACGCTCGATCCCATTTGGCCGGACACACTTTTCTGGGTCATGCCCGGCCTCGGAAGATCAACACGTCGCAGCCCTACCTAGGCACAACAGAGAGGTCAGCATGCCGGTCTAAATCCTATGGCGCAGGGGTCTGGGCCCATCGCCCATTGCACACCTGCACGTTGCGTACGCGGCCGGAAGCAGAACTAGCCCCCTTAATACAAGAGCAGGCTTACTGTCCAATCCGGCGCGCGCCACTCAGTCGCTGACGTCACGAAGGCTTCGGCTGATACCACGACGTCGAGTGCCCATAACTGTCCCCGCGTAGATGGTTAGTGCGTATAGGCCAGTAGCCAGACTCAGATCAAATACCAAGATCTCGTTAAGCGTGTTATTTTGAAATAACCGCGAACACCGACCAGGGCCAGGCCCACCTCTCTCCTAGGTGGTCTCAACCTGCCCTGTCGCTTCGCCACAAAGATCCACACAGAGGGCCGTTGGGAAAGTATGTCCTTCCAGCCCCCAATTCGTGAATCAACTGCGGGTACTCCTCGAGCCAACCCGACTTTGGTCATCACATGTATCATGTATAAAGTATATAGTATATACCCGTGATCACCTCCCGAGTGATCACGGCCCGATAGTATAGCATGGCAGACGGACAAGAATGTAGGGACACTGATGATAAACTAGCATCCTATACTAAGCATTAGGATTGCAGGTAAAGGTAACAACAGTAGTAGCAAGGACAGGCTATGCATCAGGATAGGATGATAGGAAAGCAGTAACATGCTACACTACTCTAATGCAAGAAGTAGAGAGAAGAGTAGGCAATATCTGGTGATCAAGGGGGGGGGGCTTGCCTGGTTGCTCTGGCAAGAGAGAGTGGTCGTCAACACCGTAGTCGTACTGGGTAGCAGCGGCGTCGGTCTCGGTGTCTAGCGAGAGAAGAGGGGGAAGAAACAATAAATATAATGCAAACAAATGCATGACGATGCATGACATAGCAAAGCGTGATGCTAGGTGTGCCCTAACGCGGTACGAGGTGGTACCGGTGAAGGGGGAAAACATCCAGGAACGTATTCCCGGTGTTCCGCGTTTTCGGACAGATGAACCGGAGGGGGAAAGTTGCATGTTCGCTATGCTAGAGATGCGTGGCGGACGAACGGGTTGCGTATCCGGGTTCGTCTCGTCATTCTGAGCAACTTTCATGTACAAAGTTTTTCCATCCGAGCTACGGTTTATTATATATTATTTTTCAAAGTTTTAATTCATTTTTAGAATTATCAAAATTAATTTAATTAGGAAATGCCATCATGATGTCAGCATGATATCAGGGTGATGTCAGCAGTCAACAGTCAGTTGACTTGGTCAAACTGGCGCGTGGGTCCCGCATGTCATTGACTGTTTTAGATAATTAAGGATAGTTAATTAAGTTAATTAGCTAATTAGGTTAATTAAGCAGGATTAATTAAGTTAATTTAATTAATTAATTAAATTAATTGTTTTTATCTTAATTATTTTCTCTCTTAAAAAAACGTTCTGTGGGGTGGGGCCCCCGTGTCTGTGACCAGTGGAGTCCATAGCGGGTTCTGGGCAGTGGATACGGGGCGGGCGCCGGGTGCCCACACACCCGAGCTAACAGGGGGTTGCAGGCGAGGCTGCAGAGGCGGGGTGGTCGCCGGAGCGCGGCCACGGCGAGTACAGCGGCCGCGCGGGAGGGCAGGGGCGCGTGCAGGGTTGCGCTGGGCGCGGAGAGAGGGGAGTGCAAGGGGAGCAAGCGGGCACGGCAAGGGGTCAGCGCGGTGGCGCAGCGCAGGCCGGCGGTCAGCAGTGGGGCGGCGGCCGCGGCGCGAAGCAGACGACACGACGCAGGCAGCGAAGATTCAGGCGGGGGGCGCGAGCGGCGAGCCGCGGTGCAGAGCGGGCGCGGTGGCACGGCCGGGCGAGGACGGCGCCGGAGTAGGGGCGGCCCCAGACGACGGCGGCCCTGGTGGGCGCGGCCAGGCGCTGCGGGACGGAGGCGATGGTGGCCGGGCGTAGGCGGCTCCCGGGGCAGCGCTCGCGGCCGGTGAGCGGAGCAACAGCGACGGTGGCAGTGGAGCTCGGTAGCGGTTGGCGTGGGCGGCTCCGAGGCGGCGCGGGATGGAGCCGAGCATGAGGGGAGAGGGCGCGGCCACGGCAGAGAGAGGAGGGAGGGGAGCTCACAGGGGAGGAGTAGGGCACGGGCAGTGGGGCTCGGGGAGGAAGACGTGGACGGCGCGCGATGGGGAGGCAGTCCGGCGAGGAGGCTCCGGCGTCGAGCAGCGGGGCGGCGTCGGGCGTCGAGCAGCGGGATTGATCCGATCTAGCTCGAGTCGAGGTGGGGCGGGCGCCATGCGGGGGAAGATGGGGAGGCGGGCGCCGGCGAGGGGGGTGGCCAGAGGCACTGGGCAGCGGCGGCGGCCAGGCGAAGGGATCGGGGCCCTCTGCCCCGATCCAGGCGGGGAAGGGGAGAGAGGCGTGCGGGGAGCGAGTGGGGGAAAGTGGGGGTGGGTGGTTAGGGTTTTCCCCCAGTGGGGTGGATATGGGGGAGGGTGCGGGGTGCGGCTGGGCCGGCCTGGCGGCCCGATGGCCTGCTGGGCCGTGGCCCAGCGTGGGGGGTTCTTCTTTTTCTTTTTCTTTTTTTGTTTTGTTTTCTGTTTTTTTTAATATTTTCTTTTCTTTTATTTATTTCCCTTTTCTGTTTTATATCTTACAGTTTTACAAAAAGTGAAACCCTACCTAAAATAGAGTTACAATTATAACTACTACCACAAAAGGTTTTATCCCTGAACAAAATAGTATATTATTTTATAAAATCCAAAACGCATTTGTTTATTTGTTTTACCTACTATTTTAGTTACTTAAGTGCATTTAAACCTTTTATAAAAATGTGGTTTTCTTCAAAACAATTACCTATATAATATTTGGCACTTACCGAACATTTTTATTTTAATGTTTGAAAACTTTTATTATTTACCAAACTTTGAATTTGAATTTTGGACTGGTTTTGATCTAGCGCGAGATTAGCAATAGTAACCAAGGTGACGTGGTGACATTACGTGGGATTACTGTAGCCTAATTATCCGGGCGTCACAATTCTCCTCCACTACAAGTAATCTCGCCCCGAGATTTAGGAGCGGTTATAAGGGGAAGGGATCTGGTTACGAAATTCTAACGATTCTTCTCGGTCATAGTTGCTCTTCTCGAAGAGGTCGATCCATTACATTGATGTCTTCAGTCCTCTGCTTTAGGTCATCATGATGAAGTCATCGTCCTTCCTTCAGGATCTTCACCGTACTTACAAAAGGATAAGAAGGGAAAACTCTATATGGATGGATTCTAACAAGATCGAGCATCACACGGTTACTCAGGGAAGAAGCATAAGTATCTCTCGATTTGAAACTGAAGAAGATATCGAGAGCAAAGTAAGAAGGTACCATGAGAAGTTTCAAATGGATAGGCAATCATTCGATGCCTAATCAAAAGGTGAAAGGGTTTCAGGGCAGCGAGAATAGGTACTGCGCCTCATACCAGAATAGATCACTAGACAGGTGGACGGTGAATTACATACGAAGTCAAGTGTGAGGAATAACTTTGACATCAGGGTGTACAAGAGAGTCAGGTTTCGATCCTGTGGAACTATGGGTTATGGGCCCACCATGTTGGTTAAAAGTAGGAGGAGCGGTGACATCTTGCATGGTCATGATAGCAAGGCATGTCAGAGGGTAGCCTGTCAGTTATGTTGGCAACAACGTCGGTACTAAGGGAGAGGGACGAAGATAACCATTTTCCTGCTCGTTGAACGAGGCGGACCAATAGGCAAAGTTCTCGTCCAGCAGTGGTTACCGGAATGTCATCAACAAAAGTATCAGGGTCTTGCTAACAAAAGTGTACACCAAGGTGTTTACATAAGCAGGAGAATATTATTGCTTAGACCATAAATAGATCACCAGAAAGGTCAAACAAACCAATGTAAGGGAAATGTGATCATCAGATCAAACAGAACAATGGAAAGGAAAATGTGTTTAAACACATATTTCAGGGGTATATCCTTCCCAAGGACAAGCAGAACATGATATCTATGACAGGATATAACATAGAAAACCCTTTAGGTAAGGGGGGAGGAATCTCATGACATTACCCATACAGTGGTGTTTGGGTAATTGAGCAGGAAACATTTAGCATTGGGCTTCAAATGTTCTCTTTGAAAATCGGAGTACCACAGACATGCTTCGAGATAGCATTGACATGGTCTTCAATCAAAGGTCAGACTCTGCATACACGAAGGGATTCATCATTAAGCCAAGGAGAGGATGAGGAGGTGGCTGATGGACTCAGCAATAATTCAACGAGGTATCCAAAAAGATGGATTTCCACAGTTATGTGAACAAGGAGATAACATTTGTTGGATCAAATGACATAATGATGTATGCTCAAGGAAAAACATACACAATTAAACATTAGTTGAAAAGGGTGCCCAAAGTATGGCCTTAGGTAGCATGATCAAATGTTAGAATGGTGATTCAGTGCTCAATAGTCTAAGAATGAACGTTCGACCATTAACTTCAAAGCAATAGGGTTGCTAGAAGGGTAGAATCCAAACAGCACTGTTCACCTGTTGGTATCTCGGTTAGAACCAACACGGGGACCAAGAAAGAAAGGTGATGGTGAGAAGTATTACCTGTATCAAGAATCCTTAAGAGGTGGTGAAATTCTCACGACTTTCTTGACATTAAAGATGGTAATAATCCAAGGTAAAGAAGAACAAATGCTGGATAGCAAGGAAATCAAGGTATAACACAAAACACGAACAAGTTTGTGTTGGAGGGAAGTCAATAAAGTGGTCGATGGTAACACAAATCATCGAGGGCAAGGATGGTATTTCTTCATCATGAACTCAATTGATATCTTGGAAGATCTCGGAATGCTGATGATGATCATGACACATTTGTTGAGAGATTTCATGAAGATGTAATCAATCAGTGATGACATCTAGTCAAACGACTGATAAGCGGAAGGTTATGGGAACCATGGTTACGACACAAACTTGAAATCAAGCTTGCGGTTCAATCCGAAATGATATGATGAGGAAAATCGACGTAAGCTTAGCTCATCGTCGAGAATTGTGCTCCGTGAAGAAGGACCAGGTAGCACAGTTAAAATTTAGCACAATGATGATATAGCCGATCAGGCTAGGAATGACTTAAATGATTATTAACTCATAAGCAACAACAATTACTCAAGAGTTATTGAATCAGAGTGCGGAATCGATTCACTTATTGGTGTCCTCGGTTGACGACAACCCAGAACCCAGGAAAACTGGAATCGGTGAGAAATAATAGTTGATGAAGATCCCATAAGAAGTTATGCAGTTCTATGATATTCTTGAGATACCAGAGTGTAATACACGATGGTAGATCAAAGTAAAGGTTGGTCGGGTGCAATGATCTATAGAAGAAAATTACTTCAACCTGTCCGAGAAATGGTATTTAAAGGAGAACATGGTCGGAACCACGTCCAGAGATACAAGATGAACTTATAACAAGGGGATAATTATTTTAAGAGAAGCTTCCATGATAAGGTATACATCGGGTCCATGGGCATGAAGACAGGGTTCAAGGTTGACTCCCACTTGTTCAACATATAATCTTTCATTCACTGCTCTAGATAAAAATTATTTCAGTGTCAAAACCTACCTGGTGAATTACCAGAGGAGTATGACCCGTGAAAACTTTCGGGTTCACATAGATTAATAAAGGCATAGGTTCAACCCATCAGGGCATCGTGGAAACATATACCACAAGCTTTAATAGTAAATAACAGATGCTCAAAAGCAGAGCATGGTTGGAAAAAGTAGAGGATACAATTTACCAAAGGCATTATGTATCAGGGAAAGAACTCATGAGGTTATTGAATAAGGAGGACACTGTCGAATAATAATCCAATAAAGGATCTGACGGTCCATAGCAGAGCTGATGTGAGCATTGGCACACAATCAGTTGAAGAAAGGATGCAAGGGCATCAGATTATAGAACACCTGAATGATTCGATGCTTAGATATCAAAGGAATTATGATTTCCAAATAGAAGGATCAGAAGCAGACGCTCTGATCAAGGGTGGATAAGTTCAATAGACCTAAGGGTACAATTGATGACAACAGACTGGTCGAGATCCAGCTCATGTTTAAAATGGTGTTTGAGTCGGAAGGATGAATTCTAGCATCTGGTTGATGATTGCGAGCATTCACACTTATTGAATCGATGGGCTCAAAATGATAATGGAAAAGGATGCCAATAAGATTACTACACTTATGGGATTAACCATAATGCAAGAAAGCAAGCAAGAATTTCAAGAGCAACAAGCTGCTGAGGATTTTTGGAAGATCAAATAGTATTTCGAAGACTTTGGTGAAACACATGAACAACTGGGGAGAAACAAATCATCGGTGTGTGTGTGAGGATTAATTTGTAGCTGTATTCAGGTGACAAGGAACTGCAAGGCAGTAGGTACAAGGATTCTCGGAACAACAACGAGTATTTTGGGGTATCTTGTAATAACAAGAGCAACTAGGGACTAAGGTAAAAATGGCAATTGCATGTAGTTATCTATAGGGGTTGATGGTGGAAGGAAATTGCAAACGCAATGAGTACAAGTTCTTGGGATAACACAGGGGAGTATCTTCTGAATCTTCTGGTGCAGCAGGCGATCATCTGTAATAAGGGGCTCTCCGGAAGGAAGTAATTACGAGAACCTAGAGTTAGAGTTAGCAAAACCTCTTACCCCGAATAGAAGAGTGATCAGAGTCCCAGAGTATAGGCAAGGAATAAAAGATCCTAATACCACCCAAATGGCAACGTGGGCCCGTAAGGCACATAGCCATGTTAGTAAAAGTTTTTCAGTCACTAGACTCAACTTCGGCCAAGGAGTTTGGAAGGGGGATTCCTATAGGCAGTCGGCTCTGATACCAACTTGTGACGCCCCCGACTTGACCGTACACTAATCATACACGCAAACGTGTACGATCAAGATCAGGGACTCACGGGAAGATATCACAACACAACTCTACAAATAAAATAAGTCATACAAGCATCATATTACAAGCCAGGGGCCTCGAAGACTCGAATACAAGAGCTCGATCATAGACGAGTCAGCGGAAGCAACAATATCTGAGTACAGACATAAGTTAAACAAGCTTGCCTTAAGAAGGCTAGCACAAACTGGGATACAGATCGAAAGAGGCGTAGGCCTCCTGCCTGGGATCCTCCTAACTACTCCTGGTCGTCGTCAGCGGGCAGCACGTAGTAGTAGGCACCTCCGGTGTAGTAGGAGTCGTCGTCGACGGTGGCGTCTGGATCCTGGGCTCCAACATCTGGTTGCGACAACCAGATAGAAGGGATAGAAGGAAAAGAAGGAGAAGCAACCGTGAGTACTCATCCAAAGTACTCGCAAGCAAGGAGCTACACTACATATGCATGGGTATATGTGTAAAGGCCATATCGGTGGACTGAACTGCAGAATGCCAGAATAAGAGGGGGATAGCTAATCCTGTCGAAGACTACACTTCTGGCAGCCTCCGTCTTGCAGCATGTAGAAGAGAGTAGACTCAAGTCCTCCAAGTAGCATCGTATAGCATAATCCTAACCGATGATCCTCTCCTCGTCGCCCTGTGAGAGAGCGATCACCGATTGTATCTGGCACTTGGAAGGGTGTGTTTTATTAAGTATCCGGTTCTAGTTGTCATAAGGTCAAGGTACAACTCCAAGTCGTCCTGTTACCGAAGATCACGGCTATTCGAATAGATTAACTTCCCTGCAGGGGTGCACCACATAACCCAACACACTCGATCCCATTTGGCCGGACACACTTTTCTGGGTCATGCCCGGCCTCGGAAGATCAACACGTCGCAGCCCTACCTAGGCACAACAGAGAGGTCAGCACGCCGGTCTAAATCCTATGGTGCAGGGGTCTGGGCCCATCGCCCATTGCACACCTGCACGTTGCGTACGCGGCCGGAAGCAGAACTAGCCCCCTTAATACAAGAGCAGGCTTACGGTCCAATCCGGCGCGCGCCACTCAGTCGCTGACGTCACGAAGGCTTCGGCTGATACCACGACGTCGAGTGCCCATAACTGTCCCCGTGTAGATGGTTAGTGCGTATAGGCCAGTAGCCAGACTCAGATCAAATACTAAGATCTCGTTAAGCGTGTTATTTTGAAATAACCGCGAACGCCGACCAGGGCTAGGCCCACCTCTCTCCTAGGTGGTCTCAACCTGCCCTGTCGCTTCGCCACAAAGATCCACACAGAGGGCCGTCGGGAAAGTATGTCCTTCCAGCCCCCAATTCGTGAATCAACTACGGGTACTCCTCGAGCCAACCCGACTTTGGTCATCACATGTATCATGTATAAAGTATATAGTATATACCCGTGATCACCTCCCGAGTGATCACGGCCCGATAGTATAGCATGGCAGACGGACAAGAATGTAGGGACACTGATGATAAACTAGCATCCTATACTAAGCATTAGGATTGCAGGTAAAGGTAACAACAGTAGTAGCAAGGACAGGCTATGCATCAGGATAGGATGAACGGAAAGCAGTAACATGCTACACTACTCTAATGCAAGAAGTAGAGAGAAGAGTAGGCGATATCTGGTGATCAGGGGAGGGGCTTGCCTGGTTGCTCTGGCAAGAGAGAGTGGTCGTTAACACCGTAGTCGTACTAGGTAGCAGCGGCGTCGGTCTCGGTGTCTAGCGAGAGAAGAGGGGGAAGAAACAATAAATATAATGCAAACAAATGCATGACAATGCATGACATAGCAAAGCGTGATGCTAGGTGTGCCCTAACGCGGTACGAGGTGGTACAGGTGAAGGGGGAAAACATCTGGGAACGTATTCCCGGTGTTCCGCGTTTTCGGACAGATGAACCGGAGGGGGAAAGTTGCGTGTTCGCTATGCTAGAGATGCATGGCGGACGAACGGGTTGCGTATCCGGGTTCGTCTCGTCATTCTGAGCAACTTTCATGTACAAAGTTTTTCCATCCGAGCTACGGTTTATTATATATTATTTTTCAAAGTTTTAATTCATTTTTAGAATTATCAGAATTAATTTAATTAGGAAATGCCATTATGATGTCAGCATGACATCAGGGTGATGTCAGCAGTCAACAGTCAGTTGACTTGGTCAAACTGGCACGTGGGTCCCGCATGTCATTGACTGTTTTAGATAATTAAGGATAGTTAATTAAGTTAATTAGCTAATTAGGTTAATTAAGCAGGATTAATTAAGTTAATTTAATTAATTAATTAAATTAATTGTTTTTATCTTAATTATTTTCTCTCTTAAAAAAACGTTCTGTGGGGTGGGGCCCCCGTGTCTGTGACCAGTGGAGTCCATAGCGGGTTCTGGGCAGTGGATACGGGGCGGGTGCCGGGTGCCCGCACACCCGAGCCAACAGGGGGTTGCAGGCGAGGCTGCAGAGGCGGGGTGGTCGCCGGAGCGCGGCCACGGCGAGTACGGCGGCCGCGCGGGAGGGCAGGGGCGCGTGCAGGGTCACGCTGGGCGCGGAGAGAGGGCGGTGCGAGGGGAGCAAGTGGGCACGGCAAGGGGTCAGCGCGGTGGCGTAGCGCAGGCCGGTGGTCAGCAGTGGGGCGGCGGCCGGGGCGCGAAGCAGACGGCACGGCGCAGGCAGTGAAGAGTCAGGCGGGGGGGCGCGAGCAGCGAGCCGCGGTGCAGAGCGGGCGCGGTGGCACGGCCGGGCGAGGACGGCGCCGGAGTAGGGGCGGCCCCAGACGACGGCGGCCCTGGTGGGCGCGGCCAGGCGCTGCGGGACAGAGGCGATGGTGGCTGGGCGTAGGCGGCTCCCGGGGCAGCGCTCGCGGCCGCTGAGCGGAGCAACAGCGACAGCGGCAGTGGAGCTCGGTAGCGGTTGGCGTGAGCGGCTCCGAGGCGGCGCGGGATGGAGCCGAGCGTGAGGGGAGAGGGCGTGGCCACGGCAGAGAGAGGAGGGAGGGGAGCTCACAGGGGAGGAGTAGGGCACGGACAGTGGGGCTCGGGGAGGAAGACGTGGACGGCGCGCGATGGGGAGGCAGTCCGGCGAGGAGGCTCCGGCGTCGAGCAGCGGGGCGGCGTCGGGCGTCGAGCAGCGGGATTGATCCGATCTAGCTCGGGTCGAGGTGGGGCGGGCGCCATGCGGGGGAAGATGGGGAGGTGGGCGCCGGCGAGGGGGGGTGGCCAGAGGCACTGGGCAGCGGCGGCGGCCAAGCGAAGGGATCGGGGCCCTCTGCCCCGATCCAGGCGGGGAAGGGGAGAGAGGCGTGCGGGGAGCGAGTGGGGAAAAGTGGGGGTGGGTGGTTAGGGTTTTCCCCTAGTGGGGTGGATATGGGGGAGGGTGCGGGGTGCGGCTGGGCCGGCCTGGCGGCCCGATGGCCTGCTGGGCCGTGGCCCAGCGTGGGGGGTTCTTCTTTTTCTTTTCCTTTTTTTGTTTTCTTTTCTGTTTTTTTATATTTTCTGTTTTTTTATTTATTTCCCTTTTCTGTTTTATATCTTACAGTTTTACAAAAAGTGAAACCCTACCTAAAATAGAGTTACAATTATAACTACTACCACAAAAGGTTTTATCCCTGAACAAAATAGTATATTATTTTATAAAATCCAAAACGCATTTGCTTATTTGTTTTACCTACTATTTTAGTTACTTAAGTGCATTAAAACCTTTTATAAAAATGTGGTTTTCTTCATAACAATTACCTATATAATATTTGGCACTTACCGAACATTTTTATTTTAATGTTTGAAAACTTTTATTATTTACCAAACTTTGAATTTGAATTTTGGACCGGTTTTGATCTAGCGCGAGATTAGCAATAGTAACCAAGGTGACGTGGCGACATTACGTGGGATTACTGTAGCCTAATTATCCGGGCGTCACAACAGCCATGCAACGTACGACTGCTCACGTTGCTCCCCTGCAAGGATTCTTGGACTCGATCAGCACTGCCGTTGATCCTATTCTGCCCACTCCCACGCCGCGACGGGGAAGGTGTGTTGTGCCCCCCAACTTCACACCCCAACGCAGTGTGTGGATCGCAAAGACAGATCGTGGACTGGACTCCGAGGCGAAAGCCAAGCGTGTTCTACTTCTCCGCTTGGGCCTCTTGAAGGATGACGAGCTAGTGTCGGATGCCATCTTGGAACGGTATTACAAGCTTTTTGAGCGCCCCCTTGCGACCGAGGTGGTTTGCGTCTTTGTAGATTTCTATGGGTGGCATCTCCCCCAGGGGTCATCGATGGCCTAGCCCCCCACTCCTCCCAGTTGTGCCGAGTCTTGGCATGATTGAGGCTTATTGGGCCTTTCTCCCGCGTACCAACCTTCTCCCATGGATGTAAACCTCAAGATAATTTTTTGGAATGTCCGCGGCCTCAATAGCCGGGCCAAGCGTGTTGTTGTTCGCACTGTTATTAACTCCGCGTCACCCTCCGTGGTGTGTTTGCAAGAGACCAAGCTTTCGATGGTTTCGTCGGCCCTTGTCCTCGAGACTCTTGGCAGCTTATTTGATGGGTTCTACTTCCTCCCGGCGACCGATACCCGGGACGGCATCATCCTTGCCTGGAAAATTAGCCAGATCTCCCTCTCTAACCCTATGCTTGGCGATCACCATGTTTCCGCGGTTGTGACTCCTACCTTGGGCGGGCCACACTAGTGGATCACTAGCGTCTATGGCCCCCAGGGAGAAGACGCGAAGCTTGCTTTCCTTACCGAGCTTCAAGACCTCCGATCCAGCATCTCCGACCCCTGGCTACTAGGAGGAGACTTCAACATGATAACCTCGATGGCCGACAAGAATAATGATCGTGTTTCCCGTAGAACGATGAACCGCTTTCATCGCTTCATCTCCGATCATGGCCTATACGACATTTACATGCATGGCCGACGTTATACTTGGTCCAATGAGCAAGCGAACCCCACCCTTGTTCGGAATGACTGTGTCCTATGCACCCCCTCCTGGGAGACAGCACATCCCCAATGCCTTCTGCGATGCCTTTCTTCTGCGGCCTCCGACCACTGTCCGCTGCTCATCGACTGCATCGTCCGCTCTCCCGGAGGCAGACGCTTTCACTTCCAAAATTTTTGGGCGGGTTTGGATGGATTACATCACACTATCGAGGAGGCTTGTACTTCGGTGGCTCCTGACCCGGACCCCTTTCGGTGTTTCTTCGCGCGCTTGAAAGCCACGGCTCGCAGTCGTCAGAGGTGGAGCTCACGGACCGCCAATAGCATCTACACCCAACTCGGCGTCGCCCGCGAGCTCATCACGCGATTTGATGTTGCCCAAGATTCGAGGCCTCTTCCTACCACCGAAGCCTGGCTTCGACGCGAGCTTAAGCGCAAATACCTCAACCTCGCATCCCTTCACCGCTCCATTGCTCGCCAGCGGCCCTGTCTCCGCTGGCTCAAGGAAGGAGAAACTTCTTCGGCCTTATCCAAGATCCATGCATCACACCGTGAAAAAAATAATACGATCCTTGATCTCACTATCAATGGACAGCGGGTCTCTGGAGAGACCGACCTCGCCCGCGCTGCGTTTGACCACTTCTCCACTATCCTTGGCTCTCGGGATGGACGCACCGCCATGCTCGATCTCCAGGCCATTGATCATCCCTCCTTCCACTTGGCCGAGCTTGAGGTCCCGTTCACCTCCGACTAGATTTGGGAGGCTATCAAAAAGCTTCCTTTCGGCAAGGCACCAGGCTCGGATGGGTTCATCGTGGAATTCCTCCATTCTTGCTGGGATATCATCAAACATGACCTCTGCGCCGTCTTCGACAAGCAATACACCCTCAATGGACAAGCCTTCCAGAGGCTTAATGAGGCTCTGATCACTTTGATCCCCAAGAGGCCGGACGCAGCCACCTTATTTGACTACCGCCCCATCAGCCTCATCCACATTGTTGCTAAGCTATTTGCCAAGGTTCTCTCCTTGCGGTTGGCTCCTAGACTCGGCGAGATGGTCTCCTCCAACCAAAGTGCATTCATAGCGTGTAGGAGCGTGCACGACAACTTCATTCTTGTTCAGCAAACAGCGCGGCAACTTCACCGGCCCCGGCTACCACGAGTCCTCCTCAAATTGGACATAGTCTGCGCCTTTGACTCTGTTTCATGGCCATTTCTTCTCTAGGTCCTTGAGCATCTTGGCTTCAGACCCAGGTGACATGAGTGGGTGTCCATCCTTATATCCACGGCCTCCACTCGAGTGTTGATCAATGGCATTTCGGGCCCTCCCATTGCACACTGCCAAGGCCTTCGACAGGGCGACCCTGTTTCACCGATGCTCTTCGTCCTCGTGATCGATGCTCTCAACTCGCTCTTGCAGCACACGGTGACCAAGGGCATCATCCGGGGACTAACTGGCCGGCTGGCTACCTCTAGTATCTCCCTCTTTGCGGATGACGTGGTCATTTTCTGCCACCCAACCCCCTGATCTTGTTGTTGTTAGCAGCCTACTCGACTTCTTTGGGGCCATGTCCGGGCTCCGCACCAACTTCACCAAGTGCTCGGCAGCACCAATCCAATGCACTCCCAAGGTCTCTCAAGCTGTGGGTTCCTCCTTGTCTTGTCCGGTCGTGGCCTTCCCCATCCAATACTTAGGCCTCCCCCTCTCCCTCTGCAAGGTGCTCGTCACCCACTTGCTACCTCTCATCGACAAGCTGCTCCACAAATTGGCGACTTGGAAAGCCGCACTCCTCTCGCGTGGTGAACGGCTTGCCTTGGTCGGACAAGTCCTCACAGCCATGCTGGTTCACATCTTGCTGGCCATGTCACTGTCTCTCCCCCTTCTCAAGAAAGCTAATCGGATCATTCATGACTTTCTGTGGCATGGACGTAATGATGCCCGTGCTGGCTCCTGTCTCGTCAGCTGGGCACGAGTTTGCCATCCAATTGAGCTTGGTGGGCTCGGAATTCGTGATCTCCATCGCACTAGCATCTCTCTTCATGTCCGCTGGCTTTGGCTACATGCCTCGGACAGCTCTCGCCCTTGGTCCCATCTTCAGCCGCCCTCTGACCCCGAGGCCCTACGGTTCTTTCGCGCCTCTACGACCTGGTCTCTTGGCAATGACACTTCTTGCCTCTTCTGCATTGACAAGTGGCTCCATGGCTGCTCTATTGTTGACTTCACCCCGAGTCTTACAACCCTTGTTCCTAGCCGGCGCCGCCGATCGCGCACTGTCGCTACAGCCTTGCAAGATCGCATGTGGATTAGTGACATTCATGGACATCTCAGTCCGGCTGTTGCGCTCGAGTACTTTGACCTCTGGTGTCGACTGCAGGCCGTCACCCTATCCCAAGAACCTGACACCATTGCTTGGCGGTGGACAGAGAACGGAGTTTACTCCGCTTCCTCTTGCTACAATGCCCTATTCACCGGCTCTACGTCCTCTGAACATTGGCGCCTCATTTGGAAATCAGGGGCCCCCCTCTCTGTCAAGTTCTTCCTCTACCTCGCCTCCGTTAGTCGATGTTGGACAGCTGACCGGCTCGAGAGACGTGGTCTGTCGCACGAGCCAGCTTGTGTACTATGCTCCCAGCATGACGAGAGCCTACACCACCTCTTGATTGGGTGCGTCTTCTCCCGCACCATCTGGCACGATGTCCATTCCTGGTGCTGCACTGAGATCCCCGCGCCGGATGGTGCTCTTGATTTTCTGAACTAGCTCAGCTCGGCTCTCGATACAATAACCATGGACAAATGGCGCGGGCTATCCACTATTGCCGCGCTCACAACCTGGTCCCTCTAGCGTCATCCCAATGTGGTCATCTTCGACAAGATCGCGCCCTCCTCCGCCTCCCTCCTGATGGCGATCTAGGATGACGCCCACTCCTGGGCCTACGCAGGAGCCAAAGGACTTAGTAATATCATTCCTGTAACGTAGTTTCTACTGTCTGGGCTAAGCAACCCACTCAATGTTTTCTTTGTATCGTGTGCACGCCTTGTAGTGTACGTGCTCACGATGCCACTCTATATGTTCTCACCCCTCTATCAATGCAATGATACGCTGACAATAGCGTATTCGAGAAAAAAATCTACTGAAGGTGTTTGTTGAGTTGGCATAGATCGAGATTATGTTTTGTCACTCCGAGTATCGGAGAGGTATCTCTGGGCCCTCTCGGTAATACACATCACAAGCTTGCAAGCAAACGACTAAGGAGTTAGTCACGAGGTGATGTATTACGGAACGAGTAAACAGACTTGCCGATAACGAGATTGAACTAGGTATGAAGATACCGACGATCGAATCTCGGACAAGTAACATACCGATGGACAAAGGGAATTACGTATATTGTCATAACTGTTCGACCAATAAAGATCTTCGTAGAATATGTAGGAGCCAATATGGGCATCCATATTCCTCTATTGGTTATTGACCGGAGAGGTGTCTCGGTTATGTCTACATAGTTCTCGAACCCATAGGGTTCGCACGCTTAACATTCGTTGACGATATAGTGTTATATGCGTTATGTGATTTGGTAACCGAATGTTGTTCGAAGTCCCGGATGAGATCACGGACATGACGAGGAGTCTCGAAATGGTCGAGAGGTAAAGATTGATATAAATAAGACGAGGGTATTCAGACACCGGAAGTGTTTCGGGGGGGGGGGTGGTGGTATTGGGTACTTATCGGATCACCGGAAGGGGTTCCGGGCACCCCCGGCAAATGATATGAGCCTTATGAGCCAAGAGGGGAAACACACTGGCCACAAGGGGCTGGTGCGCCCCCCATATGGGCCGGCCTAAGGAGGGGAAGAAAAGGGGAGAAGGGAAAGGAAAGTGTGGATTAGGATTCCCACTTCCTTCCCTCCCCTCCCCCTCTTTCCTTCTCCCTCGGTTAAATATGGCAGGGGGCGCCACTTGGGGAGGACCCCAAGTAGGATTCGGCCTACTTGGGGCGCCTCCTGGCAGCTTCCCCTCTCCCTCCCACCTATATATATGTGGGAGGGGGGTGCCTAGCAGACACCAGATCAATTGTTAGCCGTGTGCGGCGCCCCCCTCCACCATTTACACCTCCGATCATATTTTCGTAGTGCTTAGGCGAGGCCATGCGGAGATCACTTACCATCACCGTCACCACGCCGTCGTGCTGACGAAACTCATCTACTACCTCGGCGTCTTTCTGGATCAAGAAGGAGAGGGATGTCACTGAGCTGAACGTGTGCAGAACGCGTAGATGCCGTGCGTTCGGTACTTGTTGACGTGAGAAGAAGTTCGACTACATCAACCGCGTTGTGAAACGCTTCCGCTTACGGTCTACGAGGGTATGTAGACACACTCTCCCCCTTGTTGCTATGCATCTCCATGAAGAGATCATTGTGTGTGCGTAGAATTTTTTTTGTTTTCCATATAATGATTCCCATCACCTTTCAACATGGCTCATGTTGCGAAGCACTTGTGCAAATCCTCAAGCACAATATGACCCATACGATGCAAAACTCCAAGCACAATATGACCCATATTGCAAACCTCGTGAGCTGGATCAGACAGCTATCCCGCAATGGATCCAATCGCTCGTGACTTGGCTGATCTTTTGAAAGATCAGCGACCGACGCGTAGCGTCGACGCCTTGCCTGGCGGGGTATGAGGTGACATTGAGCTGACGTCTAGCGTCAACGCCCTACGTGTTGACGAGGTATAAGGTGACAATGGTAGATTAAGGCGGCCAAGGAGGTGTTTAAGTGTCCACGAAGAAGCAATATCAAGTAGAAACACTCGTGCAAAAGGATGGGCTAGTTCGTCGCTCTTTGACAGGTCATGTGGTACTTGCATCATTGCACTGCAAGTGCAAGCAAAGGGCTCAAAGTTGTTCAGACTTCCAAGTGTATACAACCATATGTATCCTAGACTTGGCATTGGTACTCGTATTTTCTGTATTTATTTCAAGCTTTCCGACAATATTCATTCAGAGAGAGGAAATCTTTCGTCGACTATGAGACGTCTATAATGACTTCGTCAATCTTTTTTATAAATTGTTTGAATTGCTTACCACATGTGTCACATGATAACTTCGTCAATCTTAAAATATTGTATCGGCAAAGCATCAAGATACTCATAAGGGATAGGATATGTGTGTACATTTATAAAGATGAATGTATATGTGTGTGTGAGAGCATCTGTGATTGTCTGTGTTAAAAGAATGTGTACCATATCGTTATAGTTATCAGAATCATTTCTGTTAATAAGCCGTCCGCGCCTCTCCAGCTTAAATCAAGGATACAACTGTGTGACAAAGTATAAACTTCAAACCTATCCTGGTGGCGCACTATTATATTATTTTTCTAGTTTGATTAGCCGGCGGCACAAAATGTAGCTACTTATTTTGGTAATGTTTTTTAATATGCTAGTTTGTCCGTGTGGCATAATTATTTTTCATGTTACTACCTTTTGTTAGATCAAAATGTCGGCTAACTGGTACATATAGATAGTCATGCTTTCCTCGACGATGGTGTCTCCTCTGATGGGAGAATATTATATACATACCTTTTTTTGAATAAAAGTGTATTCATCTTTGACTATTTATCATGGTTGTAAACATTCATGTGAAGAAACTTTTGGAAAAATAAAATGAGTGATATGAAAAAGTAAACTTTTAGCACTAAACTTGTCTTCACGCGGCACCCCCATATGACCTTATACGTTTGGGCCAACCGGCATGCGGCACCCTTCGTATCCAGCCCATATCTAGGGCAGATATGGGGAGATCCGGACGCACCTGGGCGTGTCCGCCACGTCGGATCCAGCCCACGCTGGCCTGCCTCGACCCCACATATATTTGTTCATATCCGCATCTCGAACGAAACCCTAGACACTCCACTCCACCCTGCCCCCAAGCTCCATTCCGGCGATTTCAGGCCTTCTCCGACATGACGGGCAGCGGATCCGACTTCGAGATCTCTCAATCCGTCGATTAGAACCTCGTCCCATGTGGGGATGAGGAGGAGATTGCCGTCAGCATGGCTCTCTTCCACTCCCGGAGGAGTGCGCTCGACCGCGGTCGGACTCGATCCGGTGGAAATCCATTGTGTTGGCAGCGGATCCGACTTCGAGATCTCTCAATCTGTCGATTAGAACCTCGTCCCATGCGGGGATGAGGAGGAGATTGCCGTCAGCATGGCTCTCTTCCACTCCCGGAGGAGTGCGCTCGACCGCGGTCGGACTCAATCCGGTGGAAATCCATTGTGTTGGCACAAATGACACTCAGATCCGACGGGGTTGGTGGCGCGAGGCGTGTGATCACGGCCTCGCTAGACGCAGTGACCACCATATGTCGCCCCAACTCCAGGTTGGCGACGCAACCCCTTCGGTGGCGCCTCGTCCCCGTGGCGTCGGGATCCAAGTCGGAGGTGAATAGGGCTGGAATTCGAGCCGAGTCGAGCCAGATCGACTCGACTCGCTAGAGCTCGTTTCGTTAACGAGCTAACTCGACTCGACTCGTTATTATAACGAGCTCAAATCCAAGATTGGCTCGACTCATATAACTCGCGAGCTGGCCCGTTTAGCTTGTTAAGCTCGTTAAAGATATGAACATAAAACCTTCAAATATTATAAAAATAATTATGTATATATTAAACATATATATCACTAACAATAGTAATTTCTTTTTAACGCATGAGTCTCCTAGGCGGTTGGGCCTTCAATGGCTAGGCCTTGTGTTGTGCGCCTAGGACATAGGATGCTGAGTGGCTGATATTTTTTGTATTGGGAGTGGCTGATCTTTTGTACCGAGCCTAACGAGTCACACGAGTACTCGTGAGATTGGCTCGTTTAACTTGGTCTATAAACGATCTTAAACTAAAGCTTGGCTCGACTCGTTATTCTTCGAGTTCGAGTCGATTCGAGCCGAGTCACGAGCTACTCGTTTAGCTCACGAGCTTCGAGCTTTTTTTCCAGCCCTGGAGGTGGACGCCGACATTTTGCATTTTTGACCTCTACTTCCGCAACAAAGACAACAAGGGCGGCAACAAGGAAAAGGTCAAGGGAAGCGGTGGATGATCTTTCTGCTTCACAGCTTTCGTATGTAGAACATGTCAATTTTTGATAGTGTGATGGCATGTATTGATGTAGTAGAGCGTATCAATTTTTGGTAGTCTGATGGCATGCATAATGAATTAGCTGCACGCTATGTGCGGAATCGAGATGTATTTAAGCAAACGTGGTTTATGATGCATGTGATTGTATGTATTATAGGGTTTGCTAATAAGCTACCCGATGTAAAAGTGGATATTTAATGATTGACCGGTCACTGTCGTTGCGCGTCAACGGGATTTTTAGGGCCGGATTAGCTAAATCCGGCTGTTGATGCTTAGGCATAGGGTTTCTTCATACTCCTAAACGTTAGAGGCTTCATTAACTGGACAATCACTATTCTTATCCAATCCGTTATGCTGGACAGATCTGACACTTCATTAACGGAAGGAGGCATATGATTCTTCTACCCGTGATGTGCTCAGCATGTGTGGGCTCACCTGAGAATTGACACTAGTTTTCTTTTCATTCGAGTCGAAGTTTCTCTGCACTATATTTACAGCAGTCAGCAGGCGATTAAAAGTCTCTGCATTGCTGGAACATTACATCCCAGTTCCACAGACAACAGAAAAGACATAAAAATAACAAAGAGTTCTAGGGATTTTGCTCACACGCTTTAAGGCTTTAAGCTGATGCATTCAATTCAATCTTGCAAAAGCAGCATGCATGGCGTGACCGAGAAGCAAAAGTTACAGGTGAAGATGCACTCTGACTGACAATATTTCTTTTCAGAAGTTAGGCATTCCGATGGTTTGCAACTTGCACCATACGTTCCACTGTTTGCGTTGACCAGAATAACCGGGGTTCTGAACAGCTAATTTACACCCTTTTAAGCTAAGGTTTGACCCTGAAGCTGCCAGTTCTAGTCTTCATACGACGTACCCGGCTCTACAATTTGTGCACTTCCTGTTTGTTCAGAACAAGCCCAAAGCTGCATTTTAGAAATGCCAACCCGACGGTTGTATATTTTTTGCATGAAAAGTTTGATTTATGGACTTGCACTATGTGATGGCACGATCAATATAGTTTATTATAATTTTTGACAGCAATAACATAACCCTTTCTGGGGATGGGATGTCTGGCTGCTTTTGGGTCTGTAGAGAGAATATGCGGTGCAACTCAATTGTATTCCTCGAAGTAGGTCACAATATATACAAGAGATGTCTTGCGTGACAAGGAAACTAACCCTACCATATCTCTAGGAGTCAACTATACAAGGCTAGAGAAGATAGGATTAGAAGTACAAATATGTCATGTTCAACACCCCCCGCAGTCAAAGCGTCGGCGTTGGCGATGCAAAGACTGGAACGGAACTCCTGAAATGCAGCGGTTGAGAGCTCTTTGGTCATAATGTCGGCGAACTGTTGGGTGGTCGATACATGAAGAACCCGGAGCTGACCCAACTGAACCTTCTCGCGAACGAAGTGAACATCAAGTTCAATGTGACTGGTGCGCTTATGCTACACCAGGTTGGCCACGAGGTAGGTGGCCGAAACATTATCACAAAAAACCACCGTAGCTTTCGGGATTGAGACCTGAAGTTCGCCAAGTAGTTGATGTAGCCAACAAGTCTCGGCAACGACGTTGGCGACGGCACGATACTCGGCCTCAGCACTCGAGCGGGAGACGGTGGGCTGCCGCTTAGAGGACCATGAGATGAGAGAGTCGCCGAAGAAGACACAATAGCCCGATGTAGAGCGTCGAGTGTCAGAACAACCGGCCCAATCCGCATCAGTGTAGGCATACAACTCAGTGAGGGCGGAGGCACGGAGACGAAGACCAAAGGTCGGTGTGCCGCGAATGTACCGAAGAATGCGCTTGACCAGAGACCAGTGAACATCACGAGGCGAGTGCATATGCAAGCAAACTTGCTGCATGACAAACTGAGTGTCTGGTCTGGTAAGCATGAGGTACTGAAGAGCACCAACAATACTGCGGTAAAGAGCGGCGTTAGTGACAGGCTGTCCGTTAGTGGCAGAGAGCTTCAGCTTGAGCTCGGCAGGAGTAGCAGCAGGTTTGCAATCGGTCATGCCAGCATGATCCAGGAGATCAAGAGCATACTGTCCTTGATGAAGAAAAAATCCGGAGGAATCACGTCGCACATTAATGACGAGGAAGAAGTGCAATGCGCCCAAGTCCTTCAGCCGAAACTCAGAACCGAGGCGACCAATGATGTCGCGAAGTAAATCCGCGCGAGAGGCAGTGATGACGATGCCATCAACATATAGAAGAAGCATGGCGACATGATCAGCTCGATGAAGCACAAATAGCGACATGTCAGAGGTAGTGGTGCGAAGCCCAAGAGCGGTGAGAAATGCTGCGATGCGTTGATACCACGCACGAGGCGCCTATTTGAGACCATAGAGAGACCGTGATAGCAGACATACATCATCAGGCCGGGTAGGATCAACAAAACCAATAGGCTGCTGGCAGAGAACACACTCCTGGAGATGACCGTATAGAACAGCGTTGTTGATGTCTGATACGTCTCCAACGTATCTATAATTTTTGATTGTTCCATGCTATTATATTATCTGTTTTGGATGTTTATGGGCTTTATTAAACACTTCTATATTATTTTTGCGACTAACCTACTAACCCAGAGCCCAGTGCCAGTTTCTGTTTTTTCCCTTGTTTCAGTGTTTCGCAGAAAAGGAATATCAAACGGAGTCCAAACAGAATAAAACCTTCGGGAGCGTGATTTTTTGAACGAACGTGATCCAAGAGACTTGGAGTTGAAGTCAAGGAAGCTTCGAGGTGGCCACGAGGCAGGGAGGCGCGCATGCCCCTGGGCGCGCTCCGCACCCTCGTGGGCCCCTCGTAGCTCCCCTGACCGACTTCTTTCGCCTATAGATGTCCATATACCCTAAAAACATTGGGGAGCAGAATAGTGTTGGGGAACGTAGTAATTTCAAAAAAATTCCTACGCACACGCAAGATCATGGTGATGCATAGCAACGAGAGGGGAGAGTGTAGTCTACGTACCCTCGTAGACCGACACCGGAAGCGTTATGACAACGCGGTTGATGTAGTCGTACGTCTTCACGGCCCGACCGATCAAGCACCGAAACTACGGCACCTCCGAGTTCTAGCACACGTTCAGTTCGATGACGATCCCCGGACTCCGATCCAGCAAAGTGTCGGGGAAGAGTTCCGTCAGCACGACGGCGTGATGACGATCTTGATGTTCTACTGTCGCAGGGCTTCGCCTAAGCACCACTACAATATTATCGAGGACTATGATGGAGGGGGCACCGCACACGGCTAAGAGAACGATCTTGAAGATCAACTTGTGTGTTTAGAGGTGCCCCCTGCCCCCGTATATAAAGGAGCAAGGAAGGAGGCCGGCCGGCCCTTGGGGTGCGCCAAGGAGGAGGAGAAGGAAAGGGGGGCGCCACCCCCCCTCTCCTAGTCCAATTCGGACCAGAGGGGGAGGGGGCGCGCGGCCCACCCTGGCCGCCCCTCTCTCTCCCCACTAGGGCCCATAAAGCCCATTACTTCTCCCGGGGGGTTCCGGTAACCCTCCGGCACTCCGGTTTTCTCCGAAATCACCCGGAACACTTCCGGTGTCCGAATATAGCCGTCCAATATATCAATCTTTATGTCTCGACCATTTCGAGACTCCTCATCATGTCCGTGATCACATCCGGGACTCCGAACAAACTTCGGTACATCAAAATGTATAAACTCATAATGAAACTGTCATCGTAACGTTAAGCGTGCAGACCCTACGGGTTCGAGAACAATGTAGACATGACCGAGACATCTCTCCGGTCAATAACCAATAGCGGAACCTGGATGCTCATATTGGCTCCCACATATTCTACGAAGATCTTTTATCGGTCAGACCAGATAACAACATACTTTGTTCCCTTTGTCATCAGTATGTTACTTGCCCGAGATTCGATCGTCGGTATCTCAATACCTAGTTCAATCTCATTACCGGCAAGTCTCTTTACTCGTTTCGTAATACATCATCTCGCAACTAACTCATCAGTTGCAATGCTTGAAAGGCTTATGTGATGTGCATTACGGAGAGGGCCCAGAGATACCTCTCCGACAATCGGAGTGACAAATCCTAATCTCGAAATACGCCAACCCAACATGTATCTTTGGAGACACATGTAGAGCTCCTTTATAATCACCCAGTTACGTTGTGACGTTTGGTAGCACACAAAGTGTTCCTCCGGCAAACGGGAGTTGCATAATCTCATAGTCATAGGAACATGTATAAGTCATGAAGAAAGCAATAGCAACATACTAAACGATCAAGTGCTAAGCTAACGAAATGGGTCAAGTCAATCACATCATTCTCCTAATGATGTGATCCCGTTAATCAAATGACAACTCATGTCTATGGTTAGGAAACATAACCATCTTTGATCAATGAGCTAGTCAAGTAGAGGCATACTAGTGACACTCTGTTTGTCTATGTATTCACACATGTATTATGTTTCTGGTTAATACAATTCTAGCATGAATAATAAAAATTTATCATGATATAAGGAAATAAATAATAGCTTTATTATTGCCTCTAGAGCATATTTCCTTCAGTCTCCCACTTGCACTAGAGTCAATAATCTAGTTCACATCGCCATGTGATTTAACATCAATAGTTCACATCACCATGTGATTAACACCCATGGTTCACATCGACATGTGACCAACACCCAAAGGGTTTACTAGAGTCAATAATCTAGTTCACATCGCTATGTGATTAACACCCAAAGAGTACTGAGGTGTGATCATGTTTTGCTTGTGAGAGAAGTTTAGTCAACGGATCTGCCACATTCAGATCCGTAAGTGTTTTGCAAATTTCTATGTCAACAATGCTCTGCATGGAGCTACTCTAGCTAATTGCTCCCACTTTCAATATGTATCCAGATTGAGACTTAGAGTCATCTGGATCAGTGTCAAAACTTGCATCAACGTAACTCTTTACGACGAACCTTTTGTCACCTCCATAATCGAGAAACATATCCTTATTCCACTAAGGATAATTTTTGACCAATGTCCAGTGATCTACTCCTAGATCACTATTGTACTCCCTTGCCAAACTCAGGGCAGGGTATACAATAGGTCTGGTACACAGCATGGCATACTTTATAGAACCTATGGCTAAGGCATAGGGAATGACTTTCATTCTCTCTCTATCTTCTGCCATGGTCGGGTTTTGAGTCTTACTCAACTTCAGACCTTGTAACACAGGCAAGACCTTCTTCTTTGACTGTTTCATTTTGAACTACTTCAAAATCTTGTCAAGGTATGTACTTATTGAAAAACTTATCAAGCATCTTGATCTATCTCTATATATCTTGATGCTCAATTTGTAAGCAGCTTCACTGAGGTCTTTCTTTGAAAAACTCCTTTCAAATATTCCTTTATGCTTTGCAGAATAATTCTACATTATCTCTGATCAACAATATGTCTTTCACATATACTTATCAAAAATGCTGTAGTGCTCCCACTCACTTTCTTGTAAATACAGGCTTCACCGCAAGTCTGTATAAAACTATATGCTTTGATCAACTTATCAAAGCGTATATTCCAACTCCGAGATGCTTGCATCAGTCCATAGATGGATCGCTGGAGCTTGCATATTTTGTTAGTACCTTTAGGATTGACAAAACCTTCTGGTTGCATCATATACAACTCTTCTTTAATAAATCCATTAAGGAATGCAGTTTTGTTTATCCATTTGCCAGATTTCATAAAATGCGGCAATTGCTAACATGATTCGGACAGACTTAAGCATAAATACGAGTGAGAAACTCTCATCATAGTCAACACCTTGAACTTGTCGAAAAACTTTGTGTGACAATTCTAGCTTTGTAGATAGTAACACTACTATCAGCGTCCGTCTTCCTCTTGAAGATCCATTTACTCTCAATGGCTCACCGATCATTGGGCAAGTCAATCAAAGTCCATACTTTGTTCTCATACATGGATCTCATCTCAGATTTCATGGCCTCAAGCCATTTCGCGGAATCTGGGCTCATCATCACTTCCTCATAGTTTGTAGGCTCGTCATGGTCAAGTAACATGACCTCCAGAACAGGATTACCGTACCACTCTGGTGCGGATCTCACTCTGGTTTACCTACGAGGTTCGGTAGTAACTTGATCTGAAGTTACATGATCATCATCATTAGCTTCCTCACTAATCGGTGTAGTAGTCACAGGAACAGATTTCTGTGATGAACTACTTTCCAATAAGGGAGCAGGTACAGTTACCTCATCAAGTTCTACTTTCCTCCCACTCACTTCTTTCGAGAGAAACTCCTTCTCTAGAAAGGATCCATTCTCAACAATGAATAACTTGCCTTCGGATCTGTGATAGAAGGTGTACCCAACATTTTCTTTTGGGTATCCTATGAAGATTTACTTCTCCGATTTGGGTTCGAGCTTATCATTTTGAAACTTTTTCACATAAGCATTGCAGTCCCAAACTTTAAGAAACGACAGCTTAGGTTTCTCGGCAAACCACAGTTCATACGGTGTCGTCTCAACAGATTTAGATGGTGCCCTATTTAACGTGAATGCAACTGTCTCTAATGCATAACCCCAAAATGATAGTGGTAGATCGGTAAGAGACATCATAGATCGTACCATACCTAATAAAGTACGGTTATGATGTTCGGACACACCATTACACTGTGGTGTTCTAGGTGGCGTGAGTAGTGAAACTATTTCACATTGTTTTTAACTGAAGGCCAAACTCGTAACTCAAATATTTTACTTCTGCGATCATATCGTAGAAACTTTTATTTTTGTTACGATGATTCTCCACTTCACTCTGAAATTCTTTGAACTTTTCAAATGTTTCAGACTTGTGTTTCATCAAGTAGATATACTCCTATCTGCTCAAATCATCTGTGAAGATCAGAAAATAATGATACCTGCCGCGAGCCTCAATATTCATCGGACCACATACATCAGTATGTATGATTTCCAACAAATCTGTTGCTCGCTCCATTGTTCCGGAGAACGGAGTCTTAGTCATCTTGCCCATGAGGCATGGTTCGCAAGCATCAACTGATTCATAATCAAGTGATTCCAAAAACCCATCAGCATGGAGTTTCTTCATGTGCTTTACACCAATATGACCTAAACGGCAGTGCCACAAATAAGTTGCACTATCATTATTAACTTTGCATCTTTTGGTTTCAATATTATGAATATGTGTATCACTACGATCAAGATCCAACGAACCATTTTCATTGGGTGTGTAACCATATAAGGTTTTATTCATGTAAACAGAACAACAATTTATTCTCTTACTTAAATGAATAACCGTATTGTAATAAACATGATCAAATCATATTCATGCTCAACGCAAACACCAAATAACACTTACTTAGGTTCAACACTAATCCCAAAAGTATAGGGAGTGTGCGATGATGATCATATTAATCTTGGAACCACTTCCAACACACATCGTCACTTCACCCTTAACTAGTCTATGTTCATTCTGCAACTCCCGTTTCGAGTTACTACTCTTAGCAACTGAACCAGTATCAAATACCGAGGGGTTGCTACGAACACTAGTAAAATACACATCAATAATCCGTATATCAAATATACCTTTGTTCACTTTGCCATCCTTCTTATCCGCCAAATACTTGGGGCAGTTCCGCTTCCAGTGACCAGTCCCTTTGCAGTAGAAGCACTTAGTCTCGGGCTTAGGACCAGACTTGGGCTTCTTCACTTGAGCAGCAACTTGTTTGCCGTTCTTCTTGAAGTTCCCCTTCTTCCCTTTACCCTTTTCTTGAAACTAGTGGTCTTGTCTACCATCAACACTTGATATTTTTCTTGATTTCTACCTTCATCAATTTCAGCATTACGAAGAGCTTGGGGATCGTTTCCGTTTATCCCTTGCATATCATAGTTCATCACGAAGTTCTACTAACTTGGTGATGGTGACTAGAGAATTCTGTCAATCACTATTTTATCTGGAAGATTAACTCCCACTTGATTCAAGTGATTGTAGTACCCAGACAATCTGAGCACATGCTCACTTCTTGAGCTATTCTCCTCCATCTTGCAGCTATAGAACTTGTTGGAGACTTCATATCTCTCAACTCGGGTATTTGCTTGAAATATTAACTTCAACTCCTGGAACATCTCATATGGTCCATGACGTTCAAAACGTCTTTGAAGTCCCGATTCTAAGCCGTTTAAGCATGGTGCACTAAACTATCAAGTAGTCATCATATTGAGCTAGCCAAATGTTCATAACATCTGCATCTGCTCCTGCAATAGGTTTTTCACCTAGTGGTGCATCAAAGACATAATTTTTCTGTGCAGCAATGAGGATAAACCTCAGATCACGGATCCAATCCGCATCATTGCTACTAACATCTTTCAACTTAGTTTTCTCTAGGAACATATCAAAAATAAAACAGGGGAGCTAAACGCGAGCTATTGATCAACAACATAGATATGCTAATACTACCAGGACTAAGTTCATGATAAATTAAAGTTCAATTAATCATATTACTTAAGAACTCCCACTTAGATAGACATCCCTCTAATCCTCTAAGTGATCACGTGATCCAAATCAACTAAACCATGTCCGATCATCACGTGAGATGGAGTAGTTTCAATGGTGAACATCAATATGTTGATCATATCTACTATATGATTCACGCTCGACCTTTCGGTCTCCGTGTTCCGAGGCCATATCTGTATATGCTTGGCTCGTCAAGTATAACCTGAGTATTCCGCGTGTGCAACTGTTTTGCACCCGTTGTATTTGAACGTAGAGCCTATCACACCCGATCATCATGTGGTGTCTCAGCACGAAGAACTTTCGCGACGGTGCATACTCAGGGAGAACACTTGTACCTTGATAATTAGTGAGAGATCATCTTATAAAGCTACCATCGAACTAAGCAAAATAAGATGTATAAAAGATAAACATCACATGCAATCAAAATATGTGACATGATATGGCCATCATTATCTTGTGCCTTTGATCTCCATCTCCAAAGTATCGTCATGATTTCCATCGTCACCGGCATGACACCATGATCTCCATCATCTTGATCTTTATCAATGTGTTGTCACATGGTTGTCTCGCCAACAATTGCTCTTGCAACTATTGCTATCGCATAGCGATAAAGTAAAGCAATTATTTGGTGCTTGCATCTTATGCAATAGAGAGATAACCATAAGGCTTTTGCCTGTTGCCGGTAACTTCAACATGATCATCTCATACAACAACTTATATCTCATCACGTCTTGACCATATCACATCACAACATGCCTTGCAAAAACAAGTTAGACGTCCTCTACTTTGTTGTTGCAAGTTTTACGTGGCTGCTACGGGCTGAGCAAGAACCATTCTTACCTACACATCAAAACCACAACGATAGTTTGTCAAGTTGGTACTGTTTTACCTTCGCAAGGACCGGGCGTAGCCACACTCGGTTCAACTAAAGTTGGAGAAACTGACACCCGCCAGCCACCTGTGTGCAAAGCATGTCGGTAGAACCAGTCTCGCGTAAGCGTACGCGTAATGTCGGTCCGGACCGCTTCATCCAACAATACCGCCGAGCCAAAGTATGACATGCTGGTAAGCAGTATGACTTATCTCGCCCACAACTCACTTGTGTTCTACTCGTATATATAACATCAACACATAAAACCTAGGCTCGGATGCCACTGTTGGGGAATGTAGTAATTTCAAAAAAATTCCTATGCACACGCAAGATCATGGTGATGCATAGCAACGAGAGGGGAGAGTGTAGTCTACGTACCCTCATAGACCGACAGCGGAAGCGTTATGACAATGCGGTTGATGTAGTCGTACGTCTTCACGGCCCGACCGATCAAGCACCGAAACTACGTCACCTCCGAGTTCTAGCACACGTTCAGTTCGATGACGATCCCCGGACTCCGATCCAGCAAAGTGTCGGGGAAGAGTTCCGTCAGCACGACGGCGTGATGACGATCTTGATGTTCTACTGTCGCAGGGCTTCGCCTAAGCACCACTACAATATTATCGAGGACTATGGTGGAGGGGGGCACTGCACACGGCTAAGAGAACGATCTTGAAGATCAACTTGTGTGTTTAGAGGTGCCCCCTGCCCCCATATATAAAGGAGCAAGGGGGGAGGCCGGCCGGCCCTTGGGGCGCGCCAAGGAGGAGGAGTCCTCCTCCTAGTAGGAGTAGGACTCCCCTCTTTCCTACTCCTACTAGGAGGGGGAGAGGAAGGGGGAGAGGGAGAAGGAAAGGGGGGCGCCACCCCCCCTCTCCTAGTCCAATTCAGACCAGAGGGGGAGGGGGCGCGCGGCCCACCCTGGCCGCCCCTCTCTCTCCCCACTAGGGCCCATAAAGCCCATTACTTCTCCCGGGGGGTTCCGATAACCCTCCGGCACTCCGGTTTTCTCCGAAATCACCCGGAACACTTCCGGTGTCCGAATATAGCCGTCCAATATATCAATCTTTATGTCTCGACCATTTCGAGACTCCTCATCATGTCCGTGATCACATCCGGGACTCCGAACAAACTTCGGTACATCAAAATGTATAAACTCATAATGAAACTGTCATCGTAACGTTAAGCGTGCAGACCCTACGGGTTCGAGAACAATGTAGACATGACCGAGACATGTCTCCGGTCAATAACCAATAGCGGAACCTGGATGCTCATATTGGCTCCCACATATTCTACGAAGATCTTTTATCGGTCAGACCAGATAACAACATACTTTGTTCCCTTTGTCATCAGTATGTTACTTGCCCGAGATTCGATCGTCGGTATCTCAATACCTAGTTCAATCTCGTTACCGGCAAGTCTCTTTACTCGTTTCGTAATACATCATCTCGCAACTAACTCATCAGTTGCAATGCTTGAAAGGCTTATGTGATGTGCATTACCGAGAGGGCCCAGAGATACCTCTCCGACAATCGGAGTGACAAATCCTAATCTCAAAATACGCCAACCCAACATGTATCTTTGGAGACACCTGTAGAGCTCCTTTATAATCACCCAGTTACTTGTGACGTTTGGTAGCACACAAAGTGTTCCTCCGGCAAATGGGAGTTGCATAATCTCATAGTCATAGGAACATGTAGAAGTCATGAAGAAAGCAATAACAACATACTAAACGATCAAGTGCTAAGCTAACGAAATGGGTCAAGTCAATCACATCATTCTCCTAATGATGTGATCCCGTTAATCAAATGACAACTCATGTCTATGGTTAGGAAACATAACCATCTTTGATCAACGAGCTAGTCAAGTAGAGGCATACTAGTGACACTCTGTTTGTCTATGTATTCACACATGTATTATGTTTCCGGTTAATACAATTCTAGCATGAATAATAAACATTTATCATGATATAAGGAAATAAATAATAGCTTTATTATTGCCTCTAGGGCATATTTCCTTCAAATAGATCGGGAGTTCCGCCGCCAGAAGTCTCCGTAGCCACTGAAAACCAATCTAGACCCATTCTGGCACCCTGCCGGAGGGGGGAATCCCTCTCTGGTGGCCATCTTCATCATCTCGGTGCTCTCCATGATGAGGAGGGATTAGTTCCCTCTCGGGGCTGAGGGTATGTACCAGTAGCTATGTGTTTGATCTCTCTCTCTCTCGTGTTCTTGAGGTGATACGATCTTGATGTATCGCGAGCTTTGCTATTATAGTTGGATTTTATGATGTTTCTCCCCCTCTACTCTCTTGTAATGGATTGAGTTTTCCCTTTGAAGTTGTCTTATCGGATTGAGTCTTTAAGGATTTAGAACACTTAATGTATGTCTTGCATGTGCTTATCTGTGGTGACAATAGGATATCACGTGGTCCACTTGATGTATGTTTTGGTGATCAACTTGCGAGTTCCCTCGTGAACTTATGCATAGGGGTTGGCACACGTTTTCATCTTGACTCTTCGGTAGAAACTTTGGGGCACTCTTTGAAGTTCTTTGTGTTGGTTGAATAGATGAATCTGAGATTGTGTGATGCATATGATATAATCATACTCACGGATACTTGAGGTGACATTGGATTATCTAGGTGACATTAGGGTTTTGGTTGATTTGTGTCTTAAGGTGTTATTCTAGTACGAAATCTAGGATAGATTGAACGGAAAGAATAACTTCGTGTTATTTTACTACAGACTCTTGAATAGATCGATCCGAAAGAATAACTTTGAGGTGGTTTCGTACCCTACAATAATCTCTTCGTTTGTTCTCCGTTATTTGTGACTTTGAAGTGACTCTTTGTTGCATGTTGAGGGATAGTTATATGATCCAATTATGTTATTATTGTTGAGAGAACTTGCAATACTGAAAGTATGAACCCTAGGCCTTGTTTCCTAGCATTGCAATACCTTTTACGCTCATTTTTATCATTAGTTACATTGCTGTTTTTATAATTTCAGATTACAAAAACCTATATCTACCATCCATATTGCACTTGTATCACCATCTCTTCGCCGAACCAGTGCACCTATACAATTTACCATTGTATTGGGTGTGTTGGGGACACAAGAGACTCTTTGTTATTTGGTTGCAGGGTTGCTTGAGAGAGACCATCTTCATCCTACGCTTCCCACGGATTGATAAACCTTAGGTCATCCACTTGAGGGAAATTTTCTACTGTCCTACAAACCTCTGCACTTGGAGGCCCAACAACGTCTACAAGAAGAAGGTTGTGTAGTAGACATCAAGCTCTTTTCTGGCGCTGTTGCCGGGGAGGTTAGCGCTTGAAGGTAAATCTTTAGATCTTGCAATCGAATCTTTTAGTTTCTTGTTTTATCACTAGTTTAGTCTATAAAAGAAAACTACAAAAAATGGAATTAAGGGTACCTCATATGCTTCATCTTTTTAATATCTTTCATGAAAATAAGGATTCCGATATTTGTGCCAAATTGTTAGAAGAAGGATGCATTAGAATGTTTGGCACTAAATCTTTGTATGATGAGCATGAATGCAATGTTGTTAGTATGAATTCCTTGAATATCTATGATGCTAATGATATGCAAAGCTACAAGCTTGGGGATGCAATGTTTGATGAAGATGATATTTTTTGTCCCCCAAGTTTTGATGAGCAAATTTATTTTGATGATAGCATGCCTCCTATTTATGATGATTATATTGACGAAAGTGGGTTTGGAAGAGTGTCAACTTTAGGAAGTAATGATCCCATTATTTTGGAGGGTGTTGAATCTTATTGTGATAATTATGAAAGTGGGTTTGGAGAGGTCATGACTTTGGTTAGTGTTAATCCCACTATTTTGGAAGAGTGTCAAGTTTGCATACATGTGGATCATGTTAGTAATATATTTTCTGATAGCTATATTGTTGAATTTGCTTATGATCCTACATGTAATTATTATGAGGGAGGAACATATGCTTGTAGGAGTTGCAATAATATCAAGTTTCCTCTCTATGTGTTGAAAATCTTGAAGATTTGCTTGTTTTACCTTCCTATGCAAGTTGATTATTGTTCCCACAAGTTGTTTGCTCACAAAATACCTATGCATAGGAAGTGGGTTAGGCTTAAATGTGCTAGTCATATTCTTCATGATGCTCTCTTTATGTTTAAATTATTATCTTTTATGCGAGCATCATTGAAATCATCATGCCTAGCTAGGGGCGTTAAATGATAGCGCTTGTTGGGAGGCAACCCAATTTTATTTTTGTTCCTTGCTTTTTGTTCCTGTTTAGTAATAAATAATTCATCTAGCCTCTGTTTAGACGTGGTTTTATGTTTTAATTAGTGTTTGTGCCAAGTAAAGCCTTTAGGACCTATTTGATCTTGCTGTAAAAACAGAAAGTATGCGCTCACGAGAATAATTTTCATGTTTTACCAGAGAGCGAAAAAATACCAATTCCAACTGAAGTAGATCATTAAACAAATTTCCTAGGACTTCCTAATTTCTCAGGATTTTTGGAGTTACATAAGTATTCGGAACCTACAGGATACTACAGACCGTTCTGTTTTTGACAGATTCTGTTTTCTATGTGTTGTTTGCTTATTTTGATGAATCTATGAGTAGTATCGGAGGGTATGAACCATAGAGAAGTTAGAATACAGTAGATATTACACCTATATGAATTTAGAATGAGTTCACAACAATACCTAAGTGGTGATTTATTTTCTTATACTAACGGAGCTTACGAGTTTTCTGTTAAGTTTTGTGTTGTGAAGTTTTCAAGTTTTGGGTAAAGATTCGACGGACTATGGAATAAAGAGTGGCAAGAGCCTAAGCTTGGGGATTCCCAAGGCACCCCAAGGTAATATTCAAGGATAACCAAGAGCCTAGGCTTGGGGATGCCCCGGAAGGCATCCCCTCTTTCGTCTTCGTTCATCGGTAACTTTATTTGGAGCTATATTTTTATTCACGACATGATTTGTTTTTTGCTTGGAGTGTCAATTTATTTTGTTAGGATTTACTTTCTGTTATTTAGAACAATGTTTTTCATCTTTTATTTCAATAAAAGTGGCATTGCTAGCCTTTACTATGCCTATTTTACAAGTCCACATGTTGCTGTTTGAAAACAGAAAGTTTACCGCTGTTGCAAAAATTCCCTAGAAAATTCAGAATGTGATAAAATGTTGAAACCTTTTGAATAATAAGCTCTGATAAATTTACTACAGTGGGAATTTTCTTTCATAATTTTTGGAGGTAGGGAAGTATGGGTCTTGTTGCACTCTTTACAGACTTTCCTGTTTAGGCAGATTGCTGTTATGTTTGCATTGTTTGCATATGTTTGCTTCTTTAATGATTCTATTTGAGGATAGGACTATTAAATATGCAAAGGAATTTAGTATGAAATGTTGAATAATTTTAGTGATTTTCTACAGTAGAGTATGATAAGGTTTTTGCATTGGTTTATACTAATTTATCTCACGAGTCCTTGTTGAGTTTTGTGTGGATGAAGCTTTTGAGATTTAGGGAGACCGTGATATGAGAGGAATTAAGGGGACACAAAAGCTCAAGCTTGGGGATTCCCAAGGCATCCCAAGATAATATTTCAAGAAGTCTCAAGCGTCTAAGCTTGGGGATGCCCCGATTGGCATCCCACCTTTCTTCTTCAACTACTATCGGTTAGTTTCGGTTGATCCTAAGTTTTTGCTTCTTCACATGATGTTTGCCATTCTTAGAATGTAATTTTACTTTGTTTTTCTTGCTGTTTGAATAAAATATCAAGATCTGAAATTATTAAATGGGAGAGTCTTTACATAGTTGCATAATTATTCAACTACTCATTGATCTTCACTTATATCTTTTGGAGTAGTTTGTCATTTGCTCTAGTGCTTCACTTATATCTTTTAGAGAATGGTGGTGGTTTTATTCTATAGAAATAATTGATCTCTCATGCTTCACTTATATTATTTTAAAAGTCCTTTAGAACAGCATGGTAATTTGCTTTTGATATAATAAAAACTTTCATATAAGTGCATTGAATACTAAGAGAAGTTTGATGCTTGATAATTGTTTTGAGATATGAAGATAGTGATATTAGAGCTGTGCTAGTCGAGTAATTGTGAATTTGAGAAATACTTTTGTCGGTGTTCTGGGAACGGGGGTCCCCAGACTTGCCTGCCTGCGGTCTGCGGCGTGGCTCAAGTGGGGGCCCAGCGCGGCCCATCTTCATTAGCTCAAGCTCAAGACCCTCGCGAGGGGCCAAGCCTCGCGGGGCGGATGACCGAAAGCTTCCTCAGAGGCAGCCTCATCAGGCAGGCTCGCGAGGAGGCGGAGAGATCAAGGCAGGGGTACCTGATGAGGAGCCCGTGACGCAAGCCATGACGATCGAGACCAGGCGGGCGCCAGGAGGGCGCCGGCCTGCGCAGTGTCCTTGTTTCCCCTTTGGTGCAAAGGGGGCAAGCACAGGCCAAGGCACCGGGCAAAGGTTACCATTCCGGTGCAACGAGACCAAGATCAGCAGAGCGGCAGGATGGAGGTCACCGTGGAGCCCAAGACGGCGTCATCACCAGTACTTTTGGCAGCCGAAGACCACCTTTGGTCAGGATAACTTGTACTAGATGTTCCCCTTCAAAATGGCCAATTGTTGGCGCCCTTCCCGCTCATTATTTGGGGAGAGGCCCAGGGCCTCTATAAATAGAGCTAGCCACCATAGAGTAGAATAGGAAGGAAGGAGAAGGAGGGACCAAAAAAGAGAGATAGAGAGAGAGAGAGGCGATTGAACTCACCCAAGCAGTTCATCGCACCAACTCATGAACACCTCTCGTGAGGCTGTTCTTCCCTTGTACTGTTCATCATCAGCCCCTGAGGCAATCCACCACACCACACACTGGAGTAGGGTATTACACCACAACGGTGGCCCGAACCAGTATAAACCTTGTGTCCCTTGTGTTGTTTGTTGTTTCTAGCTTAGATCACGCGAGGAGATTGGACGCAAGTCGGTAGGGGAGAGATCTCCGCGCGCACCCCAGTGTTCGAACCTCAAGGGTCTGCCGGAACCCGAAATCCGACATTTGGCGCGCCAGGTAGGGGTGCCCCAGAATCTTTCTTCCGCTGTTCACGTACGATCTTCCGTCGTGTCCATGGCTGACGCTCGTCGGGCTCGCGCCGAGCGCCGGGCTGCTCTTGCCACCCAGACGGCGCCCGTCGGCGGACATCCTCGCCTGCCGCCAACGCCGCCACCGGCCTAGCGGGGAACGAGCAGCAGGCCTCCTCCCAGCATCCTTCGGTGCGGCTGGAGGGCCGCACCGCCACACCGTCGCTGACTCCAGCCGCTTCGTCGTCCCACGCCCATCGCGCCCCGACGGACGCGCACGCCGCGCTGCTCCTGGCAAGAGAGCTCTTGCACTACCACCCCGTCGACGACCTCTATGAGGACTGGCTCGCCCGCATCACCGAGCTCGTCAGCGCCGCAGGGGGCTCCCTCTTGCCGTCCCTCTCGCTGCCTCGCCCTCCATTCCACGCAGGAGGCAGGGATCAGGAGGTGCCTCCACCACCTCCTCCCCAAGAAGGCGCCCTGGCTCCAAGGCCGCAGCCCCAGGGCGAGACCCTCCACGTCCGGCGCCTGCGTAGCAAGAAAGGAGCTGCTAAGAGATCCCTCATCCCCAAGAAGGTGCTTGCACGCTCTCAGCGCCGGCGTGCCAAGATCGCGTCCCTGCACCCCCACGCCAAGACCCCGCGCTGCTCCAAGCGGCGGCGTGCGGTAATCCCCAGGAACAAGTCCAGCACTAGCAAAAGGCACCGGTGGACATGGCAGGCTGCCGCGCCCTCACCCCCGAGCTATGCGGCGTCGCATGGCCAGGCAAATTCAAGCCTGACCTGCCCCCTCGCTACGATGGCACGACAGACCCCGCGGAGTTCCTACAGCTCTACGAGCTATGCATTGAAGCCGCCAATGGAGACGAAAGGGTCATGGCGAAATGGTTTCCCATGGCGCTCAAGGACGGGGCCCGCACCTGGCTCCTGAACCTGGCTCCTGGCACAATCTCCTCCTGGGACGAGATGCGCACTCGCTTCATCGCCAACTTCCAAGGCACTCGCGACCGGCCCCCGGCCGTGAGCGATCTGCGCCGCATCAAGCAGCAGCAAGGGGAAACCCTGCAGAAATACATCCAGCGCTTCAACAACGCTCGACTCAAGATCCCCAAGGTGACTGAAGAAGCCATCATCTCGGCCTTCTCTGATGGCGTACGCGACATCAAGATGAAGGAGGAGCTAGCAATCCATGAAGACCTGTGCACATCCCTGGAGCTGTTCAACTTGGCGACCAAGTGCGCCAGGGCTGAGGAAGGGCGCCTTTCCCTCCTCGAACTCCCGGCCGCCGACCCAGAAGAGAAGAAGCCCAAGGCTAAGGACGTGAAGCGCAAGGGGGCTGCCATGCTTGCAGCGGAACCAGACACCAAGCGAGGCAGGGATCAGCCTGAGTCATCCAAGGGCAGCCGGTACTGCGTGTACCATGACCTCCACACCCACAACACCAACGAATGTCAAGAGCTCAGGGCCGTGAGAGAGGGATGTGTCGGCCGACGCCCCGAGCGCAACAACAGGGGCTATGGCCGAGGAGGAGGAAGAGGTGGCGGACGACGGGAAGACCGTGGCCCTCGGCAAGGGTGGTGTGACCGACCTCGCGAGGATTGCTGGCAGGACCAGGCTCGCGAGGGAGGCTGGAGAGATCAGCCTCGTGAGGATCGCCCGTACAGCAACGCAGGCCTTCCTCCTCTGCCACCACCGCCAAGGAGGAACGAAGACCAACATCAAGACGAGGGGGCTGGGGGCTTCCTGGAGCCGCGCACAATCGCTTGCATCTTGGGTGGCGCGCAGGCCCCAGCCTCACAGCGCATTTTCAAGAAGTTTGCTCGCAAGGTGAATGCAGTCCTCCCCAAGCTTGAGGCCACGTGCCCTCTCAGGTGGTCTGTGTGCGCTATCACGTTCAGCTCAGCGGATCAGCTCAAGTGCGCGGCAACGGCCGGAGTCCTCCTGATGCTTTGCTCCCCAGTCATCAGCAACGTGCAGGTCACCAGGACCCTCATTGACGGCGGAGCAGGACTCAACGTCCTGTCCGTCGAGACGTTCGACAATCTCCAAGTGTCGTACGATCAGCTCCAGCCGACCAAGCCTTTCTCAGGAGTCACTGATGGTTCCACTGTTCCCATAGGACAGGTTCGCCTTCCAGTCACCTTCGGACAGCGCAATAACTACCACACGGAGCTCATCGACTTCGACGCTCCCACATCCGTCTGCCATACAATGCCATTCTCGGGTACCCAGCCCTGGCCAAGTTCATGGCGGTGACTCACCATGGATACAATGTCCTCAAGATGCCAGGAAGCGGTGGAGTCATCACCGTACTCTGTGAAGAAAGGGACGCAGTGTGTTCACTTGAGCGCGCGTTCCAAGCCACAGCAATCGAAGACCCGGACCATAGGAACGGAAGGCTTCCCGAGGCGACCCTTAAGAAGAATAAGAAGGTTTCGCCTGACCCAAGCCATAAGGAGGCAGGCGCCTCCGGAGGTGTTGCGTCAGGATCTGCGCCCAATCAGGGAGCGCCACCCTCTCTCGCATAGGAAGGCGTGCCCGGCGCCCTCCTCAGGCAGGCTCGGGGGCTCTTTCTTGGAGAGCCACCGACTTTGCCAAGGTCGCGAGGGAGGCGCTCGGGCACCACTTGGAGGGGTGCTTCCAGGAGCTACAGGAGTCAAGAGTCATGCGTGACAGCCGCCGCTTGCCCACCGTAGCCCCACATCCAGGCGAGGATGGTGGGCTGCGCGTCTGCATCGATGTGCCAGGGCTCAACTGAGCCGCATCTCAGGAGCGCCTCTGGCCTTCACGCGTGGGGCGTTGTGAGGGTCCACCTCACAGCTATGTTCGCATGCCTTTCGGCTTGCCGAACACGGTCGCCGCTCATCAGCGCCTGCTGAGGAGCATTCTGGAGGCTCAGGAGGTCAGGCATCATGCGGTCCTGGCGGAGATGGAGATGGCCCTCGGGAACCCACCAGTGCTCCCGGAGCCTCCCGAGGCTCCTGGGCCTGGGGGCTCGTGAGGATCGACGTCTTCATCATGCATGGCCCGCTTCTTCAGCATCACTCCATCTTCAACGGCACCAGGTGACACCTTTCTAAGTTCCATTCTTAGCTGGGAGTGCCCACAGGGCCGCATCATTCCCAGGCCGCGTGGGTCCGTCCCTGCAGCATGTATCCGTTTTGCTTATGCTCTTTACTTACCTTGTTGGGGGCGCCCCTCGGGCTGCATCATCCCCGAGCTGCTCGGGCCTGGCCCAGCGGCGTTTGCTTTTCTCGCGTCTATTTAAATGAATTTCCTCCTGCGTGCTTAACACACCCGACCTAATCGCCTGCTCGATTGATGCCTACCTATGGAGCTGCTCTCTCTGGCACGGCATCTGCGCATGGGTCCGTCCCTGCAACACCGATAAATCTGAGTGGTCGAGCTCTGGCCGCGGCAGCCCCGCAAGGCGCCACCTCACCAGGCCCTCAGTGCCCCAATCACTTCCCCAGAGCGACAAAGGTTGGCTGGCAACCATAACGATAGGTCTTGTTTCTCTTCATGATTGGTGTGCAGGACCTACTCCACGAGCAACGCTAGGGACATCGCGAGCTGTCTCTCCCTCTCTCCGGCACGGACTGCTTGCACGTTAAAAGGGGGGTTCCTGAGCATCGCGACTCATGGGCTCCTACTGTCTCTCCAGCCCTCACCCCCTGGCCTTGACCCACGGCATCGCGACCTGTCATACCAGCGGCGGCTGAGCTTGCTCGAGGGCCGAGACCTGAGGACGTAGAGCATTAAGGAAAGTGCGGGGGAGTGGGAAGAAGCTCGGGCCAGGTGCTTCGTCGAGGAACTACACCAGACTCAAGAGATAAGTCACGCCCTTACAGGAGTTAAACCAACGCAGCGCAAAAACCCTCGCCCAGTGCAGCTCTGTCACGGTGACTATCGGTGTCAAAACCGATGGATCTTGGCTAGGGGGTCCCGAACTATGCGTCTAAGGCGGATGGTAACAGGAGGCAGGGGACATGATGTTTTACCCAGGTTTGGGCCCTCTTGATGGAGGTAAAACCCTACGTCCTGCTTGATTTATTCCTGATGATATGGGTATTACAAGAGTTGATCGACCACGAGATCGGAGAGGCTAAACCCTAGAAGCTAGCCTGTGGTATGATTGTATGTTGTCCTACGGACTAAAACCCTCCGGTTTATATAGACACCGGAGAGGGTTAGGGTTACACAAGGTCGGTTACAAAGGAGAAGATATACATATCCGTATTGCCTAGCTTGCCTTCCACGCCAAGTGGAGTCCCATCCGGACACGAGACGAAGTCTTCAATCTTGTATCATCATAGTCCAACAGTCCGGCCAAAGGATATAGTCCGGCTGTCTGGAGACCCCTAATCCTGGACTCCCTCAGTAGCCCCTGAACCAGGCTTCAATGACGATGAGTCCGGCGCACAGTGTTGTCTTCTACATTGCAAGGCGGGTTCCTCCTCCGGATATACCACAGAAGAGTTCAAATAAAAGGATAGTGTCCGACCCTGCAAAACAAGTTCCACATATCTCCGCAGAGAGAATAGTATTTCCACAAATCTAATCTGCTGACACGTTTTGGCAACATGACATTAAGCCATGGCCCGGTGATTATTCGAACCGTTTCCTTTAACTAGCCCCGCACATAACGTGAGGCAGTTTTTTGACACGTCTTGTCAAAGCAGAGATCGTGTCCCCCTTATTACGGGATTCTCATCAATACGGGCGTGGGTAACCCAACCGCGCCATCGATTACGGCGCTTGGGGGATAAGCGAGTTGTACCAGGCTAGTGGGGGCACATAGTTTCGGCCGCCCTTATAAAGGGACAAGGTTTAACCTTTTTCTACCCACGCCTTCTTCCTCCTTGCTCATCCACTCTTGCGCACTCGAGCTCCAACGCCCAAGTCCACATCTTTCTCCTCAACCTCCTCCAAACATGTCCGAAGCGGGAGGCAAGTGGATGGCTTCCTCCGCTACGGAGGAACACATCAAAAAGCTGCGCGGAGCCGGATACTTAGCCGCGAATATCGCGCATCGGCTGCCCGCTGCGGGGCAGATCATCCCTACCCCAGAACCCCATGAGAGGGTAGTTTTCCTCCACCACTTCCTCCGCGGACTAGGGTTTCCCCTTCATCCATTCGTCTGTGGTCTCATGTTCTACTACGGGCTGGACTTCCATGATCTGGCCCCGAACTTCATCCTCAACATTTCGGCGTTCATCGTCGTCTGTGAGGCTTTCCTCCGCATCCGCCCCCACTTCGGCCTATGGCTAAAGACCTTCAATATCAAGACGAAGGTGGTGGGCGGCCAACAAGCAGAATGCGGTGGAGCCATGGTGGGAAAGATGCCCAACGTTATATGGCTTGAAGGCTCCCTCGTGGAGACCATAAAGGGGTGGCAATCAGCATGGTTCTACATCACCGAGCCGCGCGACACCAAATGGGTGGCTGCCCCCAAGTTTCGATCCGGATTCCCTACACGGCTCACTTCCTGGAAAGAGAAGGTCCTGTTGTGGGGTTCATCGGTGGAGCTGGATGGACTCCAGAAATGTATCCTCAACATGACAAGCAAGAAGCTCAAGCTTGTTAACATAGTCCATGTCATGCTCATCCGCTGGATCCTCCCGTGCCAACAACAGGACTTCAACTTGTGGGAGTTCGACCCGGCCCAGCACCAGACTCTGAGCGAGCTCTTCGACACGACGCACAAGGACGTCTCGAAGGTGCTGTTCAAGGGCGCCGAGGTCCCTCCCTCTCTCACTGAGGACCGCGGGCTAAGCGCGAAGCGCCGAGCGCATTCGGTGAGTTCTATACATCTGGTAGGATATTTATTTCCCCTAGCTTAACCATGTGCGGGGTATGATCTCCATGCCTTTGACATGACTGGGTGGAGACGTCGGGGCAGATTAACCGTCCGGCCCCTCTGCCCGAAGACACTGCGGACGCTCTCCTGACGGAGATGCTGACTCCGGCTCCTTATAAGGTGCCGGAGAAGACCAAGAAGGCTAAGGGAACCCGAAAGAGCTCCCGGCGCCAGGTGTTATTGGACTCATTGTCCGATAACTCCGCGATGCACTCCTTCCCCGAAGACTAGGAGGAAGATGAAGATGTTCCCCCTCCAGTCGGGGGAGACAAGAAAAGGAAGGCCGCCCCTACTAGGGGGGCCGAAGGGTCCAAGAAGGGAAGGAATCTCCTTCCGGACTACTCCACCACCGCCGCCGAAGGTGAAGACGAGTGGCTGCTCAGGGCCAAGCCCCTGGCGTAGTCGTAAGTATTCGGATACCAGAGTAACTCATAGAATTCCTTTGTCGCACTGCTTCTCCTAACGCCGAATAATGATTGTGCAGACCGCCCCGAACCCGTATGGACGTATCCTCATCGGACGGCTCCCTGAGCTCGTCGGATATGGATAGCGATCCACTTCCGACCGCCACCTCCCCTTGCCCTATGAACAACGCCGAGGTGTTGTCTCAATAGGCACTGGGTCAAGGGGAGACAGTCCCGGAGGCTCCTCAAAGCGACCTTCCGGACTCCGGGAGCAGGGGAGCAAATCCCCCGAGGGCTCCGAGTTCGGCCCTTAGCCAAACATCGCGTCGGAACCTCCAGTGGTTCTGGACTCGGGCAGGCGGCCTCCTTCCAAGAGGGGCAAGACGCCTGTGCCGGTGACCTCTGCCCATCCAGAGGCACCGGACAATCTGCTGGGAGCGCTTCGCAGCGCTTCCATTGACGAAGAGCACCACACTATTATGAGTGCGGTGGTCCAGAAGGTTCAGTCCGCCAAGAGCGGACTGACTGAAGCCTGTGCCAGCCTTCTAACAGGCTTTGAGGTAAGTTTTTGAAATATAGGAGAAATATTACTGCATAGACAGTAGCCCCTGATGCTCTGTTCGGTGTTCACAAAGAAAAGCCAAACAGAGGATCAAACAATATCGCAGGAGTCTAATATAAGTATGTCTATATGCGTATGCAGGCTTCGCTGTTGGCCTCTGCCGCACTGACTGCGGAGGTCGCCGCACTGAAGCAGGACCTTAAAGGGTCCAAGGAAGAGCTCGGCCTTGCCAAGAGGTAGCTCGAGGAGAACAAAGGTAAGTAGTACCTAGTCTATGGATCTATATAAAAGGAAAGCGATTGCAAAATGACAGGATTGTCATAAATTTGCCAGGGGCCACGACCGAGGTGGCGACCCTGACGCAAGCGCTGTCCAAGGCCGAAAACAAAGCGGCCAAGGAGCACACCGAGTGGGAAAGGCATGAGGCATGGGTGGGCGAGGTGCAGCAAGAGCTCCACGCTCTTGTGACGAAGCATGAGGCGTTGGAGCTTGATTTGAAGACGCGAGAGTCTGAGCTTGCCGCGGCCCTTGAGAGCGCAAAGAATGCCAAGGCCGAAGCCCAAAAGGCCCTCCAGGAGATTGATGTGATGAAGAAGATAGCAGCGGGTAAGGCATTCTATGTGCAAAGCAAGCATGTGAAAGTAAATTACCTGTTACTTACCCGAATCCGGAGCTCCCGGGGAGCATTCACAGATTTGCCCCGCAGCGTGTCGGATGCCGCACAGTTTTACCAGGCCAAGGAGGGAAGCTCAACGGAGAAGCTGTTTTGGTCTCAGTATATTGGGACCGAACACCCGATGCCTATGAGCGACCAGTTGAAGCAGCTGGTCGAGCTGCACAAGGCGGCTGAACAGGCCATGAAGGGCTTTATAGTCCGGATGTGGCCTGGCGACGCCCTTCCCAAAAACTACTTCGGCCTGGTGAGGCGGCTTGTGGATGCCTGCCCATGGCTGGAAGTCATCAAGCGGTCCGTCTACATCGAAGGTGCACGCCGGGCTTTCGCCCGTGTGAAGGTGCAATGGGCCAAGCTGGACGCCATGAAGCTGATTAAGGAAGGGCCGTCGGAGGGCAAGGAGCATCGCCACCCCGAGATGTACTATGAGGGTGTCCTGAAGGGTGCTCGTCTCGTAGCGGACGAGTGTACTAAAGATATAATATTTGAGTAAATTCGCTCGTGTAATCCTGTATTTATGAAAACTTGTTCATATGCGCTATGCAACGCTTGTTTGAATTTAAAATATTACCTTCTGTTCGGCTATTTATCAAATCTGAGAGATGGCTAGTCGTCGGCTTCTGCCCCCATGCCACGAGTGCTGGGGTGTTCGGGATAAACCTGAGCACTCTTGTTCCCATTTTTGGGTCCTTCGAGGGAGGTGCTCAGCACAACAAACAAGGCAATCAGACTATAATGCGTTATCACTCTCACTTAGCCATAGAATTCTATAATTTTAAATTTTGGTGAAGCCCCTAGTATTCGGAAGGCCGAATCTGGGGCGCGATACATGCCTTAAGCCGGACAGGGCCGACTCCTCGCTCTAAGCGGCATAAGTCTTTAAGGACTTGAAAACCTCTCGAACAGCGACCAGTCTCTCGCCTTATCATGACAGTCAGTTTTAGCTTTCTCTACTAAGGTGCTTAGCCAACAGAACCGGGGCACAATTGCAGTAGTTCTCCCAGTGCTACCTTAGCCGATATAGCGGAACGTAAGGTACCAAAACATGGGAGCCGGGCAAACCCAACTATTGACCCAAGACATGATTCGGAGCTGATGCATATAATGCTATAAGTTCGGGGTGCCGCACTGTCGAAAGTTTTCGGACATCTCACGCCGTATTGTGGGGTATGCTTAAGCCCCTAGCATATTGGCCGTACCAGAGTGTACGGGTGCTGGATGTCACGAATGAACATATATATATATATATATATATGAAGAATGCAATAAAAGCCTTAATGCAATGCATTGTTTATTAAAAAAATGTGCGTTAGAGCAGAATGATACAGGTAGTGCGATAAGCAAAAAGTAGGACTATGTCCCCTCCAAGGGCAAGCTGAGGAATAATATTAAAGCAAGTATTTCACTCGTTATCGTAATCCACCTGGGAGTTCCGTGGTCTGATGTAGCTTTCTGCCTCCTTGGTTGCTGCATCATGTGTTCGGCAATCATGCTGCCGGACAGGGTTTCCAGAGATTAATGTCCTGAAAGAGAGAAAAATAACAAAGCGAGAAGCCCCTAGTGCGGTTTAAGCCGCGTCTTGGGGCGTGCCGTAGTTGTGCCCCCTTTCACGCCTGTGCCCATGGTATTTTTAGTGCGTAATTATGTACGCGTGGCACGAATTTCGCCATTTGGCTTGGGCCGGGGTGGGGGCCGCATTGCTATGCGAGCTCGGAACGTGCCTGACGGTCCTGTTGCTGATTACTCCGGGCGCGCTTGAAGGTGTTTGGGTCCTTAAACGCCGAACTAGTGGATTGCCTTAAGAGGCTGCTTTGCGCTTCCACTGCGAGGGCCGCAGTGTGCTCCTCCGTTCGGAGAGAGCGCTCTGTGTTTCCGTTAACTGTAATGACCCCCTGAGGTCCTGGCATCTTGAGCTTGAGGTATGCATAATGCGGTACCGCATTGAATCTCGCAAATGCGGTTCGCCTGAGCAGTGCATGATAACCACTGCGGAACGGGACTATATCGAAAATTAACTCTTCGCTTCGGAAGTTATCCGGGGATCCGAAGACCACTTCTAGTGTGACTGAGCCTGTGCAATGGGCCTCTACACCTGGTATGACGCCTTTAAAGGTAGTTTTTGTGGGTTTGATCCTTGAGGGGTCTATACCCATTTTGCGCACTGTGTCCTGATAAAGCAGGTTTAGGCTGCTGCCGCCATCCACAAGGACTCGAGTGAGGTGAAATCCGTCAATGATTGGGTCTAGGACCAGTGCGGCAAATCCGCCATGACGGATACTAGTGGGGTGGTCCCTGCGATCGAAGGTGATCGGACAGGAGGACTGAGGGAGTCCTGGATTAGGGGGTGTTCGGATAGCCGGACTATACCTTCAGCCGGACTCCTGGACTATGAAGATACGAGATTGAAGACTTCGTCCCGTGTCCGGAAGGGACTTTCCTTGGCGTGGAAGGCAAGCTTGGCGATACGGATATGTAGATCTCCTACCATTGTAACCGACTTTGTGTAACCCTAACCCTCTCCGGTGTCTATATAAACCGGAGGGTTTTAGTCCGTAGGACAACATACACAACAACAATCATACCATAGGCTAGCTTCTAGGGTTTAGCCTCTCCGATTTCGTGGTAGATCTACTCTTGTACTACCCATATCATCAATATTAATCAAGCAGGATGTAGGGTTTTACCTCCATTGAGAGGGCCCGAACCTGGGTAAAACTTCGTGTCCCTTGCCCCCTGTTACCATCCGGCCTAGACGCACAGTTCAGGACCCCCTACCCGAGATCCGCCAGTTTTGACACCGACATTGGTGCTTTCATTGAGAGTTCCTCTGTGTCGTCGCCGTCAGGCTCGATGGCTCCTACGATCACCAATAATGATGCAGTCCAGGGTGAGACCTTCCTCCCCGAACAGATCTTCATCTTCGGTGGCTTCGCACTGCGGGCCAATTCACTTGGCCATCTGGAGCAGATCAAAAGCTACGCCCCTGGCCGTCAGGTCAGATTGGGAAGTTTAAACTACACGGCTGCCATCCGCGGGGACTTGATCTTCGACGGATTTGAGCCACTGCCGAGCGTGCCGCACTGCCACGACGAGCATGATCTAGCTCTGCCGCCTAACAGTGCCCTGAAGGCCGCGCCTGCATCGGCTTCGACCCTTAATTCGGAGCCAACTGCGTCGATTGAGGATGGGTGGTTGGATGCCGCCTCGGGGGCTGCGATCCTAACGGAGATCGAGCCGAACACCAGCCCCGCACTCCGTGAGACTCATGATTCCAAGGAGCCGGACTCCTCTCCGGACTCCGAACCATTCGCGCCTCTGCCGATCGAATCCGATTGGGCGCCGATCATGGAGTTTACTACCGCGGACATCTTTCAGCACTCGCCCTTTGGCGATATTATGAAATCACTAAAGTCTCTCTCTTTATCAGGAGAGCCCTGGCCGGACTACGGTCAGTGAGATTGGGATACAGACGATGAAGAAATTCAAAGCCCACCCACCACCCACTTTGTAGCCACTATCGAAGATTTAACCGACATGCTCGACTTCGACTCCGAAGACATCGACGGTATGGACACCGATGAAGGAGACGATGAAGAACCAGCACCTATTGGGCCCTGGAACGCCACCTCGTCATATGACGTATACATGGTGGACGCACCAAAAGATGACGACGAGGAGCGGAAGGACGCACCGAAGGCTTGTTCCCTCGAAAAGCAGTCAAAGCGGCGACGCAAGCGGCGCCCAAATCCCGCCTCGCCAGAAATAGCGATCACACAGACCCAGCGCTGGAGCAGGGCGAACCGCTGCCAGACAACGGCAATCTGGATAATCAAACCGAACAAACAAATCCTATCAAGGATAATGGTCCGGACGACATAACGCCGGACAGGCACCCGGAGCAGTAGACTGCCCGTAAAAGGCTTGTTGCCACTGCGAGGAGTTTGAAAAAAGCAGAAGCAAAGGCTCAAGGCTGCGCAAGACACACTCCACATCAGATGGAGTAAAATACTCAACACAGCAGCGATGTACGGCGACAATCGCCCCTCCAAGAGCTACCCAAAGCGGAAGCTGCTACCTGAATTCGATGAGGAGGCCTCAGACCCCCCACAACCAAATATCAAAGCAGCCACATGGTCGGATAGACGACCCCTCTATCAACACAGAGCGGCATATAACGCCACTCACAATACAACACGCGACCCATGCGAGGGCTCGCACCCAAAGGACGGCGCAACAGGATCCATCTATGGACCACGCAAGCGCGCCCCAGCATACAAGGCAACACAACAAACATCCGAACAACGCGGTACACCCAGCTACAGGGGTGCCGCACACCCCCTATGTTTCATCGATGAGGTGCTGGACCATGAATTTCTAGAGGGATTCAAGCCCGTAAACATAGAGGCATACGACGAAACAACAGACCCTGGGGTCTGGATTGAGGACTATATCCTTCATATCCATATGGCTCGAGGAGATGATCTCCACGCCATCAAGTACTTACCCCTCAAGCTCAAAGGGCCAGCTCGTCATTGGCTCAAAGGCCTCCCCGAAAGCTCCATTGGAAGTTGGGAAGAGCTCGAAGACGCCTTTCGGGCAAATTTTCAAGGGACTTATGTCCGACCTCCGGACACGGACGATTTGAGTCATATAACTCAACAGCCCGGAGAGTCAGCCCGAAAGCTTTGGAACAGGTTTCTTACTAAAAAGAACCAGATTGTCGACTGTCCGGACGCTGAAGCCTTGGCAGCTTTCAAGCATAGCGTCCGTGACGAATGGCTCGCCAGACACCTCGGCCAAAATAAGCCAAGAATGATGGCCGCATTAACAAACCTCATGACCCGCTTTTGCGCGGGTGAGGACAGCTGGCTAGCCAGATGCAGCACCAGCGACCCCAGTACATCTGAAGTTAGAGATGGAAACGGGAAATCACGGCGCAACAGTAATAACAAATGCCGGAATAAAGAAGACAACATGAAGGGCACGACAGTAAATGCCGGATTCAAAAGCTCTCGGCCAGGTCAAAAGCCGCCCCCTTAAGGCACCAGGGATGAACTGTCCAGCCTCAACAAAATTCTGGACCAAGTATGTCAGATCCATAGTACCCCTGGTAAACCTGCTAATCATACCCACCGAGAATGTTGGGTCTTCAAGCAGTCCGGCAAGCTCAACGCTGTACACAAGGGGGAGGATACACCAAGTGAAGACGAGGACCAGCCTCTCAAGCAAGACACGGGGGAACAAAAGAAATTTCCACCAGAAGTCAAAACAGTAAACGTGTTACACGTGATCAAGGGAAAAAACAACACGGCACTCCCAGGAAAATATACCCAAGTGCCTGTCACCGCAAAGTCCTGCCACTGTTCGTCTCAACCGATCACTTTCGACCATCGCGATTACTCAGCAAGTATCCGACACGCAGGATGGGCTGCCCTGGTATTAGACCCAGTAATTGGCGGATATCACTTCACACGAGTCTTGATGGACGGCGGCAACAGCCTAAACCTAATATATCAGGATACAATCCGCGGGATGGGGTTAGACCCAACACAAATTCGCCATAGCAATACTACCTTTAAAGGAGTAACGCCAGGCCCATGGGCTCGTTGTACGGGCTCCCTCCTACTACATGTTATATTCGGCTCCCCCGATAACTTCCGTCACGAGCATTTAACCTTCCAAATCGCTCCGTTTCAAAGTGGCTATCAAGCACTGCTCGGACGCGAAGCTTTCGCTCGCTTTAATGCAATACCACACTACGCCTCCCTCACACTCAAGATGCCCGGTCCATGTGGCATCATTTCAGTGCACGGAAATATCAAGCGATCTCTGCGCGCCAAAGAGAGTGAGGCTGCCTTGGCAGCCGCACACTAAAGGCGCCCGGACCAGCGAAAGCATCCAATAGGTCGTCAAGACCTCAGACACAACTAATCGAGTCCGGCGCCGCTACTTATACCGAATAAATGGTCACACCCCTATTTGTCAATACAATGGGCTCAACGCACGCAGACAAGTGGGAATTTCTCCTCATCTTGAATTATACATGGTTTCCTTAAAAAACTATCTTTTTGCACGATAACTTTTTCACCTAAATTCCTCTCTTTTACAGACGATCATCTTGCTACACCCGTCCAGGATAAGGCACAATGGAGACACAGGCGCAGACGTGCAGCAGGGACCTGCTCCAAGGATTCTTTTTAGATTAAGACCCTGTGTAAACCTTTTTTACTGTCTCTTGTTGATACATATCCACCGTTGAGAAGGATGCTGACGTCTTGGCATGTGGCCACGCCAGAACAATGCACGTACCTGGACACAAGGGGCTTCTTACAAAGGCCATTATTTAGGCCCGGTTTATACCACTAAGACCGAATACTTTGGGAGTGTTCGGCGTCGCGAGTTTGGCCTTATATGCATCAGCTCCGAATCATTGTCTTTGGTCAAATGTTGGGTTTGCCCGGCTCCTGTGTTTTGGTGCCTTACGTTCCGCTTTACCGGCTAAGGTAGCACCAGGAGAACTACTGCGATTGTGCCCTGGTTCATCCGAACGAGCACCTCAGTAGAGAAAGCCGAAAACTGACGGTCATGATATAGCATGAGACTGGTCAACCACTCGATGACCTGTTGGAATGTTAGAATTCCTCCGCCTTAATGAAGGGCCGTTTTCCGGCTAGGAATGTACGCACCCCGGGATCGGGAAAGTGCGGAGCCACCAGGGGCTATTTAGTAGCCCCACTGTCAAACTCCTATGGCTAAGTGAAAGTGCTAAAGCATTATAGTCCGGTTGCCTCGCTCGCTCCGCTATCACCTCCTTAATAGGACCAAGACGTTGGGTTAAGTGTGAACGCGTGTTTTTGCTAGCACCTCCGCATTATATGCGTGAGGGTTGAAGCCGACGGCTGCAATCTTTCAGGTTATACACATGTATTACATGTATACATAAACGGCCGCCCAGGAGGCATCATATTACTTTCAGGCAAAAGTATAAAAATAGCCTTATAAAAATTTATAAAAGCATTTCGCTTACAATGAGATTACATATCACTCAAACATAATATTTTTTGAGCACTGGGTCTCTATCAAAAGAGCACCCTCAAGAACTTCTTCAAAGTAGTGCTCAGCAGCCCTTCGACCTATGGCCGAATCCCGCGCTGCAACCGTGGTAGCATCCATCTCCGCCCAGTATGCTTTAACACGGGCAAAGGCCATCCGTGCGCCCTCTATGCACGCCGACCTCTTCATCGCATTAATGCGTGGCACCACGTCAAGGAACTGCTGCACCAAGCTGAAATAGCTGTTCGGTTTTGACCTTTTCGGCCATAGCTGATCCACAACAGACCTCATGGAGAGTCCGGACAACCTATTTAGTTCGGCCCATTCGGCTAATTGGTCAGTCAATGAAAGCGGACGCTCGGGAGAATGGAATTGTCTCTAAAACAGCTGGTCTACTTCACGGTCCGTCTGACCCTGGAAATACTTGGCCGCATCGGCAATGCTCGCCGCCAAATCCATATATACATCCTCCAAACTCCACAGCTGATCCAGAGGGGCATACCGTGGATCTCCGAACTTCCTCCGCAACATAAAGGATTTCCCAGCTACAATATCCCCGGCTTCCCGCAGCTCCTCCTTCTTTGCCCTCATAGCAGAGCGGAGGTCCTTTCTCATCGCAGCAGCCTTCTCAAGGTCCGATGCCTTCGCTTGGTTTTCCTTTTCAAGAACCCGACAACGGTCGGCGGCGGCTTTTAATTCTACGGCCATCTTGGCCATCTTGTCTCGGCTCTCGCCATGCGCGGCCTTCTCGGCTTGCAACTCTTCGGCCGCCTTCAAAGCAACCGCATTACCCAACCTCGCTTGTTCCTTGGCTCAGGCAAGTTCTGCCCGCAAGGCTTCAACAGTGGCAGCTGCATCTGCAGTCACAACATATTAAAGATACTGGCATCATGCTGCCCTTCCTATGTGGCGTTTACCAGATAATGACACTTACCCTGTGCCTCGTCAAGCCTTTTGTTAACAAGCTCGATGTCGGCGTCTGCCGCATCCAACTGCCGTTCTAAATGGGCAAACTCGCTAGTCCGGCTAGCCACCGGAGCTTCCATCACCTGCACATAGAGGCAGTATGGTTATTACCTGGGAATGTGATCCTCTATTCGTCGTCATTTCCGACGACAACCAGAGTCTCATGGGCTACTATCTACACAGGGCACACCTAGCATGTGTAGGACTATCATACATTCTTTTACGTACCTCAAAGCCTGTCAGTAGACTCATAAAAGCTTCATGCAATCCGCTTTCGGTGGACGATATCCTCTCCATCACCGTATTCATCAGTACACGGTGTTCATCTGAGATGGCCGCTCGCCCCACCAACTCCCTCAGAACATCCGATCGCACACTAGACGGTGCCGGACTCTTTTGTCTGCTCTCTTCGGGAGCCGGACACTGGGAGCTTCGGGGGTCAATGGGATTATCTTCTGGCCTCACCGGACACAGAGAGGCCCTCCGCGACGACACTTCAGGGTCGCCCACTTCCGGAGCGGAGGAGTCCGGAGGAGGCGTTTCACTCTCCATCATCTCTGGAAGAAGATCCCCCGAAGACGAGCTCATTTGAGAGGGGCTAAGGCCCGAACTGCAAAGATATATGCGGTGGTTATTTTCTCAGAAGAAAAAGATGGCATATCTGTACTATTAAAGTATTTCGGGTCACTTACGACTCGCGGGAGAATTGATCCCCCCGCGGACTTTGTGCGGCAACAGCGCCCCCAAGGTAGGACCCTCTGTGGGAGACTTCTTCTCCCGTTTGGTAGCTTCGGCTTCCGAATCCCTGGGCACAGTCCTTTTCCTCTTCTGGTCATCTTCCTTCATGGAGACGCTCGCTCCCTCGGTTAGAATGGGCAGCGTTGGGGGCCCGCGTCCGCCCGTATTATCCTCCACAGTATCTTCCTTCAAGGGCTCTGGGAAAGGGGCGGTCTGGAGCATCTTTTCCAATACCGGATTTTCCAAACCCTCAGGGAGGGGGCCGAACACCGAATCAACTTTGCCTTTGTTAGCCAGTCTTGGTCAAAAAGCAAACTCTCAGAAATAACTTCGTAACAAAGGAGAGATAGTATGTTCGGCCGAAAGATGCCTTACCTGTTCGGCGGCGCGGTTACTACTCAGGCCCAAGTCCTCGGTGATTTTCGGACACTCCACCTGAGGTCCGAAGAATGACTTGTACATCTCCTCGTGCGTCAAGCCAAGAAAAATTTGAATGACACACGGTCCCTCGGGATTGAACTCCCACAGGTGAAGAGGCCGACGTTTGCAAGGCTGGACTTGACGAACCAGCATAACTTGTATTACCGCAACCAAACTGAAATCTCCATTGAAGAGATCTCGAATGCGGCTTTGCAGTATAGGCACGTCCTTGGCTGGACCCTAGCTCAGACCTCTGCTGATCCATGACATCAGTTGTGGTGGAGGGCCCGAGCGGAAAACAGGGGCGGCCGCCCAGTTGGCACTTCTAGGAGCCGTGATGTAGAACCACTCCTGCTGCCACAATTCAAACACCTCTGGGATGGAACCTTTGGGCCACGGAGCTCCCGTCATCTTGCGTATTGAGGCACCTCCACACGCTGCATGTTGCCCCTCGATCATCTTCGGCTTTACTTCAAAGGTCTTGAGCCATAGGCCAAAGTGAGGGGTAACCCGGAGGAAGGCCTCGCACACGACAATAAATGTCGTGATATGAAGAAAGGAGTCCGGAGCTAGATCATGGAAGTCTAGACCGTAATAAAACATCAAACCCCTGACGAAAGGATCCAGAGCAAGGCCTAGACCTCGGAGGAAGTGGGAGACGAACACAACGTTCTTGTTGGGTTCGGGGGTGGGAACGGCCTGCCCTCGGGGAGGCAGCCGATGCAAAATCTCGGCGGTCAGATATCTGGCCTCCCTCAACTTTTTGATGTCTTCTTCTGTGACGGAGGAAGGCACCCATCGGCCTTGAAGGCTAGATCCGGACATGACTGAAGGTTCGGGGCACCTGACCTGAACTTTGGGCATTTGAGCTTGAGGTGGGGGAAGGATTCGATTGAGCACGAGAGGGAAAAATAAAAGCCTTGTCCCTTTATAAAGAGGGTGAATATCAAGCGTCCTCTCCGTGTCCGTTTGGACTTGCCTATAATCTAGGAGTCCTAGAAGCGGTTGGGTTACCCATGCCCGTATTGATGAGAATCCCGGAATAAGGGGACACGATCTCTGCTTTAACAAGACGTGCCAAGGAAACCGCCTCGCATGACGCGCTGAGGTGGGATAATGAAACGACTCGGATAAAGGCTTGGCCGTGGTGTGTCACACTACGGAGTACGTTAGCAGATTAGATTTGTGTAAATATTATTCTCTCTATGGCAATATGTGGAAACTTATTTTGCAGAGCCGGACACTATCTTTGTGTTCAAAATCTTCTATAAAGTACTTGGAGGAGGAACCCGCCTTGCAATGCCGAAGACAATCTGCGTGCCGTACTCGTCGTCATTGAAGCCTGGTTCAGGGGCTACGGAGGGAGTCCTGGATTAGGGGGTGTTCGGATAGCCGGACTATACCTTCAGTCGGACTCCTGGACTATGAAGATACGAGATTGAAGACTTCGTCCCGTGTCCGGAAGGGACTTTCCTTGGCGTGGAAGGCAAGCTTGGCGATACGGATATGTAGATCTCCTACCATTGTAACCGACTTTGTGTAACCCTAACCCTCTCTAGTGTCTATATAAACCAGAGGGTTTTAGTCTGTAGGACAACATACACAACAACAGTCATACCATAGGCTAGCTTCTAGGGTTTAGCCTCTCCGATCTCGTGTAGATCTACTCTTGTACTACCCATATCATCAATATTAATCAAGCAGGACGTAGGGTTTTACCTCCATCGAGAGGGCCCGAACCTGGGTAAAACTTCGTGTCCCTTGCCTCCTGTTACCATCCGGCCTAGACGCACAGTTCAGGACCCCCTACCCGAGATCCACCAGTTTTGACACCGACAAGGACCATGGGTTGAACTTTGGGGCGACTGGCTCCAACGCATACACGCCCCTGAGTGCACGCTTCCGCTCCCTCTTGGGGATGTGGGTTGCATATATAATGTTCACCGTCCACACTTGTGGGGGGAACCTCTTCTGTCCTCCGGTATTCGGCTGCCGGGGCTCCTCCTCGTCATCGCTATGTGGCCCCTTATCTTTGTTTTCGGCAATTAACTTACCGGCCTGCTTGAACACCCAACAATCCCTGTTGGTGTGGTTGGCTGGCTTGTCGGGGGTGCCGTGTATCTGACACGAGCGATCGAGTATATGGTCCAAACTGGATGGGCACGGAGTGCTTCTTTTGAATGACTTTTTCCGCTGACCGGGTTTAGAGCCTTTGAATCCGGCATTGACTGTCGCATCCTCGGTATTGTCACTGTTAATGCGGCGCTTATGTTTGTTGCAACGTGACCTGCTATTGCCGTCCTTGGTATCCGAAGTACCATGGTTCTTTGATATGTTATTACTGCGATCCAGCCAACTGTCTTCTCCCGCACAAAAGCGGGTCATGAGTGTCGTGAGGGCTGCCATAGATTTCGGCTTTTCCTAACCAAGGTGCCGGGCTAGCCACTCGTCGCGGATGTTGTGCTTGAAAGCTTCTAGGGCCTCTGCATCCGGACAGTCGACGATTTGATTTTCCTTTGTTAGGAACCGTGTCTAGAATTGCCTGGACGATTCCTCTGGCTGCTGAATTATGTGGCTCAAGTCATCGGCATCTGGTGGTCGCACATAAGTGCCCTGAAAGTTGTCGAGGAATCCGGCTTCCAGATCTTCCCAACAACCAATGGACTCTGCTGGCAAGCTATTGAGCAAATGCCGAGCTGGTCCTTTGAGTTTGAGTGGGAGGTATTTGATGGCGTGTAGATCATCACCGCGTGCCATGTGGATATGCAGGAGGAAAATCCTCGATCCATACCGCAGGATCGGTTGTGCCGTCGTATGATTCTATATTTACGGGTTTGAAACCCTCTAGGATTTGATGATCCATTACTTCGTCTGTGAAGCATAAGGGGTGTGCGGCGCCTTTGTACTGGGCTATATCGTGACGCAGCTCCAATGAGTCTTGCCCGCTGTTCTCGGCCCGGCCGGATTTACTTTTACTGTATCCGGCGTGACGATTATCGTCTCATGTAGTGGCGCGCCCTTTTGATCTGTAGATCGATCTTGAATGTTTTGCTTTGTCCTCCAATACGTCTCACAGGTCTGGCATATTTCCCCATGCCTTTTTATTTGAATGGCGTCGGGGTGCAGGCTGAGCTTTTGGCTGGAATGCCTCTCTGTCGCGGCCACGAGGTGGCCGGTCAGCCACGTCATACACTTCTTCCTCCAATCGGGGTAGCAACCTGCATTTTGGGTAACTCTTGAAGGGGCGTTCGATTTTATATTCCTCGGCAGCCAGGACTTCAGTCCATCTGTCAGCTAGCAGATCTTGATTAGCTTGAAGCTGGTGCTGCTTCTTCTTAAGGCTATTTGTCGTGGCTATAAGCCGGCGCTTGAAGCGCTCTTGTTCGACGGGATCCTCTGGCACGGCGAATTCATCATCGTCGAGGCTTGCCTCGTCTTCGGAGGGAGGTATGTAATTATCATCCTCCTCATCTGCCGCTCTCTCAGGAGGGCTGGCCTCGCCATCCTCCTACCCTAAATCGTGCTGGAGGGGATTATTGCCATCTTTGGCAATCCGGAGTGCTATTATCTCCTGTGTCGGTATCACCACTTTTACTTTGGCGGGACTTAGAGCGGCGCTGCTGATGTCGGCGCTTGGGTTGCTTCTTGGAGGGGTCATCCTCCGATGTCTCGTCGCCATTGCCTTCTTTGGGTGTGTCCACCATGTATATATCGTATGATGAGGTGGTTGTCCAGTGCCTTGTGGGCAGTGGTTCCTCTTCGGCTCCCGCATCGTCGTCCATGCCGTCGATGTCTTCGGAGTCAAAGTCGACCATGTCGGTTAAGTCATCGACAGTGGCTACTAAGTGGGTGGTGGGTGGGCAGTGAATTTCTTCGTCATCCGCATCCCAATCCTGCCAGACATAGTTCGGCCAGGATCCTCCTGACAAGGAGAGAGACCTTAATGAGTTCAGTATGTCGCCAAAGGGCGAGTGCTGAAAAATATCCGTGGAGGTAAACTCCATGATCGGCGCCCAATCGGATTCGCTAGGAACGGGCGCAGGCGGTTCAGAGTCCATGGCCGGAGAAGGATCCAGCAGTTTGACAACATGGCTCTCGTGCAGGGTAAGGTCGATGTTCGGCTCGATCGCCACTGAGGATAAGGCCTCCGTGGCGGGGTCCATCCACCCGTCCATGGACGGCGCAACTGGCTCCGAATTGCGGGTCAGAGCGGCTGCTGGTGCGATCTCCTGAACACTGTCCGATGGTAGAGCTAAATCGTACTCATCATGACCGTGTGACGCACAAGGTAGGGGCTTGAATCCGTTGAAGATCAAGTCTCCGCGGATATCGGCCGCGTAGTTTAAGCTTCCAAACCTGACCTGGTGGCCAGGGGCATAACTTTCGATCTGCTCCAGATGGCCAAGCGAGTTGGCCCGCAGTGCGAAGCCGCCGAACACAAAGATCTGTCCGGGGAGAAAAGTCTCACCCTGGACTGCATCGCTATCGATGATCGTAGGAGCCATCAAGCCTAACGGCGACGACACAGAGGAACTCTCAATGAAAGCACCAATGTCGGTGTCAAAACCGGCGGATCTCGGGTAGGGGGTCCCGAACTGTGCGTCTAAGGGGGATGGTAACATGAGGCAGGGGACATGATGTTTTACCCAGGTTCGGGCCCTCTTGATGGAGGTAAAACCCTACGTCCTGCTTGA